>NC_137127.1:22747796-23335296 GCF_949319135.1 Squalius cephalus
TTAAGATAAAGTCTGTACAATGTTATGATTGTACTGTTACAATTAAATACAATAGTTGCCGAGTCTGCGATCTGAACACTGTTTACCTCAGAGCATCCGTTAACTGAATGAATTAAGAATATCACCTGAAAATCCGATAACATCAGCAATTTTCATTCAAGCAGCTGATTTCTGTAAATTAATGTAAAATTAAATGTATATTGCAGCACAGGGTGAAGTCATTTACGATGATTTGAGACAAATATAATGTAAATTTAAAACGATGTAAATGGCGCTCTGTGTCGCGGCAGGATTTTGAACAAGGTCCTCGTCCTGAGCCGTTGTTGGGCGCTGCGGACAGAGCCGAACAGCACCGCCGGTGCTGTTTTCTTTGAAGCCGAAGAACTCCATACTGGCGAGCTTACTTTTTTCGGGTGTGGACAGAGTGTTTCACTCTAGATGTGCGGGCGCGCGCTGCTTCCTCTTCTTATTTGATAGGTGTCCGCAGGTGCAGTACTGCCACCTGAGAGGTCAGCCAGGTACTGGCGCTGGAGTATTTACGTGTCATGTTATCATAAGAGTCCTATTCATTTTAAACATTGTGGTTATCGCCAATACCGGTATATTGTCACACTCTAAATTAACACAATGTCGATATTTCATGCTTTGAATATCACGATTATCGTCAAAACCAGTATATTGCGACACCCCTAATATATATATTATAGTAAAATTATATATAGTAAAGTGTAATTTATTCATGTAATCAAGATGAATGTTCTTTGAGCATCAAATCTACATATTAGAATGATTTCAGAAGGATCATGTGACTCTGAAGACTGGAGTAATGATGCTGAAAATTCAGCTTTGACCACAGGAATAAATTACATTTTAAAATATATTAAAATAGAATAATCATTTTAAATGGTCATAATATTTAACAATTGTTTTTGTATTTTTAATCAAATAAATGCAGCCTGCGTGAGCAGAAGAGATTATTTTAAAAACATTAAAAACCTTACTGATCCAAAACTTTTTATTGTTAAAGTATGCATATGTATGCGTGTGTAACTGAAGAGATGGTTACTGAGTGAAATAACTATGTTCCTAAATATGATCCATAACATTAACATTACTGTTAAAGGATTCATTTTAGTATGTCTAATGTACCCCTACATCCTTTCAAACCATTCATCAGCACACACACAAATGCATGCATACGATGTCCTGTGTACAGTATGTGTACATGTAAATGTACTGAAATGAATCCCGTTAACAGTAACGTTAATGTTATGAACATAGTTATTGCAGTCAGAAACCATATCTCCAGTTTCATTTCAACTGTCATACGTCATTTACCGATAATTGCTGCAAATATAGCTGCTGCTGTCTGTCCCGCTCAGACACTGACAAAATCAGTGGCAACGCGGATTTGTTTGGAACTATATAGAGATACATGAAACACGTGACTGCGTGGCGGCGAGATCACAGAATGTCGCAACTCTCATATTTAACGGCTCTGGTCAGTCAGTAGAGAAGACTGTTATATTGAAAAGGCAAACTTGTTGTGTACACAGCGAAAACCTCAAACTGTGAAAAGGACAATATATCACATAGACATTCAAACAGATTTTTATTACAAATATAGAACTGACCTAAAGGAAGATGCTACATCTACTGTAAATACATGCACACTCACTCTCTCACAAAACTAACATTAGACTATAAGCTACAATAAGAACAAACATGTTTATGTTGCTAGAAGTGGTTGCTGCTGATGTTGTGGTAATACATAGAACCATAGGGTGAAATGGTCACAGCCGTGTTTTATCGTGAATAAAAAATAGCTATTATTGACCAATCAGAATCAAGGACTGGAACTAACCATTTTATAATATGCCAATATTTCATTATATTCATAGACCTACCTACTGTCAAGGAAGTAACATGTTTTAGAGTGTGATGCCCTCCTATCAACATCAAATATGACATCAAATGTTAAACATGCTAGCAAAACTTAGCCAAGTTTTAACTTTGCTAAACCATGGAAAATAGTATAATTTTCAGCAACATTCGTTATAGAATTTTACGGTTTGTTTAATAAATTAGCCACTTCAGATTTTATTCATATACCTATTTAATATATTAAATATATTAAGAATTTATGAAATTAATATAAAGCATACACAAATAGACGTGTTTTGTATCGTGCAAGTTAAATTGAATTGTAGGACTCCATGTACTACATTAACTCATACCCATGATTTATGCTTTCTTGGTTGTAAGTGTTTTATACAATTTATAGATATTATAAATTTAATGTAATTTTTATTTTTTTATTGCATGTAGTTGCTACAAGCAACAACACCGTAGGGAATCGAACCCCATCCCAGTAAACCAGGAGTACCATTACCAGTGTCTTTTGCTTTTTAAAACTACATGGATGGTAAAGCAAAACCTACATTAGCAAAAATATAATAGTGGCAGTAGCTCTCTGTCTGAACATTAGTAACATAGTAAACTTTACGTGAACATAGTAATGAACATAGTAAAGTTTAATTAACAGTTCAAAATTATACATTTTGTTTTCATAGTTAAATCATTTTAAACGATTAAATTATTCAGAAATACAAAATTCATTCAAATTTGGGGTTGAAATTTAAGTTTTTCACCTTATAATGCACAACAAATAACATATTCTTACTTAAAATTTGTATTTAAAGTTATTTTTCTATGAGAAACAGCAATTGTCGTCCGTCTTTGATCATTGTATTTAGTGTAACTACATGTTTAATATCTAATGCTTAAAGCATGATCATATAATTCATCACATAGTAATTTATTTGAAAGCTATCCATCATTTTAAAAGATATAATATACAAGTTCTGTGCTCTTTTCCCCGAATAGTGTACAAAATAATGGGTGAAGAAACAAATGCTGAAAGATTGGATGAGAGCATTAGAAGACTGTACAAAAAAAGCTGGATTTCAAATTATCCATTTCAGCAAAATGAGACTGAGCACAGTACTTTTCTTGACAAAATAACTACAAAATTTGATTTTATTAAGTGTTCTATGTAAAAAATAAATAAATAAATAAATAAACTAGTCCTACAAAGCAATGTTTGGTAGCCATAGTATTTTTTACTCTAAAATGGAACAACTCTACAGTTGATTGCTAGGCAGTACTTCCTGTTGAATAATTATATTTTGTTTACCTACTGTGTATAACTATACAATTGTATAACTATACATTTAGTGACGTTTTAAATAACTGCTAATGAAGACAAATGTGAATAAAATGTTGAATATATAAATTGTTAAAATGCAAGAAAAGAAACCAATATTACCAAAGTTACAGTTATAGTACAAAGATGTACATTCGCTCTCCCTCTCCACTGACAAATATCTGTTACACTAACATTTCTACCTCGCAGTGAATAAATCACTGCAATACAGCTATATTTGACTCAGCAGAGATAAAGTATCCACAGGAGTTGTGAATTCTCTCTCCACCTCCTTTGCCAAACAAAGCTGAACAATTAAACCTACTACTGGTCAAATTCCTCCTCATCATAGTTAAAACTATCACATGTAAAAAAAAACATAAAATATCATCATGTTCACTCACTGAAATATATTAAAAGCACAGTTGATGTTTTATCATGTAGAATTGGCATTTTATGGCAGTTTTAAATATAAGTAGTAACAGACAAATATTAATAAATATTCCAAAATTAAAATGTATAAGTGAAAAATATATATATATTATGATAGTTACAGTTGCATTACAAGGATGTACATTTTGTATCAGTTCCAAAGTCATACTGTTTAATATATGACTAACATTTCTACCTTGCAGTGAAAAAAGCACTGCAATACAGCTATATTTGACTCAGCAGAGATAAAGTATCCACAAGAGTTGTGAATTCTCTCTCCACCTCCTTTGCCAAACAAAGCTGAACAGTTAAACCTACAACTGGTCAAATTCCCCATCATCATTGTTTAAACTATTACGTGTTAAATAACAAAATATCATCATGTTCACTCACTGAAATATGTTAAAAGCACGGTTGATTCTATAACATGTAGAATTGGCATTTTATGGCAGTTTTAAATAAGTTGTAACAGACAAATAGTGGTCGACCGATATATCGCCAAGGCCAATATATCGGCCAATATTTGGCATTTTTGAAATATCGGCATCAGCCAATACGTTTTTCTCATTGGCCGATGTGTTGAAAGCGGGACTTTTATTTTGACGGCGCTCCGGACTTTTATTTTGACGGGCAGCGCTGAGAACACCAGCGCCAGAAGAGAACGGCAACGGCAGCTCCTCAGATCAAACAGCGCTCACTCACATTCTCCATCTTCATTAATTTACGATCTGTCAGTCATATCTAATACTTTGTTAGACAGAACTGGTAAACAAAGAAAGTAAATGGTAACTTATGCGAAGTAAGTAAAGCGTTTGCTTTTGTATTATTTGTAACAGAAAAGGCAAACAATCAAGCTGAAATACTTTCTCATTTGCCGTCAACATTCAGCAAATGCACATCTACGTCATTTAAACAAATCTCTGAATAATAAACATTTAATTTCAAAACCTTCCAGATTTAATCGAATCCAGCTGTGATATCTTGTGAAGTGTGCATTACTGTCTGCAAGTGACGGTCAGTCCGTGCGAAGTGAGTGAATGCGAACAGAAGATCAGCTTCAGGAGACGCGATCGAAAAACTTTAAATCCTTCATTTTAAAATATGCTGATATATGTCCAGTTGTCAACTGTGTCATATTCATATCTGTGATATATGCAATTGCCAACTGTGTCATATTCATATCGTTTTCACTGTACTATATGTAAAATTAGCGTTACCTTGTCTTTTATTTGAAAAAATATGATTACCAGCACGAAATTACCAGATTACTGAGTGCCCTTTTACAGTGTTTACATTCTTTTTATTCACATAATCATATTTCTAAACAATTACTTTGTGAAAAATACTGTAATAGGATTGCAGATTCAAGAAGTTGCCATTTAAAGTATAAAAGCATGTTTATTTTAAAATTTGGTTTTATCATTTATTTATAATTTATTAAATATTGATTAAAATATATATATATATATAAAAATATCGGCTTTATATCGGCCACCCTGCTCTCTAAGATATCGGCATCGGCCATCAAAAAAAACAATATCGGTCAACCACTACAGACAAATATTAATAAATATTCCAAAATTAAAATGTAGAAGTGAAAAAAAAAAAAAAAACATTATTATGATAGTTACGGTTGCATTACAAGGATGAACATTTTGTGTCAGTTCCAAAGTCATACTGTTTAATATATGACACTAACATTTCTACCTTGCAGTGAATAAATCACTACAATACAGCTATATTTGACTCAGCAGAGATAAAGTATCCACAAGAGTTGTGAATTCTCTCTCCACCTCCTTTGCCAAACAAAGCTGAACAGTTAAACCTACAACTGGTCAAATTCCCCCACATCATTGTTTAAACTATTACAAGTAAAAGAACATAAAATACCCTCATGGTCACTGAAATATGTTGGAAGCACGGTGGATTCTACATTATAATATGTTGTTTTAACATATACATGATCAATTAATGTACCTTTTTCTGTTGTGGTTTGTGTGACATGTTGAACAAACTCCCTGTCTGTCATAAATTTGCAGATTGTTGAAGACTTTAAAATGTTATCATTGAAATCACCCATTACAGCAATAGTATTACTTACGGGTTCGAGCCAATCAAGCAATTTGCCCAAATTTTCTTTAAACAAAGACATGGGATAAGATGGTGGCCGATAAATAACTGCTATTAATATATTGTGTGTAGTAAAGTTGCAGACTAAACATTCTAAATTGACATTTTGTACCTGGACAACATTATATGTCAAATTGTCTGTAGTATACATGCCAACACCACCATGTTGTTGTGCTTGTATTTCAGTTAATGTTGGGTTACTGCTACTGTAAGATAAACTTCGTGGGTGACTATGAAAACTATAACCATCGATCTTTACGGTTTCTAACGAGATAGCTGCAGGTAACCAAGTTTCAGTAACAGCAATGCAGTTAGGCTGCAAATGCTGAGTACATAAAACCAAATCTGTTAAATGTTGGCTTAAATTTTGCACATTTATCAAAAACACACTGAAAGCTTGTGTATTCACTTTGGGGCTTTGTACATTATTTAAAAATGTAGGCATACTTTGAATTGCATCCCTAATGGTGTCTTTACAATAGACAGCCTTCTCAACAAAATCCTGAATAATCAAACCTGACAAACTTCGAACACGACTCAATGCCACATATGCCTGTCCAGGTGCAAATATTTTTTTAAGGGACACTACAGCTTCATCAACACTAATTCCTTGTACTTTATGTACTGTACAAGCCCAAGCAAGTTTTAATGGAAATTGTCGTCGTAATCCACCCTTATTATTTACCCTTTCCTCTTCCGGATCAATACAAGTAGAACCCGTTACAACTGCTGAAACAGATACACAACATTTTCTCCTTTGAGCACCTACCTGATTGTCATCAAATTTAACATACACTGTTTGAGGAAACTTGCTATCATCGTTACGATAAACTATGTCTGTTACTGTACCACACACCCCATTAACCAAACCATCCATTACATCTACATTTTTACACAACATTACACGAGCACCTTTCCCTAAAAGCAGTGTTTCATCTAAGCATGTATTATGTGTTTTGGAATGATGACCACTTTTCAATTCAAGTTTCCCAGTCTTGTTATTATTTATAAAATCCTGTGCATTTATCTCAAAATATTCAGGACAAGTTTTAAATAGCTGCTGAATATTATGCTCATTTACTTGTTTATTTGTAGGAAATATGTGTAAAGCTGAGCTGACTTCACCGGTTTCACGTTTTTTCAATATGTCAATGTCACTGTTTAACATTGGAGTCCCTTTTGTACGAGTTCGTATTCTGTTTAAAAGCTCTGCAAACACATTATCTTTTTGCCTAACTATTGTTTTCAATTCCACGACTGAAAATAGAGTAGAAAATAAGTTAATACCCATGTCGTCAACATACAGGGGTTTTCCTTTTACAGGAGGCAACTGAAAAAAATCCCCAACGGCAATTATGCTCACATTTCCAAAGGGAGAAAAGTCACCCGTTTGTTTAATCTGTCTTAGTCTACCGTGTATATATGCTAATAGATTGTGATCAACCATGGATATTTCATCAATTATCAAAATCTGCAGATCATTATATTTAGCACGCAAACAATTAAGCTTTTCTTCTCCCAAAGGTATGTATGGCAAGCGAACATCTATCCCAATGCTAAATGTGTTGTGAATGGTTGCTGCATGCAAATTGTATGCAGCAATCCCTGTAGGAGCAGTTAGCAAAACACAAACATTATCAGGGTGATGACACACTGTTGACAATAACCTCATTGTTTCATATTGAATGGCTTTTATTAAGTGGCTTTTTCCTGTCCCTGCACCACCTGTAATAAATAAATGTAATGGATCTGGATTTTTCTCCATAATCTTATCCAAGCACCATTGTCGAATGTGATAAAAAATAGATAACTGTGTATCATTCAAAGATCTAATTAATGCTAAACCATCACTCCTACACATTATATTATTTTTCTTTTCCAAATGACCAACTTTTTGATTATTTGATGCTAAATCCGGAATATTTTCTTTATGTTCTTGTACTAGCGTTTTTTTGTCTTTCATTTCATCTTTACACAGTAAACGCTCTAACTCTTGCTCTGGGCACAGCTCACACCACCCATCTTCTATTACACTATCAATACCAATTGTATTATGGATATTATCTAATTCATCAGCCTCCATTTCAAACTTTTTTCTATTTAAATCAACAACTGACTTAACTAAATGTCTAGTTCCATCACTAAATGTCACTTGACCATTTTTGTAAAACTGTTCAAATGTTTCACAGTTTGAAGGTTTTAGCTGAATATCTAAACGATATGGCAGAAACAGCTGCATAATACTTTGATAAAACTGTTCTGGATTTTTGTCCTCAGAAAAGCGCACATAGCGAACTACTGCAGGTTTTGTTCGGGTTCTTTTTGTGATAAAACCACAACCATTGTTTAATTTGAGCGGAGTCTTAGATTTTTCATTTTTACTTAAAACACGATACTCTGATGCAAATGTTGCCATACACAGATCACTCAAATCATTTGGTCTATTCTTATAACGATCTACAATACTAGTCATCCACATGTCTTCTGTGGTAAGGTCATGTGATGATGCCTTTTGCCTCAACACATTTAAAGGAAGACTCATTTTAACTACATTGTCTCCTGTTGGCACAAACGTAACTTTTCTTGAACACTCCTTCAGATGCATATTTGTTAACCTATACACAGATTCTTGAGCACAAACGTCTCGGTTATGTAAATAAACACTGCCTAGATTTTTCAATGCATCTTTTGCACTAACATTTCCCTCTTTACGTGCTTCTCTTTGTGCATTAGCTAACAATAGTCCAATCTCCCTTTCTGACTTTGATATATAAGAAATGATATAGACTACGCAAGCATACGCATCAACAACATACTGGATATCTAAATTTGCATTCCAACATTTTAACAGTGGCTTACTATATTGATTTACCCAAACCTCATTAACTTGTCTTTTTAAAACAAGTTGTGTATTTCTACTAAAACATTTATATGCAGCCTCAAAGGTTGCTTGATTTATACCTAAATGTTCAAATAAATGTTCAACACTATCATACCTACTATCCTCATCTGAAAGAGTCTTCTTGATTGCTGACAAAATCTCACCTGCCTGCTCTCTGTTCATTTTAAAATCTGTCTGACCTGGATTTACACATGCACATTCTGTGAAATTATCTGTCTTATCTACTTGACACTTGCACTGTTGTTTTGCGTCACTTTTACCACGACATATAAATGTACGAGCAGATGCTGGCCTGGGAAAATTAAAACGACAAACAGTGTTTTTCTTTTTGCAAGTTTTGGAGTGACGCTTTGAATGCTGCTGCACAGATGTCACAATCTCCAATAATGCATCATCCTGTCTTGGTAATTCACATGTTACATATTTATCAATAAATTGAATAACCTCTTCATCTGTGTTTTTATCAATCAATGGGGCATTCTCAATCCAAAACAGGCAATGAACATGAGGTGAACCACGTTGCTGAAATTCCACACGGTAAAAGTAATCCTTAATTTTACCTATTGGATGGGATGAAGACATTAGTACCTCCCTTAAAAAACAATGCCACCGAAAATCAAACATTCTCGCTGCAGTGACAGGATTGCGACGCAACAACTCACACCTCTCTGCCCATTCTAAATCTTCAACAGTCTGTGTTCTTCCTTCCTGTTTCAAAATACTAAAAAGAAGATTTTTCCATCGCATATCAGCAGAAGAAAACGAACAAAACCAAGTAGGGACACCAAGCTGACGAACACAAGCAAGGAGGTCACGTTGTGCAGTCTGCCAAAAAGCTGGGGTTCCACGAATAGGTTTAAGGAAACGATACCCTTCATCAAATTCTAACAGTTTCTTTAAAGATTCCTCATTGTTTAATACATCAACTTTTTGAGACATAGAACCTCCTTTTCCTTTACGCAAGGCTATCGATACATTTGACACAACCTGTTCAATTTCAGACATGTACTGAGCAAAAAATATATATTCTACATTTTGTGCAAACCTACCATCAGCATGTAAAATTCGGTTATTAAAATATCGTGACATAGTTAAACGGTTATCTCTAATGTCATGATATGCATTACATCCCAGTGGAAATAACACTGGAAAGCATTTGGCTTCATTTGCAAGATCAGAAAGCAATTTAACAGGATTATTCCCTTCTGCTGGTGCAAGATTCAATATATCATCAAAATACTGATCTAGTGCTTCCTGACCAATGTCAACAGGCATGAGACATGTGTCCTGGAACATGCAATGTTGCTGTCTATCATGCAAAAGCTCATCTTCACCAACATCAACAGATGCTTCACCACTTTCTGCATGTGTATCACTCACCTTCCCTAAAACCTCATTATCTTGTTCCCTACAAAACTCATTTAGCCAAACTTCATTAAACTCTACATCTTTATAATGCAGATTTATCTGTTTTAAACATTTTAATGCTTCTCTTATGTGCATAGTATCAACAAACTGATATTTATAATAACCTTTATAAGTCAACTTGCGCTTCAATTTTACAGGTAACAAAGATCCTTCCATACTAGAAAGAGGCAACAAATTAGATGTTTGTACAATATTAGCAGGAACACATGTTACAGGTCCATGTACTCCATTTTGCCCCCCTTTAGGTAATGCTAACATTTTCATAAATGGTATATGTAAAGCAATCAAATGTTGTTCTAAGCTATTCAAACATGCCAATTCTGGTGGAATGGGATGAACTCTCAAATTGTTTGTCACACATTCAGGTGGCATTTCACCTTTATTAATCTTATAATGACACGTGTAACAAATCCATAGCTTGCCCCTAGATGTATCCAGCCAATGACATGGAATTACACATTTCTTATTACATTTGTGTAAATATTCTTCACTTATACATTTGTCTGAAATTGAAACTATTGCTTTTCTGTTATAATAATCCCTATTACAATTCAAAACCTGATGTCGAAACAACAGACGTTGACATACACAACAAACAAAATCTGGACCATCTTTTACTAAATCCAAAAAACGCTGCATTACAAAATCAAACTTTTCTGTTTTTACTTTAATTTGTTGCCTTTTAAATTTCACATCTGCTTTTACATACTTTTTATGCTCAGGGCTTTCATGATACTTTCTTGTACTAATTGCCTTTACATTCTGTCTGTGCAGTTGATTTAACCTATATTTTCTTTTACTCATTTCTTTTACCTTATCCTTATGTAACAGATTTTCCATATACTTCCGTTTACTCATAGCCTTTACCTTTTCCTTATGTAACAGATTTTCCATATACTTCCGTTTGCTCATAGCCTTTACCTTTTCCTTATGTAACAGATTTTCCATATACTTCCGTTTGCTAATGGCCTTTACCTTATCCTTATGTAACAGATTTTCCGTATACTTCTGTTTGCTCATGGCCTTTTTCTTTTTCTTATACAACACATCTCCTTGATACTTACTTCTACTCATGTCCTTTTTATTTTCCTTATACAACGCATTATCCTGATATTTGATGTTTTTTTTAAAGGACAGTTTCCTTTTATAATACTTAGAAACAAAATGATTACTATTTGAAATACAAATATTTGCAGTCTCTACCTCGGTTTTTGAATTCCTTGTCATGATCAAATTATCCGCTTTGCACAAACCAAAGCAAACCTTATCAACTTGAACACAAATTACAGGCTCAAAATAATTATTCTCACAATGTTTTAAATAAATTCCATCACTACTCATGACTGTACTCATACAACTATATTTGACCCATTTTCCACCATTATATACAAATAAATCCAATCCTAAAGCATTTGCTGTGCCTTGGAATTCTATGTTTGAAGCGCAATATCCAACATATTTAATTTGTGACTTGGTTATATATTCTGACATTGAAGCATATTCTTTTCCTACTAACTTTATGTGTTCTTCACTGTGATTTTCCATATACTTCACAACAGCTAATCTAATCTTCCGATGACTATTTTCAGAACCACTAATCACTTGAGCTACTGCTCTAAAGAAACTATTGCCATCCTTTACAACTTTATTTGTCTTACAAACAACACCTAAAGACCCATAAATCATGGGTACTTGAATATCATGTCTTTCAAAATTCAAATTAAATTTACTACATAATGATTGTGCAATTTCCGTAGATAGAGGACTATATTTGAATGTCATTTTACCTGCATTTTCTACACTTTCAACATCACAATCTACTACCATACCTGCTGCACAACAGGTCTCATTTTGCATTGTTTTTAAGCTATGAGGCTGTTGTTCATTACTAAACTGCATTTGCTCCTCTATAACCCATTTCTCGTTTTCCAAACCTAGAACATTTTCATTCTTAATTTTTGATCTAATATTGTACCCTGTAATATAGGAATTACTGGTTTTGCAATAACCATAACAACTTTGTAAATCAGGCTCATGAACACAAACCACAGCCTCATAATGGTTTCCATGGCAGTTTTCTAAGTAGATACTATCCTTTGACAAAAGCTTATTGTTGCAACTGTATTTTAACCAACGGCCATCATAAAATGTAAATACATTTACTCCTAAATGATCTGCTGTCACTTGTATTTCAACTTCCGTAGCCCAGCTATTAACATATCGCATTTTTGACTTGTTGATGTACTCTGATATTGAAGAATACTCACTTCTCAAAATGTTTTGGTATTTTACACAATTTTTTTCCAACTGTTGCACAACAGCAAGTCGTATTTTTCTATGATACTTTTGTGTGCCACTGACAGCTTGAGATATAGCTCGGAAGAAACAATTGCCATCTGCTACTATACTGTCATTTTTGCATGGAACACCTAAAAAGCCAACACGTCTAACCACAGGTACACTTGGTTTTACAAAATCCACATTTAAACGTGTGCACAAAGTTTGACAAACATCTTTTGAAACAGGACTAAACATATTTTTATTTGTTGCATTACTAACAAATTCAACATCTGAGTTTAATTCAACAACATCATCTCTTTTTAATTTCTTTGAAGTACAATTCTTTACTGAAATCTTACGTTTGTTTCTTGCATCAATATTTACTGGCATATCTTTTGTAGAATCCAAATCAAACTCATTTTCAAAAGTCTTGTCAATGTCTTTACAACTCTCTTTCAGTGTTAAACAGTTTTTATGTTTGCCATTTTTCATTTTTGATACATCCAACTGTGAAACAGAACTACTGTCCAAAACCAACTCATTGGTTGCAAAAGTCAATTTAGAAATTTTACAATCTGCATTTGGCCTTACACAAGTCCTACTCACATGACCGGAACCAAACTCATCAGTTGGTTTACATGTAACTGCTGAAATTATTGGCAGTTGCCTGGGTTTCACTGTTGTAACAGTGACACAGATACCAGCTATTTCAAATGGCTTTTGCTTCTCAGTGAGCCCTCTAGCTAAATCGTAAATGTGTTTGAACAAATCTTTAAGGGAAGAAAAATATACAACAACACTTCTTCCATTTCCATCAACCATACCATGAGCACTTCGTGCATGAGAGTCAACCAGTGCATACTGTCCATTGTGAGAAATAATTGCACATGTACTGCCACACAATGTCAAAAGACATGTGTCATACTGCACAAAAATATTTTCCAGTCCAACTGATAGACTGCTGTAAACACCACTCTCAATTAATTCACCTTCAACCACATCAACATCACCACAGACAAATTCACCATATTCAAACAAAAAATTATCTCCATCAATAACTGACTGTTTGGGCAAATCAGGAACACACAACAGATTGGACAAGTGGCTAATCCTATTGCTATCACGCAAAGCTGTGTACACCTCATCACCTAAAACTACAACTCTATCAAGATCTTTCGTCTGCCATGAGAAAACACTATCAACCGAATGTTTAGCTACGCTTACCAAAGCTATTGCCATACATTGAAGACCTCCATATTTAAACTGGTCATTCCCCTGGTGAAATGATCCTCTTATACTGTTTTCAAGTTTGACAGAAGTGCCATCCACAACATTAACTCCATCTTCAATGCCAATATTGCCACTTTCAGACCTGAAAGAACTATCCTTAAGCTCAGCTGCAACTTCAACAGCAACATTGTTACTCTCAAAAGTAACAGAACTGCTATTTTCAAACTCCACATCACCACTATGCTTAAGAACTTCAGTCTTCACAGAAATGCTACTAATGGCATACCACTCTGCATCTAAAGATTTCTTTAGATTCCGGATATGAACCATGAGATCATTAAGGCATGTGTTAAAAACAGCCACAGATGTGCCAATAGCAGATGCCATCCCAAACACATCACGGGTCCCAAAATCAACCACCACAAAATAATCTTTGTGATGAATGACGACACTAACTGCACTATGAAGATTTAGCAGACACATTCCATCTCTCAACAAATATTCTTGCAGCTTTTCATACATTACTGACTCCTCTTCTAACAAATCAAAATCTCTGTACACTGGCAGACCAATTTCTACATTCCAGTTCGACCCAAACACACTGTGGTGTTCAATCAACTTACACAACTCTCGTTTACCATCTCTTTTCTGGCTTGCTACATATGTGGCTAGCTTACTCCCTTCCACATATATATCATCAACATCTGTCTGTACCCATGTACACACAGGAGCAATCACATGTTTGATTGCAGCCACAACACTAAATGCAACTGAGGCATTCACATCACAATTCAAAGGTGCAACCCTGACATCAGTCCCAGCTACAACAGAGAGCTGCAATTTCTCAGAACATATGCATGCATTTGTATCACTCTTACTTTTGATGATTCTTGGTGCGCGCCGCATACGAAAGCCCTTCTTCCGCGGCATCTACAATAAATAAAAAAGACATAGTAAATTACATGCAATTAAAAATGTATTAAATAAAATTGAAGAAAAAAAATATAAGTTATAAAAAACACTTTACATTCACATTGTAGAAAGATGGATATTAACAGAAAAAAAAAATTGTAAACAAATAGAATGATTTATTTCCACACTTATTTTCAGGGAGTGTCATTTAGTTTGTTTTGTTTTATGACTCACTTTTTGAAGAAAAAAAAACACTTTCAATAAGAATAAGACTTATTTTTGATTTATCCTATCAAAGCTCTGTAAAGTGATGATTATCTCAATGCATTCATTTTTATTTATAAACCATATTGTACAATACAAACTTTCAGAACACCTATACAATGCAGAAAAAAAATTTCAATACTCCATAATATCTGAGTGAAAAAACATTATTTTATTACAATTATGCAATAAATGATACAGTTATGTGTATTTGTTCTTATTTTATTACTGACTGTTCACTTGTTTTTAATAATGTTTAAACTTTATCAGTTATGCAATGTATACTATCCACCTAATTGTTTTTAACCAACTAAAAAGACTACACTCTGGCACCTTTTTTCTACTAAATTGCAATTAGCTCGGTATATAATCCTTTTTCAAATACAAAGCCTAACAAATGATCTTTAATTATTTTTTTTAATCCTTTTTATAAGGACTTGAAACATTAAAGCCACAGATGAAAATCTTGCACTGGTGTTACACTTACTTACACTGACACCTACTAGCATACAACCATGCAGCATCATGCAAAAATAAAGGTTTACAATAATAGACGCAACTATTAATCCATTAATCATAATGACCTATAATAGATTTATTTTGTGACTTTCCTACAATGAAAAAATAAAATTATTACTGACTTTAATCCATTAAAATAACAAAAAATTAAACCATTTAGGATTTTGTGTCAGAATTACATTAATATAACTGCTCGATTCATCTGTAAGGAACTACTGGAGGTGTCACAACATACAATGTCAAGATCCACGGCTCTGTTTCTTTGTATCAGATACCATATCACTTAATATTAATACCGCCTCTCCTAAGGCAGCTTTACACAGCCTAATTAAGGCTGCTTTGTGTCTGATCAGAATTCTGTATAAAGACACAATGGCACATAAAAGCAGACTTAAAATATGATGGATCTGACCCACCTCAGCCCCTAGTATAAAGGGGAACTCTGACATTGTTTTGGTTCATTGAGAATGAACATGAACTTGTGCCAGTCTAAACTACATGATTGTCATGACAACCAAAAGCAAACCTGTAAACTCAAAAGGCACAATAATCAAGAAACAGGATACAAAACATATCGGCCTACTTCCTTATTATTTTAGCCAAATAAATAAAAATGTCTACCAGCAAAGCAGGTAAGTAAAAGAATCCTGTACTCACATTGTGAACCAAACCATAAAATAACAGCACAGAGTCATATAACGTTTAAAGAGACAAATCAACGCACTGCTACATTTCTCTCATATACAGTAAATTCTAAACCCAATCGACACCAATGTGATTAATCATTGTTATATTATATTCCAAAAATCTGCTCCTTTAAGACGATATATTACAAAGACCTGGTGACATCTGCTGCCCTGCCAAAAAAGCTAACACTAGCATCATTGCTCATTTCTTGTGCCTTTTCTAAACTCCAAAAGGAACTTTCTTAGCCTGGCAAGCCAGACCTACATCAAGATGTCAGGTCTGGAAACTCTCCATAGACGCGGCTCAATCCGTGGGGCGGGATAAACGGTTGTCTCTCAAAAATCCCTCTGCACACAATAGGATAGCGTACAACCAATCAGAGCAACAAGCGGGGCTAATCGGTATCAGAATGAATAGAGAATCTCTCTATGGCTCTGATCGGTATATTAAACTTTTTCCATATCCAGTCGGCAAAACTCCGAACACATCTTCCTTTTTTAAAAATGACTGAAGTGCCATTCTTTGCTCTTCTCTCAAAGAAAAACTTAACTGCAAGTCCTCCAGTGTCGCAGCCAAAGCCAATTAAAAAGACTGCTGTTTAGAGGTCGACCGATTCATCGGTCGGCCGATTTTTTGCATTTTTAACATAATCGTCATTCGGCCAATATCCAAATGTATCAAGCCGATTATTAGGCAGGCGCATCTGTGGGCAGCCTAGTGTTGTTGTGGAACACGCGTTCGACGCACACTGCGCCTAGAGTCATTCTCCAGCAGAGTGAGCAGACCTCATCCAGTGCCTAAGGAAGCAGCTAAGTTCCTTGGAGAAAACTCCTTTATATTTAATTAAAAACGTTTGATATGTTACTGCCAACTTCGAGAAAAAAACATGAATAGGTGACATGACGTTCGGCTACTTTGAAATTGATAGCATAGTTGAGGTTGCATTAGCACAGCAGAAGGGTTGCTATCATGTCACAATAAGTAAGCAAGAATTTACAGACAGTGAATCTGAGACTTTTATTTGTTCTGTTTGTGCGTCTTATATTTGAGAGGGTTGTCACTCAATGCAGAGAAATAAGTAATAAAAAAGAGACCAACTATATGCTAGTGAAGGACTGGCTTTGCTTTGCTAGCGTCGTCGCTAGGGTTGGGTAGCTACAGACAGACCCGGTGCTAATACGGCACTGGTGCCTTAACGACGGTTATTTACCGGACCGAATATCAACGCGCATGTCTGTGCTTCATTTCTGTTATGTCTGTGCTTCTCTTGGATGCTCTGAAAACGGACGTTAGAATAACAGAAACATCGCTTCGCTGCACTTGACACTAGTCAGCAGTTAACTTTAGCATTCCGTTAGCTAGTAGCTGGATTAAACACGGTTAAAATGCTGGCCAAACAGTAGTGTAATGTGTGACTGTATTTCACTGTAAACTAGGGGTGGAACGGTACATGTATTCGTATTGAACCGAAACGGTACAGGCGTCACGGTTCGGTGTATACATTTCCACGGAGAATACACGCTATAAAAATAAATAAAACTCGCGTGCAAAAAAACTCGCGTCTTTTGTACAAGTGCAGATTGGTAAAGTGTTCAATAAATGTTTTTGTTGAGAAATTTGGTCTATCTTAAGTAATTATTTGTGTTACATTTTATCTTTCAAATAGAGGTTAAAAACAAGCACATAATCGGCCAAATATCGGCCAAAATAAATCGGCAGCATTAATCGGCCATCGGCCGACCCGGATTTCAAAAGATCGGCATCGGCCTGAAAAAAACCATATCGGTCGACCTCTACTGCTGTTCTCCAGCAGCAGCCGTCATTCTTTGTTTTCAAGGTTCCCTAACCGTCGCAACTCTGTCGTCATTTTGTTAAGCCCGCCCCACCGACTCTATACACGACGTGATTGGCCTGACCCAATTTAGGTTTTTGCAGCAAAAAGGTCTATGGAGAGTTGCTAGACTACCCTGGCTTTCTGGCTCTTTACAGGAAACAAACTTAACCTCTTTTAATCTTGCAGTTATCTACCAAGTGTAAAAATTCAGAATTTCTTTGTAGCATTTGTCTCAGCTGAAGCAATGTTATTAAGAAATAGAAAACCACTAGCCTATTTATTAAGTAAATTAATTTGAAATTCCATATTTTTATTTAGTTTTATTTAATTGTTTATTCCATTATTTATTTTAATTCAATTTATAACACGTTGTTAAAACAGTAGTCATGTTCAAAGCATTGTTCCCCACAATTTTAATCCCCATGTAGATGCATTTATGCCGGTTCAGAGAAACAATAAACATTCTGTAAACCCACATATGTGATTTTATGTCACTTCAGATTTGTTTACTATGCCACTTTTTCTGTATAAAGATGCACCTATATAACATCCAAATAAAGCTGACTGAAATAAAACTTAATTATGCATTATAACTAACAGCTAATTTACAATGTTATTAACAATACAAATAACT
The DNA here is from genome assembly GCF_949319135.1 of Squalius cephalus. NCBI lineage: Eukaryota > Metazoa > Chordata > Actinopteri > Cypriniformes > Leuciscidae > Squalius > Squalius cephalus. Next base: position 22,766,254 of record NC_137127.1, read on the forward strand.
TACCTCGATTCCCACCAAGTCCTATCGTCCTCTAGGCGAAATCTCAGAAGGCCTTGGAATATCCAGATGTCTGACAAAAAGAAAAACAGGACATTTTATTCAGCTTTGTTAAAGTTGCACTCACTAATAACTTTGAATACAAAATATAATAAGTGAGTAGGCTAAATCATGAATAAATTACAATAAATGTCAGATAATCAGATTGTTTTTTTCAAATGGGACAAAACAAATCTTAATTATAACACCAATACTGATTAATACCCTAAAAGTTAGTATTACTACCCTACATAATACTACAGAAATAAATTAATTAAAAACATAATAGATTTTACATACAAAAAAAGTGTTACAGACATTCATAATTCACACCCACCATGAGTGTGACTCACACATTAAAAAAACTGAATTAAATACATTAGAAACAAAGAGACAATAAATTAGATGAATTCAATAAGAATTTTACTCTTCAGAGTTCATGTGATTTGTCAATGCAAGAATTATTATATTGCAAATAAAAATTTAAACATAACTTGAGTACTTTTGCTTTAGTGTAATCTTTATTTCAATATAAAAGAAACATTTTAAGATTTTTTAAACATTTTTTTTAACTCATCATGACATTTCAAATAATTAATTTAGAGCAACTAATTATAATGTTCGTAAAATATTTATTATAACAATAACTACGTTGTATAGTCCTCCTACTCCTTTCAATAAAGTCATATCCGAAACTGCACCCTAACCCATAGCCTACACTACATTGAGTATAGGCCATATGCCTGCGTTCCAGTCAACTTTAGACAAGCACTCGCGAACTTCCAAGCAATTCACCGCGGGAGAATCACTGCCGCCATTTTGTTACACTTCGTGAAATGGACGGGGAAATTCAGACAGACCCGTTCCTTGATTTTACCAAGAAAGCGAGTCTACTTCATAGGCTACACTTCAGACAACTCCACATAACACAACACAAATGTGACGTCACCAGACCTCGTCTAATCACCACCACCACAAACAACTCTATGATATATTAAATTATATACATATTTGCATTATTATTATTATTATTATTATTATTTTAACACCTATACATGCTGCATTTAACAAAATCTTAAGGGAAAATTTCAAATAAACTCCATGCTGATTCCAATAAAGTGACCAAGTAATGTTACTTAGGACTTTGGGCACTCGTGCAACTTAAGCAACTTTCCGAGTTAAAGAGACGGAGGGAAGTTAGCAGTGAAGGACATGGCAGTTTTGTATTGAAACGCAGCCCTAGCCTTCAATTCTGAATTGTTAACGTCATTCCCTACATTTCTACATTTTATACTAGGATACCCACAAATGACTCTCCATAGATCAGCGATTTATAACCACAAACACACTCTTACGAATGTTCATCTCACAGAAGCACTTTCAACAAAAACAACGAGAACAAATGTTAACTTGAACAAATGAATTTTAGGCTTAAGCTTCCTATTTCTGCTTAACGTTTAACACAATTTCTACTTTATATTGGATTTCACACTTTATTGATCATTGCTTTAATAAAACAACATTAACCTACACCTACATATGACATTATAATTTTAACGTTAAATAAAATTCAACTCCGAAACAAAGTATTATAATCTAAAAAGCATCATAATACCCTAATGTTAACTTACCCGTTTTAGCTCACTGCTGCCTATCACTAATTAAAAAAGAAATAAAAATACTGACTTGACAAGGACTTTAACATCGACGACCTTTTACCGTATAATATTTCGCTGCCAAGCAAATTATAAACTGTAAACTTATAGCAAACAGGAAACGAAACAACCACATGCGCACATCACCACAAAAACCACACAAAAAAACTTATCCCAGCCACACATTGACCTCCAGAATACTTAAACCATTACACATCAAAAATAAAATCGCACTAAACCAATTAAACCTTAGCATCCTGTGACGTGTCGATAAAAATATAATTTAACCATTCAAACTCACCGTGTGTAATGTCTTCAAATGTCGTTGTTCTCTTTAATTCTTCTTCTTCTTATTTGTCTTCCTTAAATGCTTGGAAATGAGGCTTGAAATAACAGAATAAGTAACACCAGGTGTGTCTCTGAATTTGCTGAAAGCAAAAGGGGACGTACAACTAACAGCAATTGGTTTTAACCTCATAGCTATGAGCATCTTTTAAAAATTTCAATTAAGCCAATTAGAAGCGCCATAAAAAAGGGCGGGTCATAATGGGAATTCCGGCTCTTTTAAAGAACCTGATAGAGTCGGCTCTTTCAACTCCCAAACAGCTCTTCTTTTAGTATCACTCCAGGCTTTTTAAATGTTTCACCTGTGAGTGATAAGTATGCACATATTTCACTTGAATTATACAAAATATTAAACCTTACATTTTGCAACTTTGGTAAAAATAATAATAATATAAAACCACCTAACACTAGCCTATAGCCTACACGTGTAATGAACATTTTATTATTGAAATATCCCCCCCCCCCAAAAAAAAAAAAACATTCCAATCAAATCACACTTAAAGATAAGGTTCCTTCTCATGTGATAGTTACCTGACATTCAGCCTGTGTTTTTTATTTTATTTTCGCCGCACTCAACCATGCAAGCTCTCCATACAGTAAAATGTATAGCATAATGTGCACATACAACGAATCGAACAGCGAGGTAATGTCACACATGATCATCATACTGACACATCAAAATAACAATCAGCTGTAGCAACTCGATGTATACCTGAGCAATTACTATTCCGAAAGGATAATCAGATAGGCTACAAAACAGATCTCAAATGTGAACCGGCTCTCAAATCGTCCAGCGTTCGTGAAGGAGCTGGATCATTTAAGTGAACGGTGGTCACTTAAAGGATCCAGCTCCTACACGAACGCTGGACGATTACAAAGACATAAAGCATTAAAGCCACCATTTGACTGTAATAAATTTACTATTTTACAAAACTGTTATTTTCATATTAAAGTCAACTTTATGTAACGTTTTGTTTTAGCATGAAGATTGCTTCAATCCAGCTCTTTAACAGGAAATTATGCAACATTGTTTTTTTTAACTATAAAGCATACCCTATCTACAAAAAAAAAGCATAGTCCAACCAAAGTTCGATAATGGTTAAATTTTTTGTTGTACAAAACTTATTAATTTAAATCATATGTAACGACTCTGGAGTAAACAGTAATGTCATCATACATCTCAGTTCTAATATAATGGTGTTAATGCAAGCAAATCAATAATGTTGAATATTAATAACCACAACTAAGCCAAAAAAATACTAAGCCACTAAAATCAATCAATATATATATAATAAAAATGAATCATCTGAGTAAAACTATTTTCATTACCTTACAACATGCTCTTTATCTACAAATAGACATACATATTAATGTAGTGTAACTAATGTTTAGACCAATTTTGTCCACAAACAGAATTTCATAGAAATTGCTTCAACAATACACAAGTTCCTTTACATAAACACACAATTAAAAACAATTATTTTGTTAAAATAACATTAATGATATAAAACCCAAATGTCTAGTCGAGGATGTAAAGAACCTTGTTACATAAACCCCCCCAAAAATAAATAACTTACATTTCACCCCTACTTCAAGTTCATCTTATAAACTGTTTCTTCAATTGTATTTTATCTCAACATTTCACTACTCTTTATGATCAAATTTGTTGTGAAATAAATGAATCTCTTATTTACAATACTTGTGCAATAAAATTGTAATCCTACTTCTGTTTATCCCATTATTTTCTAAACTAAACACATACCCAGAAACTAAATACAATCTTTTTTGTAAAAACAACAACAACAAAAAACAATTAAAATAATCTTTATTTTTACACTAAATCAAATAAATCAATTAACCCCATTAATCCTTAACACATTCAGTGATATTTTCAGTAGTGCTGGCCTCTCCACAGGTCTCCACAAACTCGGTTTGAGTGCCAGACTCAGCAACATCTGCACACATATAGAAATAAAAATGTCTATGTCAGTAATATTCTTCTTCATAAAACTTTGATAAAATAACACATGACATGATTAACCTAGATTTAGATAAACTAATTAAAAACACCTTTCATTTAATATCACACATACTTTGAAATCTAATAGTGTGACATCAAAAGTCAATCAGTTACTTCAATATTCATACTGACTGAACCACTGAAATGACTGTATTGCAATAAATTACAATCAGGCTGTAAAGTCAATAGAAGTGTTCAAGGGGCCATCTAACTATTCCACATACACTAACACAAAGTATCACTGACTAAACAAAACCAATCTTCTTGTCTATTTGATTTCAGTGGTTTGACCACTTAACTATATTCCAGCCAACAAAAACAACAAAAACATATTATAGTAATATAATTACACACATATAGCCTACCATGACAGACTTATCTTTTGAAAAATATAAAACATACTTACCTTCACGTACACACACAAAAGATGCCTGGGCAACCTCCAATTGTTGCAGAGCATTGCCCAGTTGGCTCTTTGTTGCCTGGAGCTCTTTTCTTGCTAGAGCAAGTTTTTGTTCAGCACAACGTCTCAAGCGCACTTGGCGTACCAACAGCTCCATAGCCCTTTTATTTATACGCAAACACTGCGAATAAACTTCCTGTCGAGTCATACCAGTGTCCAAACAGGCATACTGCAAATACAAACAACCATCAAACATAAAAAAAAAAACATGAATGAACACTTTAGTAATATATACATTTTAAAATAAATACAATATAACACCTCTAGTGATATTAGTGGCACAAATCCATAAATAGCCTAAATCAGTGAAATTTTAAAATTAATGTCAATAAAACATTAAAAAAAAATTCAAACATATTGCCAGTTTGAGGTACAACTGTATGTAAGTGGCATGTGCCAGTGAAGGTTTTGTGATACCAATGCTATAGGGCACGGACTCTTTAAAATTGTTCAGTTAAGAGTTAAACTTATGCTTTTATGTAATTTTTGTTCTTGCATTCCTATTAAATGTTAAAAAACAGAGCTTCCCTTGACTGTAATTTTTCAACCATTACATTATAGCCTCTTTTCAACAATCATCCAGAAAGGTTCTCATTTCAAAACCACTCCATTCTGTGTTGATCCGAGACAACTATGGTTACATTTTTACAATGTGTAATCAAATACAAACACATCAGTCATTGTGAAAAATAATCAGCTAATGCTATTAATTGATTTTTCCTTTGTTCACACACACACACACACACAAAAAAAAAACATTAATAACAGTTACACAGAAACCGATAACCAGGCAACAGAGGTGAACAACTGAGAGGCAACATCACTTAAAGAGATCTACCAAGTCAACCAGATGTAATGTATTCTAATCAAAACTATGAGAGCAAAGCTAGAATTACCAATATTTTAACACTTTAACATCATTCTGTAAATACTATTTCTACAAAATATCAGTAATTAATAATTATGTCAGAAAAAACTATTTATAATTATTAAACATTTCTTTCATTAACACTATAAAATCTACTATGTTTTTATTTTAGATGTATAGACATTCATTTGTTTAGTTTGTATATGAATCCATGCATTGACATTACATTAATTAAAATCATTTATTTTACCGTACGTTGCTTCACGACCAATTTCAAACCTCCATACGACTGACACTACAGTTTGAAATTACCAATCGTATGCAAATGTCATGTGCACTAAAAACGTGGGAAGATGTAATATAGAAACTAGATACCCTATTGGTCGCTAAGCAATGAGAAAAAAGCCCGCCATCTTAAACCGATCGTACTCCTAGTTACGTTGCGTGGCAACAATTAACATGCAGGACACTTTACAATATATTCCTTCTTATATTACCAGACCATCGCTAATAGGACTCGGGGATTACTTTTCACAAGTAAAACTTAACATTACATTACTATTGGCAAGGGCAACCTTGATTTTTACAAAATGCTGCACTGACGCTTAAGTTAGGTAGCCTAGGCCTAGCTATCAGTTACTTAAGCTGGCCAAAACAAAAGTTCACGTCTGACATGCACATAGGCACATTAGACATTACTTTTTAAGCTGGCTTCAAGAATCAACAAATTAAAACCAAATTAAACAATAAAGCCTTCAAATAGGCTATCATTATAAATTATGCGTAGCCTACCACACGCACTTTAACCATCTTTTGTAAAACTGAATGTTTTTATGTTCACGTTTTTTTTTTTTTTTTGTAACTCAACTACTGACTTTTTGATGTTACCACATTATTACATTAATTCATAAATTACATTAACCACATTTATTACTTACTGTGGACAGTTGGAAATCCTGTCGTACCGCCTCCACATCTTCATCATTAATACTGGCAAATTTACTTGGAGAAAAATCAGCCATTATCTGACAAATTACACAGTATACAGTTAATCAACTATAAACAATATACACGCATATACTTAATCAACACATGTACAAAAAACTATACTTATCTTAAAGAAATAAAAACAAGACCAACACAGCTTACCTCGTTAACACAACCTCCGATCTAACACTGACTGTCACTGAGTCAAGTAAAAGTCGCGTTAAAAAAAAAACATCCCGCGTAATCCCCACATGACACGGGTTTAAATTTGAAATTTATAAAATGACTTCCTGTATGTGTCAGCCAATCCTATTGAAGTAACACACTATTTTAAAATAAATATTTCATAAATTACAATTTACTCAATTGTGTCACAAACAAATAGGAAAACCAAAAATATGAATGCAAAAGATTTTCCTTCATCAATTTGTTTTAACTATGCACACAATATATCCTCCCATGTGCAAACAACACTCACCTCTATTACACAAATCGCTCCCTTTATGCATATTTATCTTAAAACGTTTTAGTGTTTAAACTATTATGTCCTCCTAACACTAACGCGATATTTATTTTAAACAACGCAAAATCATTAGCGTTATGCTAGCATTACAAATTACATATAATTACGAATTCTATAACCTATAGGTTTTTCAATTAATTAATTAAACCTACATATAAAATATTTTCTTAACTAAAAATACATGCAGTTAACCAAATCATTGTAGCACTTACACATTCGAATAAAAACACATTATATAGCTAACACAACATTAAACTAAAAAAACCGTAGGTACATATCAGCATATAATACTTTTTTTTAATTCAAATATCAGAATGAACACTTAGACATTTGTAATAGAATCTGTTCTCTAGCTATCCTCTGTCTGACGTTATATTTGCCTCTGAAATGATTGACCAAAGATCTTAACTTTTTAACAAGCCTGAGAACTTAAACATTTAAACAAATGACCTTTTATTATAAAAACAAGCAAAAACAATCGAATAATAGAGAACCCCTAAATAGCAGTATGATGGCTACACTTCTGATGACATCATGCAGTTCTCTAAAAATCTATAAAAAGTGGTTTAACCAATTTTCTGTCTTCCAGCAAACAAAACCTCACAAATTAAATTAACTATTGTTAAACCTAAAAAACCCATAGCACTGTTTATTACATTTTTATCTATTGTATTTCATTTGTAATATTATTTTAACTTTATTTATTTATGTAATAATTGACTATACACTTGTCCTTGATGTTTGAACTTTAAGTTAAACAAACAAATAACTGCATAATGCTGATAATATATTTCTTGGATTTCACTATAAAACTCTACTAAATTATTTCAATGTTTGACTGCTCTTAGAACATTTCCAGCATATTTTAACAATACCATGATAAAAATGAATAAACATGAAAATATTCCTCAATATAATTGTGGTGTGAAATTTTACATAAAATACCATAACACAACTGTTATTCAATGATTTTATTAAAACAATTTTATTTTCATTATTTACTCATGGCGACAAAAATGCCACAGAAACTTCTTTATAAACAAAAACAAACGCTGTTTGCCCCCAAAACTCAAATGTAAACCATCCCTCCCATACAGATCCCTGGTGATTTTTCCCTTAGACAAAAAAACTGAATGTGTGCGCAAAAACACCACATTGTCCATCTCCCCACAACGCCTTTCCAAAAGAACATTACACTCCTTCACCACAGCCTTGGTGTACAGGTCATCCACAGGCCGTGGCAACACTGCACACACACCAAAGTACAGATCCTGTACATCATGCCCATCACAGATCCGCCGAATCAGTGCCACCATCTGGTCCACGATCATCTGAGGCCTGGCACCACTGGCAACATCATTGGTACCAATCATTATCAATACCAACATTGGCCCCTTCATGCCATCAAAATGGCGTGCATGCTGGGCCAAACTGCGGCTCAGATTTGTACCAGGATGCACAAACGCCTGGATATTTTTAATGTGCTCCTCAACACCACGGCACATCGAGTCACTAAGCAGGCACACCTTCAACCCTAGAAAAACAGACAACTGTTCATGTACACCAAAACTATCACAAAACAAAGGCAATAAATACTGACAATAACCAAAATCACAAACACATATGCAATCTAAATCTAAAATTATATTACATAGCTAACTGGTTAAGACATAAAAAAATTATCTGTATTTGCCTGTATTACTATATTACTGTATATTATATTACACTACATAATCAGCAATCAATTGACATTTGACTGTTCACACTGAACATAAATACCATGTTAAAAAATACATTTATGTTTCTGAGTGAAAAAAAAAAGTCTAATGACTACAATTTATGGCCAAAATTGTATTATTCTTTAAATGATAAAAACCGATTTAAAAAATATAGAACATAACTAAACTATGATATATTAGTTTGACAGACATAACATAATTTCAGATTAACATAACTCCAGTAAGTAACAATAACAATAAGTCTGATTTTTCTAATGCCTCTTCTTATTACACAAAGCAATTACAACAATGCAAACAAACGACATAAAATGAGATGATAAACGATTTTTTGTATAACCTTAAAGAGCATTTACAATAGCATTTGAATTACTTCCGTGCATTTTTAAAAATAAACGAAAAATTCCTTACAGTGAATATAATAATAAATGACATTATTTTATACCTTTCTTAACCACAAAGGTTTTCCTGCCAATCTTCGACACCACTTCACCACACTGACCACCTAAAAAAATTATATATACATACATTTAAAAAAATAAATATATAACACCACAGCACTAACACGAAAATACAATTATAGCATTCAACAACAGTCCATTCATATACCTGTCGAATTCATGTCCACCAAAGAAAGTCAATCACATATGAACCACAGACGAAACAACGTCAATCACGATGCATGGACCACACATGCAATAAAGAAAAATGCTGATGAACAAAATTCAAACTGGGCCCCGCCTCATAACACCGTGAAACTCTGTGCCTTTTTTAAAATTCGCGCCCCACTTGCGCTACGTAGCGACCTGGTAAGTCCCGCCCATCCGTAAAACCCCACTGGACCTCTAGATTGAAAAAATCGTCAATGCAAGTGAATGTCAGAAAATAATTATTTTCTAGTTACGTTTGAATTGTGCCATGAATGTGAACATATATTGTCTATGAATTTTTTATATAATTTTTCATGTTACGAGTTTGACAGTATATTGCATTTAAATTAAATGAATGAACAAAAAAATCATAAAAAAAGTTATGTGAGGCTTCAAAGACGGGGCAAAATAGGAATGAATTTAAACAATCATTCAATAACTTGCTGACGTGCACGAAAACCAACCCTATTGGGGATTTCAAGTGAACCTCCTTCCCTGATTTGAGCAGCCCTCGAGGATGCAGCTAATTTGGTAGCAATGTCCTCCCAAATATTTTGTTTTACCATATTTGTAGTGTCCAAATAAGTAATCTGTTAAAAAAAAAGGTCTCCTCTAAAAGGACATTAATTTCATCTTATTGAAATGTATCTTTTCTTTTTCTTTTTTTTTGTACAGCCATTTTATCAGTGCCTCCGCCTATAGGTAAGTTATATACACTTGTCTTGATCCATGACAGATTATGATTATAAGACTAAACGTTCAGAATACGATTCCATACAAGGTTATATTTCAGCACTTTGTGAAAGGACAGCGACTCTTAAAGGGATAGTTAACTTTAAAATGAAAATTCTGTCATCATATACTCACCCTCATGTTGTTTCAAACCTGTATAAATTTCTTTCTTCTGCTGAACACAAAGGAAGATATTTAGAAGAATGTCAGTAACCAGACAGTTTCTAGGTCCCATTGACTTCCATAGTAGGAAAAAAATATACTATGGAAGTCAATGGGACCCAGAAACTGTCTTAGCTTGTACAAAAATGGCATTATATGACCCCTTTAAAAGCTAAGATACATCGTTACCGGAAACCCGGCCCTGTTCTTGGCAAATCTCATGAGAAAAGAATTGTAAAATTTAAATTGAGATGTTTTTTGGTACTTATACCACAAATATATATTTTATTAAGACATCAAATAATTAATACATCAAAACCTAAAATAAAACTTCAGAAAAGTGTCCAATAAGGGACCTTAAATATAGCTAAGGAAGTGAAATCAAAAGCCTACCAAACTCAAAAAAACTACACTAATGCATAACAAGAGATGAGTCCAGAAAATAAAAAGCAAAGCAAATTTGTATTCAGTATCACTTATTGAGATTTGATAACTTTTTTGAATAGTTCTACAACTGTTTATGACAAGGTGATCTCCATGAACACATGGTGTTTATAATTTTTTCTGCTATCAATAATCCAGCCAATTTCATGAATAATGTATAACGAATTTACTCTCTTTTTGTAAAATTGTTAGTCAATTAAAAATAAAAAATAAACTGATTTGAAGACAAATTAAATACATTTAATATGCATGCATCAATTAAAAACATATCACCACACATATCTTGACAAAAGTAATAACTAAAATATTACATAATATAAACATACCATAAACATTTAAACATACCATAAGCATTTAGAATGGGTTCTATAGTTATGTGCGTTAGAATATACGCAGGTTTGGAATTCCCTACAAGCCAAGCCTAAACAAAGTACTTGTCTTTCCTTATAAATTTTGATAAAGAATTTTATTTTATTTTATTGCTTTGGGTAGGAACGCGAAACAAATTTTCCCGACAACGCCTTATCTGTATAGTGGTAGAGGGATCCTCCATAGGGAGAGACTAGTTGGCACTTCAGCACTGCGTTGTCATCGGGTCCAGGCGAAGGTCCTTCGTCAGATCTAGATACGGCCTGGATCCGGCAGGCTGCAGGAAAACCTCGGGATAAACACAGACACTAAAATTAGCGTAGATGCCATTCTTCTCATGATGTAACGAGTACATCCGGATTTATGGGAAGTGTTCCCGTTCCGGCTGACCTAATCTATGCAGCCTAACATTAAATTATAGAAGTCTATAATGTATTATGTGAAAGCTAGGTCAAAGAGATGTGTTTTTAGTCTAGCTTTGAACTGACAGAGTGTGTCTGCTTTCCGGACAATGGTAGGAAGACTGTTCCAGAGTTTTGGTGCTAAATAGGAAAAGGATCTACCGCCAGCAGTCGATTTTGATATTCTAGGTATTATCAACTGGCTGGAATTTTGAGATCGCAATAGACGTGACGGACTATAATGCGTTAAGAGCCTGTCAAGTACTGCGGAGCTAAACCATTCAGTGCTTTGTAAGTAATCAGCAATATTTTAAAATTTATGCGATGTTTAATAGGCAGCCAATGCAGTGTTGACAGAACCAGGCTAATATGGTCATACTTCCTGGTTCTGGTAAGAACTCGAGCTGCTGCGTTTTGAACCAGCTGTAGTTTGTTTATTAAGCGTGCAGGGCAACCACCCAGTAGGGCATTACAATAATCTAGCCTTGAGGTCATGAACGCATGAACTAATTGTTCCGCATTTGTCAATGAGAGCATATGACGTAATTTAGATATATTTTTAAGATGGAAAAATGTAGTTTTACAGATACTAGACACGTGACTTTCAAATGAAAGATTGGTATCAAAGAGCACACCCAGGTTCCTAACCGACGACGAAGACTTAACAGAGCAGCCATCGAGTGTTAGACAGTATTCTAGGTTATTACGTGAGGAAGTTTTTTTGTCCAATAATTAGAAACTCAGTTTTTTCAGAATTTAGAAGTAGGAAATTACAAGTCATCCAATTTTTAATATCCGCTATGCATTCAGTTAATTTTGTGAATTGATAAGTTTCGTTAGGTTTTGAAGAAATATAGAGCTGAGTATCATCGGCATAACAGTGAAAGCTAATTCCATGTTTCCTAATGATATCTCCTAATGGTAACATGTTCAGAGTGAACAGCAGCGGTCCTAGTACTGAGCCTTGTGGTACACCATACTGAACTTGTGATCGATGAGACATCTCATCATTTACTGCTACAAACTGATAACGGTCAGATAAGTATGATTTAAACCATGCTAGTGCATTTCCCGTAATGCCAACATAATGTTGTAATCTATTTAAAAGAGTGTTGTGGTCAATGGTGTCAAATGCAGCACTAAGATCGAGTAACACTAATAGCGAGATACAACCACGATCGGATGATAAGAGCAAATCATTTGTGACTCTAACGAGAGCTGTCTCGGTACTATGGTACGGTCTAAATCCAGACTGGAAATCCTCGCAGATATAATTTCTTTCAAGAAAGGAACACAGTTGTGAGGATACTGCCTTTTCTAATATCTTTGACAGAAAAGGTAGATTCGAGATCGGCCTGTAATTGACTAATTCTGTAGGATCAAGTTGCGTTTTTTTAACAAGCGGTTTAATCATAGCCAGCTTAAAGGTTTTTGGTACGTATCCTAGAGACAAAGATGAATTAATGATATTAAGAAGAGGATCTACGCCCTCTTGAAACATCTCTTTCAGTAGCTTAGTTGGTATAGGGTCTAACATACATGTTGTCGATTTAGATGATTTAATGAGTTTAGTAAATTCTTCCTCTCCTATAGCAACGAATGAATCAAATTTTTCCTCAGGGAGACTACAATGCACTGCCTGATGCGATACTGTAGTAGACAGTTGCATAGTTATAATTTTGTCCCTGATATTATCAATCTTATAAGTGAAGAAGTTCATAAAATCATTACTGCTGTGTTGCTTGGAAACTTCTGGGCTTGAAGCTTTATTTTTCGTTAGTTTAGCCACCGTTTCAAATAAATACCTAGGATTATGTTTATTTTCTTCTAATAGGGTTGAAAAATAAGCAGATCTAGCAGCTTTTAAAGCCTCTCTGTAAGTAATTGAGCTCTCCTTCCATGAAATGCGAAACACCTCTAGTTTTGTTTTCTTCCAGTTGCGCTCCATTTTTTCTGGCTGCTCTCTTAAGGGCCCGAGTGTGCTCGTTGTACCACGGCGTTGGACTATTTTCTTTAATCTTCTTTAAGCGCAACAGAGCAACTGTGTCTAAAGTGCTGAAAAATAGAGAGTTAAACGTTTCTATTGTAATATCTAGTTCTTCTAAGCTATCTGGCATGCTGAGATGATGAAACTGATCAGGAAGATTATTAATAAATCAACCTTTAGTAGCAGAAGTGATAGGTCTCACATATTTGAAACACGAGTCGGCTTTGCAGCCTTGGCTAAATGCAAATTACACGAGACTAGATAATGATCTGAGATGTCATCGCTCTGCTGCAGAATTTCAACGGCATCAACATCTATTCCGTGTGATAATATTAGATCTACAGTATGATTACGACGATGAGTAGGTCCTGACACGTGTTGTCTAACTACAATTGAATTTACAATGTCTTTAAATGCCAATCTCAATGCATCTTTTTCATTATCGATGTGTATGTTAAAATCACCAACAATTAGTACTTTATCTGCAGTCAATATTAATTCTGATAGAAAGTCCGCAAATTCTTTGATAAAATCTTTATGGTGCCCTGGTGGCCTGTATACAGTAGCCAGCACAAATCTCAAACATGATTTATCGTTTACACTATATATTTTTACATTAAGCACCAATGCTTCAAAAGAATTATATTTAAAACTTGATTTCTTAGTGGTTTTAAAACTATTACTATAAATTACAGCAACTCCACCCCCTTTGCGTTTCAGACGAGGCTCATGTTTATAACAGTAATCTTGCGGGGTTGATTCATTTAAAGTAATGTAATCGTTTGGTTTTAGCCAAGTTTCTGTCAAACAGAGCACATCTAGGTTATTATCTGAAATCATATCGTTAACAACGAGTGCTTTTGAAGTAAGCGATCGAATATTCAGCAACCCAAGCTTTAGCATTTGCTCATCTGTATTATAGCTGTTTTTTATTTGTTGAACATCAATTAAATTTTTAACCGTAGATGGGTTTAAACGTTTTTTGGATTTCCAAGTTCGGGGAACAGACACAGTCTCTATATGATGATAGCTAGATGAAAGAGGCTCTATGTGATGTGATTTATCTGACCTTGGTGACGTGAGGCCGCTAGCAGACGGTCGGTTTAGCCAGTCTGTCTGCTTCCTGACCTGAGTCCCAGATTGTCATGTTTGAGCTCTAAGACTATGAGCCATATTACTAGAGAGAAGAGCAGCACCATTCCAGGAGGGATGAATACCATCTCTTTTCAACAAGTCAGGTTTGCCCCAAAAACTTTTCCAATTGTCTATGAATTCTATATTATTAAGCGGACACCACTTAGACAGCCAACCGTTAAGAGAACACAATCTACTAACTATCTCATCACTCCTGCGAACAGGAAGGGGGCCAGAGCAAATTACAGTCCTTCACATCGTACTTGCGAGTTCACACACCTCTTTAATATTAATTTTTGTGATCTCCGACTGGCGGAGTCGAACATCATAAGTGCCAACATGAATAATGATCTTAGAGAATTTACGATTAGCATTAGCCAGCACTTTTAAATTTGCTTTGATTTCAGGCGCTCTGGCTCCCGGCAAACATGTGACTATGGTGGTTGGTGTCTCTATTTTCACGTTCCGTGTAATAGAATCGCCAATAACTAGGGCACAATCATTCTCAGTGGGTGTTTCACTGAGCGGGGCAAATCGATTTGTTATGGTAATCGGAACGGAAGAGTAGTTTTTAGATCCGCGACTAGAGCGATCCCTCACTGTCACCCATTTGCCCGGCTGCACAGGCTCTACTTCAGCCGGAACCGACTCGTGTAAAGTGGTCACTATGCTATGCGCATCCAAAACATCTAAAGCACTAGCACTCTTACTATCCTCAATTAAAGTTTGGATGCGTGTTTCTAATTCTGAAATCTTCTCTGTCAACCTAACTGTCTCCTTACATTTATCACATATAAATCCTATATTGCCGACAGAGAAGGCTATGGGACATTCTACCAGAAACGTACATGTCATTTCCACTTTAAAAAATCTTGGGGAAAAAAATATATTTTTCTTAAATCTGAACGTTGAGTCATATGCAGGACATGTTAAACTATGAGAAACACATATCATCCCATCTCAGCATGTTTTTATGATTAAGTAAAATACATTTTTATACGCATTTCACCCCTAAAATGTCAGACCCTGTCACAGACAAATTTGTATATGTTAGAATGGTTTCCTAATGAATTTCTTTGATACAGATAGCATTTTCTTATTCATCACATGTCCCTGATTGTATCTAACATGGTTTTATAATTCCTTTAAGAAATATAAGTAACTTTTCAGTCAACTGTAGTACACAAAATCACAGAATACCCACCAGGCACTCATATAGTTGTAAAATAACTACCTTTACAAAGAAGATTTTTATAAAAACATAGTAGTGGATATATACCCCCACCTTCATCTACACAGTTAAAGAGATTAATTAATTAATATTTCCTCAAATAGTACACTTTTATCATAATTTCCTGTGTGACAGGACTGACCATGGCGCGACAGGACTGACGGTACTGTGACAGGACTGACTTTATGGATTTTGATGATGCAGAAAAAGTTATGTTTTGTGTTCTTTATTTAAATTTTGATTGGCATTTCTTTTTTAAATTATTATTATAATTTTAATGTTAAAGTAATATTAGACTATGGTAAAATTCAGCCAAGGACATACATAATATTGCTAAAAGTATTGGGACAGCCCTCCAAATAATTGAATTCAGGTGTTTAAATCACTTCCATGGCCACAGTTGTATAAAAATCAAGCACCTTGGCCTTCATTTTACTATTGCATGCGTTAAATACATAATATATGCAATAAATGTTATAAAAAAGAACAATAAAATTAATTTGTAAGGCCGTGTCACACAAGAATGTGACAGGGCCTGACGGTTGGCCATTTTAAATTGCCATTACCAGAGAATGTCTAATAGGAAGAGAATTGGCACTCTCTGCTTACTTCCGGTTTCTGGACTGGCTGCAGTAACACGTCTCTGTCCATGCGGGGGCGCTCGCAGGCGAGTGCAGAATGAATCGAGGTCTATGGCGAAAAACCCTCAAAATCCACTTTTCTCAGGATATAATTTTTTGTCTAGTAATTTGAATGTTGTATTCGAAATGAGATGCAAAGAAATTACACATTGCTGGGTGTTAGATTTTTTAGAGCCACTTATTTGGTTTAAAAAGTCTTTTAAAATGTCAATGACGTCAGAATGCTGACGTCATTAGCAGAATGCTAGCGTGTTATGGGCAACAACAATTCAACCTGTAAGAAATCGAAAAGAAATAAGTACTCGTTCATTCAACTTTCGACCTATAACCCATGTTGAACTTGCAAAACCTACAATAAAATCTGAGATTTCTCAACGGCAATCGGGTGAAAGAGACACATTTAGCCATCTAGCCCCATAGACTCCCATTCAGTCTGCACTCGCCCGCGATCACCTCCAGTGGAATTCTAATGGAACTGCAACCAAGATCGATACAATGGGGCTAATAGGAAGTGCCAAGGCTCTCCGTAGACGGGCTCTGCCATTACTCAGCCTGCTAGCATGCTAGCATAAAAACGTTTAACATGCAAGCAAGAAATTTCAATAACCTTTTTAGACATGTTTTGGATTTGAAACATTTTCATTATTTTCTGGAATGTTTAACCATGACAGGGCCTGACCCTTTAGCTCGTCTTCCTAAAAAAAACATACAAAAACAAGCTTAAAATCATACAATTCAATGAAAGAATTCAGCCTTAATCAATGTAAGCTTCACCTGGGTCAAATGATGTCACTTCCTCTGAGTGATACCCTTAAAGGCACAATATGTATTTTTTTTGCTTTAAAAATATAAAAAATCACTATATCTATGTTATATATTTTTTAAAGTTGTGTATTTACATTATCCCGACAGTTCCAATTAACTTCTAAATCCAGAGAAATTAATATTTTAATTCGAATACACGGACCGTGTCTTTATTTCCATTTTGTCGCCGTCAATGCCGTCATATCCGTGTTGTCTCTGGTTTCCGCTCGTGCTGCCATGGCAACCAGAGCTATGAACCAGAGCCCTCTGATAGTAACCAAACTGACGCGGACAACTGTGTAGTTCGCAATGTCTATTTGCACGCTGTTGTTGTTTCGTTCAAACATTATGGACCATGGCAAGCAGACTTTGGATAAAAAAAGGAGAACTAAAACGAGAATCAATATCAGCGCGGTGTTTTCGAGATGCCGAGAGCTCCCATATAGACAGTATATAAACGAGAGCTCCACGTCCGAGACTTCGACAACTCCTACATGTACTTTATTAAACAGGTGAGCACATTTACATAAAACGAATTTTTTAGTTTTAGTTTTATAGTTCAACCATGATAAAATGTCAAAATATGATCTGTATGTTATTCTAATGTTGATCTAGTTTACTGCTAGGTTAGGCTCATACAGATAGACTTAACACATTTCAACACATTCAAATGCAATTTAGTGTGCTAGTGTAATGTTAGACCAAGTGAAACAGCGCTGCGTTACCTCACAAGTTTAATTTGTCTAATAAACTGACCTGTGAGTACTGTAGTAATTCTGCGTGTAGTTCGGTAGAATGAAATGTCCATATTCCTTTTATATCCGCGGGACTCGCGTCGCGTGTGGAGCTGATAGCTGTCTCTTAGCAATCCCGAACTGCTTCATATCACAGTCATGATAAAAACATCGATGTATTCAGTCATCCATAAACATTATTAGATCGGCCAGCTTGACGTTGACGACAAGATCCATAATTCTTAGCAAATGTTGCGTCATCAAACTAAGCCTTTGTTATTGTAAATAGGTTAGCGACCCCTAGTGGCGAAACATGCTATATTGTACCTTTAAAGGCGTATTTCACACATTTTTTGTGGACAGGATTTGTAATTTTCAAAAGTGTTTTTAATAAAGAAAAAAATATCTGACAACCTAATGAATGACATATTCCTTTACAGAACAACTCACAGAAATCAACTATGAGCCAGTTTTAGAAATTTTTGGATGAAATACTTTTTTATTCACTGTAACAATTCAAGGACAGATAATGTACGTTTCTGGTAGAATGTCCCCTATACTAAACATGTGACATAAAGTGCAGGTGACAATAACAGGACAAGACATTACTCACCGTGTTTGTTGAGTGATTCTTACTCACCTAAGCTTTTTATGAACTCAAAGGCGCGGACGCGCGAGAGAAAAATAAATAAATAAAAATAGCTGAGCGCACGGGTACGTGGCGCGTTGACAGGCTAGCGAATTACTAGCGTGTTGTGCTAGTAGTACTAATAACAGAAGCTAGTGATGTCAGGTTAATCTGAGATGTTGGGTAAAATGTAGTAGTATAAACAACTAGAAATGATAGTAAATGATGGTTCAAAACAAAGAAATACAAGGCTAAGACGGAGCTTACAGCACCAAAGCAAACAAACACACTCACAGCAGGCAGCGAGGCAGACAGGAGCAATCGATCAGCGACAGCAATTCAGCGATCAGTCCTTCAATGCGATCAGTGTCAAATATAAATATAAATAACAGTCATGGCTGAAAATAACACACTAGTATGATTTAACACCAGAAATAAAAAAATCTCACAAATACATATACTCACAACTTATAGTAGTATCTGCAGTCCCCGGTTCACAGTCTTACACCTTGCATTAATCAAAAGGAAAAACAAAAGATTAATAATTTGAAATGTGTTTCTGCATTTGTGTATATGGTTGTCTATACAGTGTAACTGGACAAATAAATAAAAAATATTAAACCAATAAAAAAAAAAAAAAAAATATATATATATATATATATATATATATATATATATATATATATATATATATATATATATATATATATATATATATATAAAATACAATTAATAATAACAAAGTGAATTATTATAATAAAACAATTCAGATATCCATTTAGAAAAATATTGACGATGAATTAGATTAATAGATAAGCACACATATGGCTCACTTCTCTCACTTCAATGAGCTGGCGGACGTCCCGCACATGTGACGTCAACATTAGAACCTCGCATTCGATCGGCCCAAAACCGGCATCCGACCAGCGTGTTACGTCTTTACGTGTTACTGTCCTTTAAATACAATACATTTGAATATATGTATGCTCTCGTTATTTCATTTGACTCCATAAATGAAAGATTTCAATCATATCTTTGGATCATTAATTGTGAGTTTGACTATTCCTTATCTCTTTAATGAAAATAATGTCAAAGTCAGTTAGAATAATCAAATATAACAATTTTATGTTAGGTAAATGGATCAGACCAATTTTATAATCAATTCAAAGATAATCGATACAAAACATCAAATGCTCTGGAATAAAGAGAAGATGCAAACCCAACATTAAGAAATACATCTCAGCCTCACGGTCAAATCTGAGGTACAAAAAAGTCCCAGAACCTCTACTGCATTTCATTATATACACAAACCTCTTTCACATGTAAATATGTACTAACAAAAGAAATTTGCATTCAGGGGTTGCACCTTTTGGGGATGTGTGACCATTTGCCAGGATATCACCTTTCATGTCAGTTATCTTTAAACCATTAAAAACCTTATTAGGCTACCTTTTGTTTTACTTATTTACAACTGAGACATCTGTACTAGTCACACTGAGACATTATAAATAATACCAAACATGAAAAGTACTCTATAATAATCATTCACATTAAACTATACATTTTCCAGTGTGAATTCAGGTGATCTAAGGGGCAGACAAAGAGGGAGTAAGGAAGAGGGGGGAGAGACGTGTTCTGAGTTGACACTTTGCCTCTCACATGGTGAGTTCAAATAGTAATTTCCAGAAAGTTCCTTTGTTCTCTTAGGGTCTGGTCGCTCTTCAAACAGACTGTCCGGCATTTCCTAATTTCACAATTCTTACAACATCCATCACAAAATGCATTTAACATTCATAACTTTTAAACTTAAATCAATTGACCCTATTTACTTTATTAGCTCATATTACTCTTGTGGTGAACAATTAATCCATGCAAGTTAATACACATAAAAAAATATGTGCTATTCATACCCTTAAACTGCTATGAACAAGAGATGGAAAGGAGGAGCGCTAAAGTAAGACCCTTCCCTCTGATCAATATTCCATTTCACTGGGAAAAACTTCACAACACTGGAGAAAAGTCATTTGCAACTTCCGGTTCACACGGACTTTAATGACCTGGCACCACATGACGTCATTATTTCAGTGCCTGGCACACATGTGACAACATCAACGGCACTCACCTATCGACACAATACTCGTCCCACAAAAACTAAATAATAAATAAAATAATAATAAAACATATATCTGAACATTTCATAAATTACGCAAGAAAATTATAAAATAAAATAAAACATAAAAATAGCCTACATAGCAACACAGCCACAATTAATTGGATTGGTCCTATGAACACATCTTCATGCCAGTTTTCCAAAATGTTGCATATAACACATGCAAAATGAACTGACATTTGTAACACTAAAATGCACTCCAAACAACAGCTAAACATGCTATAGCCTAAACATAATATCAACAATAAGTATTATGCTATCATCACCATAAAACAGAAAGAAGTTGTAACTCTAATATGCAATAACGATATTGGCCCCAAACTTAACACGTTTGATAAAAGTTCTGTCCTGAACACACCATAGGAACACACATCCATGCTCATATTCAGTTACAATCATATCGCCACCTACTGACAACAAGAAAAGACGTTTAACACTGTTGTGGACTCATAATAACATATAAAAAATGCCAGTACATGCTTGACATCCTAACAACATACTAGAAACATGCTAAAACATACTAGTAAACACTTACTAAACCATACTATTACTACAATTAAATATGAATTTGCATGTAACTCAGGCATGCAATGTCCAATTTACCCCAAAATGAATATATAATATGCTAGAAACATCATAAAACATGCTGGAAATGCTAAAGGAAGTTGTTGTAACTCAAACATACAATATCCAATCTGCCCCAAACTTCACATGTTTGATAAAAGTCCTGCACTGAACACATCTACAAAGCGATATTCAGATATAGACATAGCCCCACCTACTGCCAACAGAAACTGAACTGGTTAACACAGTAATGCAGTACTAACCACATAACTATTGTGTACTAAACATGCTAGAAAAATACTAAACATGCTAGCAACACCTACCTAAGCCATGAAGCATGCTGTTATCACCATAATACAAAACATTTTGTAACTGACTTTGACACACTCTTACTATATACCTCCTTAAATGCACATTGCCCACCCATGCTCTGTCTTCCTAAAGCGACCGAGAGACGATGTCACAGGTGCGAGGGCCCTTTCATCGCTGCTTGCAGCTTTAATTAGGGCCCGAGCACCAATGGTGTGAGGACCCTCTTGGAATTGCTCTGTTTATTATTATTATTATTATTCTTCTCCGCATTTAATTGCATTTTTGAGGGCCTAAACATGCTCGAAAACTCACGAAACTTTGCACACGCGTCAGAACTGGCGAAAATTTACATCTGATATAGGTTTCAGAATTCGGCGGGGCAAAATGGCTCGATAGCGCCACCTATAAAAGTTCAACGGAGTGCGCCTCCCGCTGTGTTCCACGTACGTGTACGAAATTCGGTACATATGTGTAAGGAGCTAATACCTACAAAAAAGTCTCTTGGAGCATAGCTCTAAACACAACAGGAAGTCAGCCATTTTCAACTTCCTCTCTGATTTTTGTGCACTTTTTGCCATTTTCATGCCTCGTACTTTAACGAACTCCTCCTACAGTTTTAATCTGATCATCTTCAAATTTGGTGAGTGTAATCTTAAGGCCTTTGCGACGTTAAATTGCGAAGATCTTGAGTTTTCGTCGAAGGGCGGGTCCTCGGCGGCCTGACAAATTTTGATGTTTCGCCATGAAACAGGAAGTTGCTGTAACTCAGGCATGGAATGTCCAATCTGCCCCAAACTTCACACTTTTGATAAGCGTTCTGTCCTGAACACATGACCATGCTCATATTCAGTTACAGTCATAGCGCCACCTGCTGGCAACAGGAAGTGACATGTTTAACACTCTTGTGGACTCCTGATAACATATAAAAAAGTGCCAGCAAGTGTTAAACATGCTAACAACATACTAGAAACATGTTAGCAAACACTTAGCTAAGTGCTAAAGCATGCTATTGCTGCAATTAAATAGGAAGTTGCTGTAACTAAGTCATGGAATGTCCAATCTGCCCCAAACTTCACACTTTTGATAAGCGTTCTGTCCTGAACACATGACCATGCTCATATTCAGTTACAGTCATAGCGCCACCTGCTGGCAACAGGAAGTGACATGTTTAACACTCTTGTGGACTCCTGATAACATATAAAAAAGTGCCAGAAAGTGCTAAACATGCTAACAACTTACTAGAAACATGCTAAAACATGCTAGCAAACACTTAGCTAAGTGTTAAAGCATGCTATTACTGCAATTAAATAGGAATTTGCTGTAATTCAGGCACGGAATGTCCAATCTGCCCCAAACTTCACATGTTTGATAAGAGTCATGGCCTGAACACATCTACATGAGAATATTCAGGTATAGTAATAGCGCCACCTACTGGTAACAGGAAGTGTCATGTTTAACAAGTTGATGCCGTTCTAGCAACATGTTAAAAATGCCATTGACTTCTAAAAATGCTAGAAACATGTTAAAACATGCTAGCAATACTTAGCTAAGTGCTAAAGCATGCTAATTCAATGAAACAGGATGTTGTTGTTACTCAAGAAGGCAATGTCCAATCTGCGCCAAACTTCACACTTTTGATAAGCATTCTGTCCTGAACACATGACCATGCTCATATTCAGTTACAGTCATAGCGCCACCTGCTGGCAACAGGAAGTGACATGTTAAACACTGTTGTGGACTCCTGATAACATATAAAAAAGTGCCAGCAAGTGCTAAACATGCTAACAACATACTAGAAACATGTTAGCAAACACTTAGCTAAGTGCTAAAGCATGCTATTGCTGCAATTAAATAGGAAGTTGCTGTAACTAAGGCATGGAATGTCCAATCTGCCCCAAACTTCACACTTTTGATAAGCGTTCTGTCCTGAACACATGACCATGCTCATATTCAGTTATAGTCATAGCGCCACCTGCTGGCAACAGGAAGTGACATGTTTAACACTCTTGTGGACTCCTGATAACATATAAAAAAGTGCCAGCAAGTGTTAAACATGCTAACAACATACTAGAAACATGCTAGCAAACACTTAGCAAAGTGATAAAGCATGCTATTGCTGCAATTAAATAGGAATTTGCTGTAACACAGGCATGGAATGTCCAATCTGCCCCAAACTTAATATGTAACATGCAAGAAACATGCTAGCAACACATAGCTAAGTTCTAAAGCATGCTAGAAATGCTAAAGGAAGTTGTTGTAACTTAGGCATACAATGTCCAATCTACCCCAAACTTCACACGTTTGATAATAGTTATCTCCTGAACACAAGTCCATGCTCATATTCAGATATAGTCATAGCGCCGCCTGCTGGCAACAGGAAGTGACGTTTAACACTATTCTGGACTCCTAATAACATATAAAAAAGTGTCACCAACTGCTAAACATGTTAGCAACATACTAGAAACATGCAATCAAATACTTAGCTAAGTGTTAAAGCATCCTATTACTGCAATTAAATATGAATTTGCTGTAACTCAGGCATGCAATGTCCAATCTACCCCAAAATTAATATAATATGCTATAAACATCATAAAACATGCTAGAAATGCTAAAGGAAGTTGTTGTAACTCAAGCATACAATGTCCAATCTGCCCCAAACTCCACATGTTTGATAAAAGTCCTGCACCGAACACATCTACATAGCGATATTCAGATATAGACATAGCCCCACCTACTGGCAACAGAAACTGACATGGTTAACACAGTAATGCAGTACTAACCACATAACTATTGTGTACTAAGCATGCTAAAAACATACTAAACATGCTAGCAACTACTATATATACCTCCTTAAATGCACATTGTCCAACCATGCTCTGTCTTCCTAAAGCCACCAGGTGGCGGCGGCACGGGTGCGAGGGCCCTTTCATCGCTGCTTGCAGCTTTAATTAGGGCCCGAGCACCGATGGTGTGAGGACCCTCTTGGAATTGCTCTGTTTATTATTATTATTATTATTCTTCTCCGCATTTAATTGCATTTTTGAGGGCCTAAACATGCTCGAAAACTCACAAAACTTTGCACACGCGTCAGAACTGGCGAAAATTTACATCTGATATAGGTTTCAGAATTGGACGGGGCAAAATGGCTCGATAGCGCCACCTATAAAAGTTCAACGGAGTGCGCCTCCCGCAACGTTCCACGTACGTGCACAAAATTCGGTACATACATGTAATGACCTAATACCTACAAAAAAGTCTCTTGGAGCATAGCCCTAAACACAACAGGAAGTCAGCCATTTTGAACTTCCTCTCAGATTTTTGTGCAGTTTTTGCCATTTTCAGGCCTCGTACTTTAACGAACTCCTCCTACAGTTTTAATCTGATCATCTTCAAATTTGGTGAGTGTAATCTTAAGGCCTTTGCGACGTTAAATTGCGAAGATCTTGAGTTTTCGTCGAAGGGCGGGTCCTCGGCGGCCTGACAAATTTCGATGTTTCGCCATGAAACAGGAAGTTGCTGTAACTCAGGCATGGAATGTCCAATCTGCCCCAAACTTCACACGTTTGATAAGCGTTCTGTCCTGAACACATGACCATGCTCATATTCAGTTATAGTCATAGCGCCACCTGCTGGCAACAGGAAGTGACATGTTTAACACTGTTATGGACTCCTAATAACATATAAAAAAGTGCCAGCAAGTGCTAAACATGCTAACAACATACTAGAAGCATGCTAAAACATGCTAGCAAACTCTTAGCTAAGTGCTAAAGCATGCTATTATTGCAATTAAATAGGAACTTGCTGTAACTCAGGCATGGAATGTCCAATCTGCCCCAAACTTCACACGTTTGATAAGAGTCATGGCCTGAACACATCTACATGAGAATATTCAGTTATAGTAATAGCGCCACCTGCTGTCAACAGGAAGTGACATGTTTAACACTGTTGTGGTCTCCTAATAACATATAAAAAAAGAGCCAGCAAGTGTTAAACAGGTTAGCAACATACTAGAAACATGCTAGCAAACACTTAGCTAAGTGCTAAAGCATGCTATTACTGCAATTAAATAGGAATTTGCTGTAACTCAGGCATGGAATGTCCAATCTACCCCAAACTTCACACGTTTGATAAGAATCATGGCCTGAACACATGTCTATGCTCAAATTCAGTTATAGTAATAGCGCCACCTACTGGCAACAGGAAGTGACATGTTTAACACGTTGATGCCGTTCTAGCAACATGTTAAAAATGCCATTGAGTTCTAAACATGCTAGAAACATATTAAAACATGCTAGCAATACTTACCCAAGTGCTAAAGCATGCTAATTCAATGAAACAGGACTTTGTTGTTACTCAAGAAGGCAATGTACAATCTACCCCAAACTTCACACGTTTGATAAGAGTTATCTCTTGAACACATGTCCATGCTCATATTTAGTTATAGTCATAGCGCCACCTGCTGGCAACAGGAAGTGACGTTTAACACTGTTCATGACTCCTAATAACATATAAAAAAATGCCAGTAGGTGCTAAACATCCTACCAACATACTAGAGAAATGCTAAAACATACTAGCAAACACTTAACTAAGTGCTAAAGAATGATATTACTGCAATTAAATATGAATTTGCTGTAACTCAGGCATGGAATGTCCAATCTGCCCCAAACTTCACACTTTTGATAAGCGTTCTGTCCTGAACACATGACCATGCTTATATTCAGTTACAGTCATAGCGTCACCTGCTGGCAACAGGAAGTGACATGTTTAACACTGTTATGGACTCCTAATAACATATAAAAAAGTGCCAGCAAGTGTTAAACATGCTAACAACATACTAGAAACATGCTAAAACATGCTAGCAAACTCTTAGCTAAGTGCTAAAGCATGCTATTATTGCAATTAAATAGGAATTTGCTGTAACTCAGGCATGGAATGTCCAATCTGCCCCAAACTTCACACTTTTAATAAGAGTCATGGCCTGAACACATCTACATGAGAATGTTCAGTTATAGTAATAGCGCCACCTACTGGCAACAGGAAGTGACATGTTTAACACATTGATGCCGTTCTAGCAACATGTTAAAAATGCCATTGAGTTCTAAACATGCTAGAAACATGTTAAAACATGCTAACAATGCTTAGCTAAGTGCTAAAGAATGCTAATTCAATGAAACATGACTTTGTTGTTACTCAAGAAGGCAATGTCCAATTTGCACCAAACTTCACACGTTTGATAAGAGTTCTGTCCTGAACACACATCCATGCTCATATTCAGTTATAGTCATAACGCCACCTACTGGCAACAGAAACTGACATGGTTAACACAGTAATGCAGTACTAACCACATAATTATTGTGTACTAAGCATGCTAGAAACAGACTAAACATGCTAGCAACACTTAGCTGAGTCATGAAGCATGCTATTATCACCATTATACAAAACATTTTGTAACTTACTTTGACATACTCTTACTATATATACCTCCTTAAATGTACATTTCCCAACCATGCTCTGTCTTCCTAAAGCCATTGAGTGTTGATGGCACGGGTGCGAGGGCCCTTTCA
Organism: Squalius cephalus; assembly: GCF_949319135.1. Lineage (NCBI taxonomy): Eukaryota > Metazoa > Chordata > Actinopteri > Cypriniformes > Leuciscidae > Squalius > Squalius cephalus. The sequence continues at coordinate 22,793,414 of NC_137127.1, forward strand.
TCGCTGCTTGCAGCTTTAATTATTATTATTCTTCTTCTTCTTCTTCTCCGCATTTAATTGCATTTTTGAGGGCCTAAACATGCTCGAAAACTCACGAAACTTTGCACACGCGTCAGAACTGGCGAAAATTTACATCTGATATAGGTTTCAGAATTGGACGGGGCAAAATGGCTCGATAGCGCCACCTATAAAAGTTCAACGGAGTGCGCCTCCCGCAACGTTCCACGTACGTGCACGAAATTCGGTACATACATGTAATGACCTAATACCTACAAAAAAGTCTCTTGGAGCATAGCCCTAAACACAACAGGAAGTCAGCCATTTTGAACTTCCTCTCAGATTTTTGTGCAGTTTTTGCCATTTTCAGGCCTCGTACTTTAACGAACTCCTCCTACAGTTTTAATCTGATCATCTTCAAATTTGGTGAGTGTAATCTTAAGGCCTTTGCGACGTTAAATTGCGAAGATCTTGAGTTTTCGTCAAAGGGCGGGTCCTCGGCGGCCTGACAAATTTCGATGTTTCGCCATGAAACAGGAAGTTGCTGTAACTCAGGCATGGAATGTCCAATCTGCCCCAAACTTCACACTTTTGATAAGCGTTCTGTCCTGAACACATGGCCATGCTCATATTCAGTTACAGTCATAGCGCCACCTGCTGGCAACAGGAAGTGACATGTTTAACACTGATATGGACTCCTAATAACATATAAAAAAGTGCCAGCAAGTGCTGAACATGCTAACAACATAATAGAAGCATGCTAAAACATGCTAGCAAACTCTTAGCTAAGTGCTAAAGCATGCTATTATTGCAATTAAATAGGAATTTGCTGTAACTCAGGCATGGAATGTCCAATCTGCCCCAAACTTCACACTTTTGATAAGCGTTCTGTCCTGAACACATCTACATGAGAAAATTCAGTTATAGTAATAGCGCCACCTACTGGTAACAGGAAGTGACATGTTTAACACTCTTGTGGTCTCCTAATAACATATAAAAAAGAGCCAACAAGTGCTAAACAGGTTAGCAACATACTAGAAACATGCTAGCAAACACTTAGCTAAGTGCTAAAGCATGCTATTACTGCAATTAAATAGGAATTTGCTGTAACTCAGGCATGTAATGTCCAATCTGCCCCAAACTTCACACATTTGATAAGAATCATGGCCTGAACACATGTCTATGCTCAAATTCAGTTATAGTAATAGCACCACCTACTGGCAACAGGAAGTGACATGTTTAACACTTTGATGCCGTTCTAGCAACATGTTAAAAATGCCATTGAGTTCTATACATGCTAGAAACATGTTAAAACATGCTAGCAGTACTTAGCTAAGTGCTAAACCATGCTAATTCAATGAAACAGGACTTTGTTGTTACTCAAGAAGGCAATGTACAATCTACCCCAAACTTCACACGTTTGATAAGAGTTATCTCTTGAACACATGTCCATGCTCATATTTAGTTATAGTCATAGCGCCACCTGCTGGCAACAGGAAGTGACGTTTAACACTGTTCTTGACTCCTAATAACATATAAAAAAATGCAAGTAGGTGCTAAACATCCTACCAACATACTAGAGACTTGCTAAAACATACTAGCAAACACTTAGCTAAGTGCTAAAGAATGATATTACTGCAATTAAATATGAATTTGCTGTAACTCAGGCAAGGAATGTCCAATCTGCCCCAAACTTCACACTTTTGATAAGCGTTCTGTCCTGAACACATGATCATGCTTACAGTCATAGCGCCACCTGCTGGCAGCAGGAAGTGACATGTTTAACACTGTTATGGACTCCTAATAACATATAAAAAAGTGCCAGCAAGTGCTAAACATGCTAACAACATACTAGAAACATGCTAAAACATGCTAGCAAACTCTTAGCTAAGTGCTAAAGCATGCTATTATTGCAATTAAATAGGAATTTGCTGTAATTCAGGCATGGAATGTCCAATCTGCCCCAAACTTCACACATTTGATAAGAATCATGGCCTGAACACATGTCTATGCTCAAATTCAGTTATAGTAATAGCGCCACCTACTGGCAACAGGAAGTGACATGTTTAACACTTTTATGCCGTTCTAGCAACATGTTAAAAATGCCATTGAGTTCTAAACATGCTAGAAACATGTTAAAACATGCTAACAATGCTTAGCTAAGTGCTAAAGAATGTTAATTCAATGAAACATGACTTTGTTGTTACTCAAGAAGGCAATGTCCAATTTGCACCAAACTTCACACGTTTGATAAGAGTTCTGTCCTGAACACACATCCATGCTCATATTCAGTTATAGCCATAACGCCACCTACTGGCAACAGAAACTGACATGGTTAACACCGTAATGCAGTACTAACCACATAATTATTGTGTACTAAGCATGCTAGAAACAGACTAAACATGCTAGCAACACTTAGCTGAGTCATGAAGCATGCTATTATCACCATTATACAAAACATTTTGTAACTGACTTTGACATACTCTTACTATATATACCTCCTTAAATGTACATTTCCCAACCATGCTCTGTCTTCCTAAAGCCACCGAGTGTTGATGGCACGGGTGCGAGGGCCCTTTCATCGCTGCTTGCAGCTTTAATTATTATTATTAGGGCCCGAGCACCGATGGTGTGAGGACCCTCTTGGAATTGCTCTGTTTATTATTATTATTATTATTCTTCTCCGCATTGAATTGCATTTTTGAGGGCCTAAACATGCGCGAAAACTCACGAAACTTTGCACACGCGTCAGAACTGGCGAAAATTTACATCTGATATAGGTTTCAGAATTGGACGGGGCAAAATGGCTCGATAGCGCCACCTATAAAAGTTCAACGGAGTGCGCCTCCTGCAACGTTCCACGTACGTGCACGAAATTCGGTACATACGTGTAATGACCTAATACCTACAAAAAAGTCTCTTGGAGCATAGCCCTAAACACAACAGGAAGTCAGCCATTTTGAACTTCCTCTCAGATTTTTGTGCAGTTTTTGCCATTTTCAGGCCTCGTACTTTAACGAACTCCTCCTACAGTTTTAATCTGATCATCTTCAAATTTGGTGAGTGTAATCTTAAGGCCTTTGCGACGTTAAATTGCGAAGATCTTGAGTTTTCGTCGAAGGGCGGGTCCTCGGCGGCCTTACAAATTTCGATGTTTCGCCATGAAACAGGAAGTTGCTGTAACTCAGGCATGGAATGTCCAATCTCCCCCAAACTTCACACGTTTGATAAGAGTTCTGTCCTGAACACATGGCCATGCTCATATTCAGTTATAGTCATAGCGCCACCTGCTGGCAACAGGAAGTGACATGTTTAACACTGTTATGGACTCCTAATAACATATAAAAAAGTGCCAGCAAGTGCGAAACATGCTAACAACATACTAGAAGCATGCTAAAACATGCTAGCAAACTCTTAGCTAAGTGCTAAAGCATGCTATTATTGCAATTAAATAGGAATTTGCTGTAACTCAGGCATGGAATGTCCAATCTGCCCCAAACTTCACACTTTTGATAAGCGTTCTGTCCTGAACACATCTACATGATAATATTCAGTTATAGTAATAGCGCCACCTACTGGCAACAGGAAGTGTCATGTTTAACACGTTGATGCCATTCTAGCAACATGTTAAAAATGCCATTGAGGTCTAAACATGCTAGAAACATGTTAAAACATGCTAGCAATACTTAGCTAAGTGCTAAAGCATGCTAATTCAATGAAACAGGATGTTGTTGTTACTCAAGAAGGCAATGTCCAATATGCGCCAAACTTCACACTTTTAATAAACGTTCTGTCCTGAACACATGACCATGCTCATATTCAGTTACAGTCATAGTGCCACCTGCTGGCAACAGGAAGTGACATGTTAAACACTGTTGTGGACATATAAAAACATATAAAAAAAGTGCCAGCAAGTGCTAAACATGCTAACAACATACTAGAAACATGCTAAAACATGCTAGCAAACACTTAGCTAAGTGCTAAAGCATGCTATTGCTGCAATTAAATAGGAATTTGCTGTAACACAGGCATGGAATGTCCAATCTGCCCCAAACTTCACACGTTTGATAAGAGTCATGGCCTGAACACATCTACATGAGAATATTCAGTTATAGTAATAGCGCCACCTGCTGTCAACAGGAAGTGACATGTTTAACACTGTTGTGGTCTCCTAATAACATATATAAAAGAGCCAGCAAGTGCTAAACAGGTTAGCAACATACTAGAAACATGCTAGCAAACACTTAGCTAAGTGATAAAGCATGCTATTACTGCAATTAAATAGGAATTTGCTGTAACTCAGGCATGGAACGTCCAATCTGCCCCAAACTTCACATGTTTGATAAGAATCATGGCCTGAACGCATGCCTATGCTCAAATTCAGTTATAGTAATAGCGCCACCTACTGGCAACAGGAAGTGACATGTTTAACACGTTGATGCCGTTCTAGCAACATGTTAAAAATGCCATTGAGTTCTAAACATGCTAGAAACATATTAAAACATGCTAGCAATACTTAGCTAAGTGCTAAAGCATGCTAATTCAATGAAACAGGACTTTGTTGTTACTCAAGAAGGCAATGTACAATCTACCCCAAACGTCACACGTTTGATAAGAGTTATCTCTTGAACACATGTCCATGCTCATATTTAGTTATAGTCATAGCGCCACCTGCTGGCAACAGGAAGTGACGTTTAACACTGTTCTTGACTCCTAATAACATATAAAAAAATGCCAGTAGGTGCTAAACATCCTACCAACATACTAGAGACATGCTAAAACATAATAGCAAACACTTAGCTAAGTGCTAAAGAATGATATTACTGCAATTAAATATGAATTTGCTGTAACTCAGGCATGGAATGTCCAATCTGCCCCAAACTTCACACTTTTGATAAGCGTTCTGTCCTGAACACATGACCATGCTTATATTCAGTTACAGTCATAGCGCCACCTGCTGGCAACAGGAAGTGACATGTTTAACACTGTTGTGGACTCCTAATAACATATAAAAAAGTGCCAGCAAGTGTTAAACATGCTAACAACATACTAGAAACATGCTAAAACATGCTAGCAAACTCTTAGCCAAGTGCTAAAGCATGCTATTATTGCAATTAAATAGGAATTTGCTGTAACTCAGGCATGGAATGTCCAATCTGCCCCAAACTTCACACTTTTGATAAGAGTCATGGCCTGAACACATCTACATGAGAATGTTCAGTTATAGTAATAGCGCCACCAACTGGCAACAGGAAGTGACATGTTTAACACGTTGATGCCGTTCTAGCAACATGTTAAAACATGCTAACAATGCTTAGCTAAGTTCTAAAGAATGCTAATTCAATGAAACATGACTTTGTTGTTACTCAAGAAGGCAATGTCCAATTTGCACCAAACTTCACATGTTTGATAAGAGTTCTGTCCTGAACACACATCCATGCTCATATTCAGTTATAGTCATAACGCCACCTACTGGCAACAGAAACTGACATGGTTAACACAGTAATGCAGTACTAACCACATAATTATTGTGTACTAAGCATGCTAGAAACAGACTGAACATGCTAGCAACACTTAGCTGAGTCATGAAGCATGCTATTATCACCATTATACAAAACATTTTGTAACTGACTTTGACATACTCTTACTATATATACCTCCTTAAATGTACATTTCCCAACCATGCTCTGCCTTCCTAAAGCCACCGAGTGTTGATGGCACGGGTGCGAGGGCCCTTTCATCGCTGCTTGCAGCTTTAATTATTATTATTATTATTATTCTTCTCCGCATTGAATTGCATTTTTGAGGGCCTAAACATGCGCGAAAACTCACGAAACTTTGCACACGCGTCAGAACTGGCGAAAATTTACATCTGATATAGGTTTCAGAATTGGACGGGGCAAAATGGCTCGATAGCGCCACCTATAAAAGTTCAACGGAGTGCGCCTCCCGCAACGTTCAACGTACGTGCACGAAATTTGGTACATACGTGTAATGACCTAATACCTACAAAAAAGTCTCTTGGAGCATAGCCCTAAACACAACAGGAAGTCAGCCATTTTGAACTTCCTCTCAGATTTTTGTGCAGTTTTTGCCATTTTCAGGCCTCGTACTTTAACGAACTCCTCCTACAGTTTTAATCTGATCATCTTCAAATTTGGTGAGTGTAATCTTAAGGCCTTTGCGACGTTAAATTGCGAAGATCTTGAGTTTTCGTCAAAGGGCGGGTCCTCGGCGGCCTGATAAATTTCGATGTTTCGCCATGAAACAGGAAGTTGTTGTAACTCAGGTATGGAATGTCCAATCTGCCCCAAACTTCACACGTTTGATAAGAGTTCTGTCCTGAACACATGACCATGCTCATATTCAGTTATAGTCATAGCGCCACCTGCTGGCAACAGGAAGTGACATGTTTAACACTGTTATGGACTCCTAATAACATATAAAAAAGTGCCAGCAAGTGCTAAACATGCTAACAACATACTAGAAGCATGCTAAAACATGCTAGCAAACTCTTAGCTAAGTGCTAAAGCATGCTATTATTGCAATTAAATAGGAATTTGCTGTAACTCAGGCATGGAATGTCCAATCTGCCCCAAACTTCACACTTTTGATAAGCGTTCTGTACTGAACACATCTACATGAGAATATTCAGTTATAGTAATAGCGCCACCTACTGGTAACAGGAAGTGTCATGTTTAACACGTTGATGCCATTCTAGCAACATGTTAAAAATGCCATTGACTTCTAAACATGCTAGAAACATGTTAAAACATGCTAGCAATACTTAGCTAAGTGCTAAAGCATGCTAATTCAATGAAACAGGATGTTGTTGTTACTCAAGAAGGCAATGTCCAATCTGCGCCAAACTTCACACTTTTAATAAACGTTCTATCCTGAACACATGACCATGCTCATATTCAGTTACAGTCATAGTGCCACCTGCTGGCAACAGGAAGTGACATGTTAAACACTGTTGTGGACATATAAAAACATATAAAAAAGTGCCAGCAAGTGCTAAACATGCTAACAACATACTAGAAACATGCTAAAACATGCTAGCAAACACTTAGCTAAGTGCTAAAGCATGCAAATGCTGCAATTAAATAGGAATTTGCTGTAACACAGGCATGGAATGTCCAATCTGCCCCAAATTTCACACGTTTGATAAGAGTCATGGCCTGAACACATCTACATGAGAATATTCAGTTATAGTAATAGCGCCACCTGCTGTCAACAGGAAGTGACATGTTTAACACTGTTGTGGTCTCCTAATAACATATAAAAAAGAGCCAGCAAGTGCTAAACAGGTTAGCAACATACTAGAAACATGCTAGCAAACACTTAGTTAAGTGCTAAAGCATGCTATTACTGCAATTAAATAGGAATTTGCTGTAACTCAGGCATGGAATGTCCAATCTGCCCTAAACTTCACACGTTTGATAAGAATCATGGCCTGAACACATGTCTATGCTCAAATTCAGTTATAGTAATAGCGCCACCTACTGGCAACAGGAAGTGACATGTTTAACACGTTGATGCCGTTCTAGCAACATGTTAAAAATGCCATTGAGTTCTAAACATGCTAGAAACATATTAAAACATGCTAGCAATACTTAGCTAAGTGCTAAAGCATGCTAATTCAATGAAACAGGACTTTGTTGTTACTCAAGAAGGCAATGTACAATCTACCCCAAACTTCACATGTTTGATAAGAGTTATCTCTTGAACACATGTCCATGCTCATATTTAGTTATAGTCATAGCGCCACCTGCTGGCAACAGGAAGTGACGTTTAACACTGTTCTTGACTCCTAATAACATATAAAAAAATGCCAGTAGATGCTAAACATCCTACCAACATACTAGAGACATAATAAAACATACTAGCAAACACTTAGCTAAGTGCTAAAGAATGATATTACTGCAATTAAATATGAATTTGCTGTAACTCAGGCATGGAATGTCCAATCTGCCCCAAACTTCACACTTTTGATAAGCGTTCTGTCCTGAACACATGACCATGCTTATATTCAGTTACAGTAATAGCGCCACCTGCTGGCAACAGGAAGTGACATGTTTAACACTGTTATGGACTCCTAATAACATATAAAAAAGTGCCAGCAAGTGTTAAACATGCTAACAACATACTAGAAACATGCTAAAACATGCTAGCAAACTCTTAGCTAAGTGCTAAAGCATGCTATTATTGCAATTAAATAGGAATTTGCTGTAACTCAGGCATGGAATGTCCAATCTGCCCCAAACTTCACACTTTTGATAAGAGTCATGGCCTGAACACATCTACATGAGAATGTTCAGTTATAGTAATAGCGCCACCTACTGGCAACAGGAAGTGACATGTTTAACACGTTGATGCCGTTCTAGCAACATGTTAAAAATGCCATTGAGTTCTAAACATGCTAGAAACATATTAAAACATGCTAGTAATGCTTAGCTAAGTGCTAAAGAATGCTAATTCAATGAAACATGACTTTGTTGTTACTCAAGAAGGCAATGTCCAATTTGCACCAAACTTCACAAGTTTGATAAGAGTTCTGTCCTGAACACACATCCATGCTCATATTCAGTTATAGTCATAACGCCACCTACTGGCAACAGAAACTGACATGGTTAACACAGTAATGCAGTACTAACCACATAATTATTGTGTACTAAGCATGCTAGAAACAGACTGAACATGCTAGCAACACTTAGCTGAGTCATGAAGCATGCTATTATCACCATTATACAAAACATTTTGTAACTGACTTTGACATACTCTTACTATATATACCTCCTTAAATATACATTTCCCAACCATGCTCTGTCTTCCTAAAGCCACCGAGTGTTGATGGCACGGGTGCGAGGGCCCTTTCATCGCTGCTTGCAGCTTTAATTAGGGCCCGAGCACCGATGGTGTGAGGACCCTCTTGGAATTGCTCTGTTTATTAGGGCCCGAGCACCGATGGTGTGAGGACCCTCTTGGAATTGCTCTGTTTATTATTATTATTATTATTCTTCTCCGCATTTAATTGCATTTTTGAGGGCCTAAACATGCTCGAAAACTCACAAAACTTTGCACACGCGTCAGAACTGGCGAAAATTTACATCTGATATAGGTTTCAGAATTGGACGGGGCAAAATGGCTCGATAGCGCCACCTATAAAAGTTCAACGGAGTGCGCCTCCCGCAACGTTCCACGTACGTGCACGAAATTCGGAACATACATGTAATGACCTAATACCTACAAAAAAGTCTCTTGGAGCATAGCCCTAAACACAACAGGAAGTCAGCCATTTTGAACTTCCTCTCAGATTTTTGTGCAGTTTTTGCCATTTTCAGGCCTCGTACTTTAACGAACTCCTCCTACAGTTTTAATCTGATCATCTTCAAATTTGGTGAGTGTAATCTTAAGGCCTTTGCGACGTTAAATTGCGAAGATCTTGCGTTTTCGTCGAAGGGCGGGTCCTCGGCGGCCTGACAAATTTCGATGTTTCGCCATGAAACAGGAAGTTGCTGTAACTCAGGCATGGAATGTCCAATCTGCCCCAAACTTCACACTTTTGATAAGCGTTCTGTCCTGAACACATGACCATGCTCATATTCAGTTACAGTCATAGCGCCACCTGCTGGCAACAGGAAGTGACATGTTTAACACTGTTATGGACTCCTAATAACATATAAAAAAGTGCCAGCAAGTGATAAACATGCTAACAACATACTAGAAGCATGCTAAAACATGCTAGCAAACTCTTAGCTAAGTGCTAAAGCATGCTATTATTGCAATTAAATAGGAATTTGCTGTAACTCAGGCATGGAATGTCCAATCTGCCCCAAACTTCACACTTTTGATAAGCGTTCTGTCCTGAACACATCTACATGAGAATATTCAGTTATAGTAATAGCGCCACCTACTGGTAACAGGAAGTGTCATGTTTAACACGTTGATGCCATTCTAGCAACATGTTAAAAATGCCATTGACTTCTAAACATGCTAGAAACATGTTAAAACATGCTAGCAATACTTAGCTAAGTGCTAAAGCATGCTAATTCAATGAAACAGGATGTTGTTGTTACGCAAGAAGGCAATGTCCATTCTGCAACAAACTTCACACTTTTAATAAACGTTCTGTCCTGAACACATGACCATGCTCATATTCAGTTACAGTCATAGTGCCACCTGCTGGCAACAGGAAGTGACATGTTAAACACTGTTGTGGACATATAAAAACATATAAAAAAAGTGCCATCAAGTGCTAAACATGCTAACAACATACTAGAAACATGCTAAAACATGCTAGCAAACACTTAGCTAAGTGCTAAAGCATGCTATTGCTGCAATTAAATAGGAATTTGCTGTAACACAGGCATGGAATGTCCAATCTGCCCCAAACGTCACACGTTTAATAAGAGTCATGGCCTGAACACATCTACATGAGAATATTCAGTTATAGTAATAGCGCCACCTACTGGTAACAGGAAGTGTCATGTTTAACACGTTGATGCCGTTCTAGCAAGATGTTAAAAATGCCATTGACTTCTAAACATGCTAGAAACATGTTAAAACATGCTAGCAAAACTTAGCTGAGTGCTAAAGCATGCTAATTCAATGAAACAGGATGTTGTTGTTACTCAAGAAGGCAATGTCCAATCTGCCCCAAACTTCACACTTTTGATAAGCGTTCTGTCCTGAACACATGACCATGCTCATATTCAGTTACAGTCATAGCGCCACCTGCTGGCAACAGGAAGTGACATGTTAAACACTGTTGTGGACTCCTAATAACATATAAAAAAGTGCCAGCATGTGCTAAACATGCTAACAACATACTAGAAACATGCTAAAACATGCTATCAATCACTTAGATAAGTGCTAAATCATGATATTACTGCAATTAAATGGGAATTTGTTGTAACACAGGCATGGGATGTTCAATCTACCCCAAACTTAATATGTAACATGCAAGAAACATGCTAGCAACACTTAGCTAAGTTCTAAAGCATGCTATAAAAGCTCAAGGAAGTTGTTGTAACTTAAGCATAAAATGTCCAATCTACCCCAAACTTCACACATTTGATAAGAGTTATCTTTTGAACACATGTCCATGCTCATATTCAGTTATAGTCATAGCGCCGCCTGCTGGCAAAAGGAAGTGACGTTTAACACTGTTCTGGACTCCTAATAACATATAAAAAAATGCCAGTAGGTGCTAAATATCCTACCAACATACTAGAGACATGCTAAAACATACTAGCAAACACTTAGCTAAGTGCTAAAGCATGATATTACTGCAATTAAATATGAATTTGCTGTAACTCAGGAATGCAATGTCCAATCTACCCCAAAATTAATATGTAAAATGCTAGAAACATCATAAAACATGCTAGAAATGCTAAAGGAAGTTGTTGTAACTCAAGCATACAATGTCCAATCTGCCCCAAACTTCACATGTTTGATAAAAGTCCTGCACTGAACACATCTACATAGCAATATTCAGATATAGACATAGCCCCAACTACTGGCAACAGAAACTGACATGGTTAACACAGTTATGCAGTACTAACAACATAATTATTGTGTACTAAGCATGCTAGAAACATACTAAACATGCTAGCAACACTTAGCTGAGTCATGAAGCATGCTATTATCACCATTATACAAAACATTTTGTAACTGACTTTGACATACTCTTACTATATATACCTCCTTAAATGTACATTGCCCAACCATGCTCTGTCTTCCTAAAGCCACCGAGTGTTGATGGCACGGGTGCGAGGGCCCTTTCATCGCTGCTTGCAGCTTTAATTAGGGCCCGAGCACCGATGGTGTGAGGACCCTCTTGGAATTGCTCTGTTTATTAGGGCCCGAGCACCGATGGTGAGAGGACCCTATTGTTTTTGCTCCGTTTATTATTATTCTTCTTCTCCAAAGTGAATCGCTTTTTAGAGGGCCTAAACATGCTCGAAAACTCATGAAACTTTGCACACGCTTCAGAAGTGGTGAAAATTTACGTGTGATATGGTTTTCAGAATTGGGGGGGGCAAATTCGGTAAATTATTGCCCCCACATTTTGCCCCGGCTCCTGGTTTCACGTACAGGTATGAAATTTGGTACATACATGTAATGACCCAATACCTACAGAAAAGTCTCTTGGAGCATAGCCCTAAACACAACAGGAAGTGAGCTATTTTGAACTTCCTCCTGGATTTTGGGCATTTTTCGTAATTTCCTGATGTTGTACTTTAACGAACTCCTCCTACAGATTTGATCTGATACTCTTCAAATTTGGTGAGTGTAATCTTAAGGCCTTTGTGACGTTAAATTGCGAAGATCTAGAGTTTTCGTCGAAGGGTGTGCCCTCGGCGGCCTGACAAACATCTATCTATAAATTACAGGAACGTCTGTCTGTCTGTCTGTCTGTGTGTGTGTGTGTCTGTTCCTCGCATATCTCTCGAACCGTTAGTCCGATTGATTTCAAACTCGACAGGTGTCTCGCCACGGGCACGAGTAAGTGCAGTGCCAAGTTTGACATTGTTTGGATGAGAAATGCAAAAGATATCGTTAAATATATCATTTTTAGAAGGTTGTGGTTTAAAAATAAACATTCTGACATTAGAGAGTTGTATCGGTCAAAGAAGCCCCAAGAAGGCTGTGGTTTAAAAATAAACATTCTGACATAAACACTCAGTCAGCTACACTGTTTACTTCTGAATATTATAGTTTGGTTCCCGAACGTGATAAATCCATCTATCTATAAATTACAGAAACGTCCGTCTGTCTGTCTGTGTGTTATTCGCATATCTCTCGAATGTGAGATAACCACTAAATGTGTGAAAACCACTATTTTCTGTTTCAAACTTTCACATAGAATCTTTAGGTTATAACAACATTGAAAATCAAAATCTGGATTTGAATTTTTTAAGATTTATTATAAAAACGGATTATTTTTTCCCAAAAATGCAATAAATTCATGACTTTTTTTTTTTTTTTCAAAATGCTATTAATCCATTGAATCAATATAAAGTTATTTTTGATCATATTGCCATCGCAAGAAATATCTCCTGAACTTTTTTGACGGCGATCAGCTCACAAAAACTGATTTTGCACGGGCACTTTGCACTGCTCCCTGAATCGAGGTGCTTATTCATTTGTGGATGTAAACTGAATCTGTAAGTCAGCTATGCTGTTAGTGTTTACTTCTGAATATTATATTTCATTCTGGTGCGCTTAACGTTGTCGCTACTGTGTAATAATAGCCTATGCTATTCACCAACTAAACATATCCTATTCAATGCGTTCACAGTCTCTTTCACGGGCATCATTTGTAGTTGCCTATTCACAAACTGTTTGCTCAAGCATAGCGTTTTCTCGGAGTTCACTGTGTGCTTTTTACCATGCACAAATAAAAATGTCACTGAACTTTTGCTGTGTAATTGTAACAATGAGCACACACCAAACCAACAATTACTAAAAACACACACAAAAACTGATTTTGCACGGGCATTTTTTGCACTAGTTCACCCAATTTCGGCCTTTTGGTGATATATGCATGATCAGATAAGTTCAATATTAATGTTGCTTGCAGTTCTGATGTTGCTAGGCAACCACAGACAGCCTGCAGTAACTCAGGCATACAATTTTCAATCTGCCACAAACTTCACATGTTTGATAAGACTCCTGTCCTGAACACATGCCAATGCTCATTATGATTATAGCAATAGCACCACCTGCTGGTAGCAGGAAGTGTGGCAAATACAAAACGTGCTCGAAAAATCATGAAACTTTGCACACGCTTCAGAAGTGGTGACAATTTACGTGTGATGTGGTTTTAAAAATTGGGTGGGGCAAAATGGCTTACTTATTGCCCCTACATTTTGCCCCGGCTCGACGTTTCACGTACAGGTATGAAATTTGGTACACACATGTAAAGACCCAATACCTACAAAAAAGTCTCTTGGAGCATAGCCCTAAACACAACAGGAAGTCAGTTATTTTGAACTTCCTGTCAGATTTTGGGCAGTTTTTGCCATTTCCTGATGTTGTACTTTAACAAACTCCTCCTACAGTTTTGATCTGATCCTCTTCAAATTTGGTGAGTGTAATCTTAAGGCCTTTCCTAAAGGTGCCGGGTGGCGGTGGCAGGGGTGCGAGGGCCCTTTTCATCGCTGCTTGCAGCTTTAATTATTATTATTATTATTCTTCTCCGCATTGAATTGCATTTTTGAGGGCCTAAACATGCGCGAAAACTCACGAAACTTTGCACACGCGTCAGAACTGGCGAAAATTTACATCTGATATAGGTTTCAGAATTGGACGGGGCAAAATGGCTCGATAGCGCCACCTATAAAAGTTCAACGGAGTGCGCCTCCTGCAACGTTCCACGTACGTGCACGAAATTCGGTACATACGTGTAATGACCTAATACCTACAAAAAAGTCTCTTGGAGCATAGCCCTAAACACAACAGGAAGTCAGCCATTTTGAACTTCCTCTCAGATTTTTGTGCAGTTTTTGCCATTTTCAGGCCTCGTACTTTAACGAACTCCTCCTACAGTTTTAATCTGATCATCTTCAAATTTGGTGAGTGTAATCTTAAGGCCTTTGCGACGTTAAATTGCGAAGATCTTGAGTTTTCGTCGAAGGGCGGGTCCTCGGCGGCCTTACAAATTTCGATGTTTCGCCATGAAACAGGAAGTTGCTGTAACTCAGGCATGGAATGTCCAATCTCCCCCAAACTTCACACGTTTGATAAGAGTTCTGTCCTGAACACATGGCCATGCTCATATTCAGTTATAGTCATAGCGCCACCTGCTGGCAACAGGAAGTGACATGTTTAACACTGTTATGGACTCCTAATAACATATAAAAAAGTGCCAGCAAGTGCGAAACATGCTAACAACATACTAGAAGCATGCTAAAACATGCTAGCAAACTCTTAGCTAAGTGCTAAAGCATGCTATTATTGCAATTAAATAGGAATTTGCTGTAACTCAGGCATGGAATGTCCAATCTGCCCCAAACTTCACACTTTTGATAAGCGTTCTGTCCTGAACACATCTACATGATAATATTCAGTTATAGTAATAGCGCCACCTACTGGCAACAGGAAGTGTCATGTTTAACACGTTGATGCCATTCTAGCAACATGTTAAAAATGCCATTGAGGTCTAAACATGCTAGAAACATGTTAAAACATGCTAGCAATACTTAGCTAAGTGCTAAAGCATGCTAATTCAATGAAACAGGATGTTGTTGTTACTCAAGAAGGCAATGTCCAATATGCGCCAAACTTCACACTTTTAATAAACGTTCTGTCCTGAACACATGACCATGCTCATATTCAGTTACAGTCATAGTGCCACCTGCTGGCAACAGGAAGTGACATGTTAAACACTGTTGTGGACATATAAAAACATATAAAAAAAGTGCCAGCAAGTGCTAAACATGCTAACAACATACTAGAAACATGCTAAAACATGCTAGCAAACACTTAGCTAAGTGCTAAAGCATGCTATTGCTGCAATTAAATAGGAATTTGCTGTAACACAGGCATGGAATGTCCAATCTGCCCCAAACTTCACACGTTTGATAAGAGTCATGGCCTGAACACATCTACATGAGAATATTCAGTTATAGTAATAGCGCCACCTGCTGTCAACAGGAAGTGACATGTTTAACACTGTTGTGGTCTCCTAATAACATATATAAAAGAGCCAGCAAGTGCTAAACAGGTTAGCAACATACTAGAAACATGCTAGCAAACACTTAGCTAAGTGATAAAGCATGCTATTACTGCAATTAAATAGGAATTTGCTGTAACTCAGGCATGGAACGTCCAATCTGCCCCAAACTTCACATGTTTGATAAGAATCATGGCCTGAACGCATGCCTATGCTCAAATTCAGTTATAGTAATAGCGCCACCTACTGGCAACAGGAAGTGACATGTTTAACACGTTGATGCCGTTCTAGCAACATGTTAAAAATGCCATTGAGTTCTAAACATGCTAGAAACATATTAAAACATGCTAGCAATACTTAGCTAAGTGCTAAAGCATGTTAATTCAATGAAACAGGACTTTGTTGTTACTCAAGAAGGCAATGTACAATCTACCCCAAACGTCACACGTTTGATAAGAGTTATCTCTTGAACACATGTCCATGCTCATATTTAGTTATAGTCATAGCGCCACCTGCTGGCAACAGGAAGTGACGTTTAACACTGTTCTTGACTCCTAATAACATATAAAAAAATGCCAGTAGGTGCTAAACATCCTACCAACATACTAGAGACATGCTAAAACATAATAGCAAACACTTAGCTAAGTGCTAAAGAATGATATTACTGCAATTAAATATGAATTTGCTGTAACTCAGGCATGGAATGTCCAATCTGCCCCAAACTTCACACTTTTGATAAGCGTTCTGTCCTGAACACATGACCATGCTTATATTCAGTTACAGTCATAGCGCCACCTGCTGGCAACAGGAAGTGACATGTTTAACACTGTTGTGGACTCCTAATAACATATAAAAAAGTGCCAGCAAGTGTTAAACATGCTAACAACATACTAGAAACATGCTAAAACATGCTAGCAAACTCTTAGCCAAGTGCTAAAGCATGCTATTATTGCAATTAAATAGGAATTTGCTGTAACTCAGGCATGGAATGTCCAATCTGCCCCAAACTTCACACTTTTGATAAGAGTCATGGCCTGAACACATCTACATGAGAATGTTCAGTTATAGTAATAGCGCCACCAACTGGCAACAGGAAGTGACATGTTTAACACGTTGATGCCGTTCTAGCAACATGTTAAAACATGCTAACAATGCTTAGCTAAGTTCTAAAGAATGCTAATTCAATGAAACATGACTTTGTTGTTACTCAAGAAGGCAATGTCCAATTTGCACCAAACTTCACATGTTTGATAAGAGTTCTGTCCTGAACACACATCCATGCTCATATTCAGTTATAGTCATAACGCCACCTACTGGCAACAGAAACTGACATGGTTAACACAGTAATGCAGTACTAACCACATAATTATTGTGTACTAAGCATGCTAGAAACAGACTGAACATGCTAGCAACACTTAGCTGAGTCATGAAGCATGCTATTATCACCATTATACAAAACATTTTGTAACTGACTTTGACATACTCTTACTATATATACCTCCTTAAATGTACATTTCCCAACCATGCTCTGCCTTCCTAAAGCCACCGAGTGTTGATGGCACGGGTGCGAGGGCCCTTTCATCGCTGCTTGCAGCTTTAATTAGGGCCCGAGCACCGATGGTGTGAGGACCCTCTTGGAATTGCTCTGTTTATTATTAGGGCCCGAGCACCGATGGTGTGAGGACCCTCTTGGAATTGCTCTGTTTATTATTAGGGCCCGAGCACCGATGGTGTGAGGACCCTCTTGGAATTGCTCTGTTTATTATTATTATTATTATTCTTCTCCGCATTGAATTGCATTTTTGAGGGCCTAAACATGCGCGAAAACTCACGAAACTTTGCACACGCGTCAGAACTGGCGAAAATTTACATCTGATATAGGTTTCAGAATTGGACGGGGCAAAATGGCTCGATAGCGCCACCTATAAAAGTTCAACGGAGTGCGCCTCCTGCAACGTTCCACGTACGTGCACGAAATTCGGTACATACGTGTAATGACCTAATACCTACAAAAAAGTCTCTTGGAGCATAGCCCTAAACACAACAGGAAGTCAGCCATTTTGAACTTCCTCTCAGATTTTTGTGCAGTTTTTGCCATTTTCAGGCCTCGTACTTTAACGAACTCCTCCTACAGTTTTAATCTGATCATCTTCAAATTTGGTGAGTGTAATCTTAAGGCCTTTGCGACGTTAAATTGCGAAGATCTTGAGTTTTCGTCGAAGGGCGGGTCCTCGGCGGCCTTACAAATTTCGATGTTTCGCCATGAAACAGGAAGTTGCTGTAACTCAGGCATGGAATGTCCAATCTCCCCCAAACTTCACACGTTTGATAAGAGTTCTGTCCTGAACACATGGCCATGCTCATATTCAGTTATAGTCATAGCGCCACCTGCTGGCAACAGGAAGTGACATGTTTAACACTGTTATGGACTCCTAATAACATATAAAAAAGTGCCAGCAAGTGCGAAACATGCTAACAACATACTAGAAGCATGCTAAAACATGCTAGCAAACTCTTAGCTAAGTGCTAAAGCATGCTATTATTGCAATTAAATAGGAATTTGCTGTAACTCAGGCATGGAATGTCCAATCTGCCCCAAACTTCACACTTTTGATAAGCGTTCTGTCCTGAACACATCTACATGATAATATTCAGTTATAGTAATAGCGCCACCTACTGGCAACAGGAAGTGTCATGTTTAACACGTTGATGCCATTCTAGCAACATGTTAAAAATGCCATTGAGGTCTAAACATGCTAGAAACATGTTAAAACATGCTAGCAATACTTAGCTAAGTGCTAAAGCATGCTAATTCAATGAAACAGGATGTTGTTGTTACTCAAGAAGGCAATGTCCAATATGCGCCAAACTTCACACTTTTAATAAACGTTCTGTCCTGAACACATGACCATGCTCATATTCAGTTACAGTCATAGTGCCACCTGCTGGCAACAGGAAGTGACATGTTAAACACTGTTGTGGACATATAAAAACATATAAAAAAAGTGCCAGCAAGTGCTAAACATGCTAACAACATACTAGAAACATGCTAAAACATGCTAGCAAACACTTAGCTAAGTGCTAAAGCATGCTATTGCTGCAATTAAATAGGAATTTGCTGTAACACAGGCATGGAATGTCCAATCTGCCCCAAACTTCACACGTTTGATAAGAGTCATGGCCTGAACACATCTACATGAGAATATTCAGTTATAGTAATAGCGCCACCTGCTGTCAACAGGAAGTGACATGTTTAACACTGTTGTGGTCTCCTAATAACATATATAAAAGAGCCAGCAAGTGCTAAACAGGTTAGCAACATACTAGAAACATGCTAGCAAACACTTAGCTAAGTGATAAAGCATGCTATTACTGCAATTAAATAGGAATTTGCTGTAACTCAGGCATGGAACGTCCAATCTGCCCCAAACTTCACATGTTTGATAAGAATCATGGCCTGAACGCATGCCTATGCTCAAATTCAGTTATAGTAATAGCGCCACCTACTGGCAACAGGAAGTGACATGTTTAACACGTTGATGCCGTTCTAGCAACATGTTAAAAATGCCATTGAGTTCTAAACATGCTAGAAACATATTAAAACATGCTAGCAATACTTAGCTAAGTGCTAAAGCATGCTAATTCAATGAAACAGGACTTTGTTGTTACTCAAGAAGGCAATGTACAATCTACCCCAAACGTCACACGTTTGATAAGAGTTATCTCTTGAACACATGTCCATGCTCATATTTAGTTATAGTCATAGCGCCACCTGCTGGCAACAGGAAGTGACGTTTAACACTGTTCTTGACTCCTAATAACATATAAAAAAATGCCAGTAGGTGCTAAACATCCTACCAACATACTAGAGACATGCTAAAACATAATAGCAAACACTTAGCTAAGTGCTAAAGAATGATATTACTGCAATTAAATATGAATTTGCTGTAACTCAGGCATGGAATGTCCAATCTGCCCCAAACTTCACACTTTTGATAAGCGTTCTGTCCTGAACACATGACCATGCTTATATTCAGTTACAGTCATAGCGCCACCTGCTGGCAACAGGAAGTGACATGTTTAACACTGTTGTGGACTCCTAATAACATATAAAAAAGTGCCAGCAAGTGTTAAACATGCTAACAACATACTAGAAACATGCTAAAACATGCTAGCAAACTCTTAGCCAAGTGCTAAAGCATGCTATTATTGCAATTAAATAGGAATTTGCTGTAACTCAGGCATGGAATGTCCAATCTGCCCCAAACTTCACACTTTTGATAAGAGTCATGGCCTGAACACATCTACATGAGAATGTTCAGTTATAGTAATAGCGCCACCAACTGGCAACAGGAAGTGACATGTTTAACACGTTGATGCCGTTCTAGCAACATGTTAAAACATGCTAACAATGCTTAGCTAAGTTCTAAAGAATGCTAATTCAATGAAACATGACTTTGTTGTTACTCAAGAAGGCAATGTCCAATTTGCACCAAACTTCACATGTTTGATAAGAGTTCTGTCCTGAACACACATCCATGCTCATATTCAGTTATAGTCATAACGCCACCTACTGGCAACAGAAACTGACATGGTTAACACAGTAATGCAGTACTAACCACATAATTATTGTGTACTAAGCATGCTAGAAACAGACTGAACATGCTAGCAACACTTAGCTGAGTCATGAAGCATGCTATTATCACCATTATACAAAACATTTTGTAACTGACTTTGACATACTCTTACTATATATACCTCCTTAAATGTACATTTCCCAACCATGCTCTGCCTTCCTAAAGCCACCGAGTGTTGATGGCACGGGTGCGAGGGCCCTTTCATCGCTGCTTGCAGCTTTAATTATTATTATTATTCTTCTCCGCATTTAATTGCATTTTTGAGGGCCTAAACATGCTCGAAAACTCACGAAACTTTGCACACGCGTCAAAACTGGCGAAAATTGACATCTGATATAGGTTTCAGAATTGGACGGGGCAAAATGGCTCGATAGCGCCACCTATAAAAGTTCAACGGAGTGCGCCTCCCGCAACGTTCCACGTACGTGCACGAAATTCGGTACATACATGTAATGACCTAATACCTACAAAAAAGTCTCTTGGAGCATAGCCCTAAACACAACAGGAAGTCAGCCATTTTGAACTTCCTCCCAGATTTTTGTGCAGTTTTTGACATTTTCAGGCCTCGTACTTTAACGAACTCCTCCTACAGTTTTAATCTGATCATCTTCAAATTTGGTGAGTGTAATCTTAAGGCCTTTGCGACGTTAAATTGCGAAGATCTTGAGTTTTCGTCGAAGGGCGGGTCCTCGGCGGCCTGACAAATTTTGATGTTTCGCCATGAAACAGGAAGTTGCTGTAACTCAGGCATGGAATGTCCAATCTGCCCCAAACTTCACACATTTGATAAGAGTTCTGTCCTGAACACATGACCATGCTCATATTCAGTTATAGTCATAGCGCCACCTGCTGGCAACAGGAAGTGACATGTTTAACACTGTTATGGACTCCTAATAACATATAAAAAAGTGCCAGCAAGTGCTAAACATGCTAACAACATACTAGAAGCATGCTAAAACATGCTAGCAAACTCTTAGCTAAGTGCTAAAGCATGCTATTATTGCAATTAAATAGGAATTTGCTGTAACTCAGGCATGGAATGTCCAATCTGCCCCAAACTTCACACTTTTGATAAGCGTTCTGTCCTGAACATATCTACATGAGAATATTCAGTTATAGTAATAGCGCCACCTACTGGTAACAGGAAGTGTCATGTTTAACACGTTGATGCCATTCTAGCAACATGTTAAAAATGCCATTGACTTCTAAACATGCTAGAAACATGTTAAAACATGCTAGCAATACTTAGCTAAGTGCTAAAGCATGCTAATTCAATGAAACAGGATGTTGTTGTTACTCAAGAAGGCAATGTCCAATCTGCGCCAAACTTCACACTTTTAATAAACGTTCTGTCCTGAACACATGACCATGCTCATATTCAGTTACAGTCATAGTGCCACCTGCTGGCAACAGGAAATGACATGTTAAACACTGTTGTGGACATATAAAAACATATAAAAAAAGTGCCAGAAAGTGCTAAACATGCTAACAACATACTAGAAACATGCTAAAACATGCTAGCAAACACTTAGCTAAGTGTTAAAGCATGCTATTGCTGCAATTAAATAGGAATTTGCTGTAACACAGGCATGGAATGTCCAATCTGCCCCAAACTTCACACGTTTGATAAGAGTCATGGCCTGAACACATCTACATGAGAATATTCAGTTATAGTAATAGCGCCACCTGCTGTCAACAGGAAGTGACATGTTTAACACTGTTGTGGTCTCCTAATAACATATATAAAAGAGCCAGCAAGTGCTAAACAGGTTAGCAACATACTAGAAACATGCTAGCAAACACTTAGCTAAGTGCTAAAGCATGCTATTACTGCAATTAAATAGGAATTTGCTGTAACTCAGGCATGGAATGTCCAATCTGCCCCAAACTTCACATGTTTGATAAGAATCATGGCCTGAACACATGTCTATGCTCAAATTCAGTTATAGTAATAGCGCCACCTACTGGCAACAGGAAGTGACATGTTTAACACGTTGATGCCGTTCTAGCAACATGTTAAAAATGCCATTGAGTTCTAAACATGCTAGAAACATATTAAAACATGCTAGCAATACTTAGCTAAGTGCTAAAGCATGCTAATTCAATGAAACAGGACTTTGTTGTTACTCAAGAAGGCAATGTACAATCTACCCCAAACGTCACACGTTTGATAAGAGTTATCTCTTGAACACATGTCCATGCTCATATTTAGTTATAGTCATAGCGCCACCTGCTGGCAACAGGAAGTGACGTTTAACACTGTTCTTGACTCCTAATAACATATAAAAAAATGCCAGTAGGTGCTAAACATCCTACCAACATACTAGAGACATGCTAAAACATACTAGCAAACACTTAGCTAAGTGCTAAAGAATGATATTACTGCAATTAAATATGAATTTGCTGTAACTCAGGCATGGAATGTCCAATCTGCCCCAAACTTCACACTTTTGATAAGCGTTCTGTCCTGAACACATGACCATGCTTATATTCAGTTACAGTCATAGCGCCACCTGCTGGCAACAGGAAGTGACATGTTTAACACTGTTATGGACTCCTAATAACATATAAAAAAGTGCCAGCAAGTGTTAAACATGCTAACAACATACTAGAAACATGCTAAAACATGCTAGCAAACTCTTAGCCAAGTGCTAAAGCATGCTATTATTGCAATTAAATAGGAATTTGCTGTAACTCAGGCATGGAATGTCCAATCTGCCCCAAACTTCACACTTTTGATAAGAGTCATGGCCTGAACACATCTACATGAGAATGTTCAGTTATAGTAATAGCGCCACCAACTGGCAACAGGAAGTGACATGTTTAACACGTTGATGCCGTTCTAGCAACATGTTAAAAATGCCATTGAGTTCTAAACATGCTAGAAACATGTTAAAACATGCTTAAATGCTTAGCTAAGTTCTAAAGAATGCTAATTCAATGAAACATGACTTTGTTGTTACTCAAGAAGGCAATGTCCAATTTGCACCAAACTTCACACGTTTGATAAGAGTTCTGTCCTGAACACACATCCATGCTCATATTCAGTTATAGTCATAACGCCACCTACTGGCAACAGAAACTGACATGGTTAACACAGTAATGCAGTACTAACCACATAATTATTGTGTACTGAGCATGCTAGAAACAGACTAAACATGCTAGCAACACTTAGCTGAGTCATGAAGCATGCTATTATCACCATTATACAAAACATTTTGTAACTGACTTTGACATACTCTTACTATATATCCCTCCTTAAATGTACATTTCCCAACCATGCTCTGCCTTCCTAAAGCCACCGAGTGTTGATGGCACGGGTGCGAGGGCCCTTTCATCGCTGCTTGCAGCTTTAATTATTATTATTCTTCTTCTTCTTCTCCGCATTTAATTGCATTTTTGAGGGCCTAAACATGCTCGAAAACTCACGAAACTTTGCACACGCGTCAGAACTGGCGAAAATTTACATCTGATATAGGTTTCAGAATTGGACGGGGCAAAATGGCTCGATAGCGCCACCTATAAAAGTTCAACGGAGTGCGCCTCCCGCAACGTTCCACGTACGTGCACGAAATTCGGTACATACATGTAATGACCTAATACCTACAAAAAAGTCTCTTGGAGCATAGCCCTAAACACAACAGGAAGTCAGCCATTTTGAACTTCCTCTCAGATTTTTGTGCAGTTTTTGCCATTTTCAGGCCTCGTACTTTAACGAACTCCTCCTACAGTTTTAATCTGATCATCTTCAAATTTGGTGAGTGTAATCTTAAGGCCTTTGCGACGTTAAATTGCGAAGATCTTGAGTTTTCGTCAAAGGGCGGGTCCTCGGCGGCCTGACAAATTTCGATGTTTCGCCATGAAACAGGAAGTTGCTGTAACTCAGGCATGGAATGTCCAATCTGCCCCAAACTTCACACTTTTGATAAGCGTTCTGTCCTGAACACATGACCATGCTCATATTCAGTTACAGTCATAGCGCCACCTGCTGGCAACAGGAAGTGACATGTTTAACACTGATATGGACTCCTAATAACATATAAAAAAGTGCCAGCAAGTGCTAAACATGCTAACAACATAATAGAAGCATGCTAAAACATGCTAGCAAACTCTTAGCTAAGTGCTAAAGCATGCTATTATTGCAATTAAATAGGAATTTGCTGTAACTCAGGCATGGAATGTCCAATCTGCCCCAAACTTCACACTTTTGATAAGCGTTCTGTCCTGAACACATCTACATGAGAAAATTCAGTTATAGTAATAGCGCCACCTACTGGTAACAGGAAGTGACATGTTTAACACTCTTGTGGTCTCCTAATAACATATAAAAAAGAGCCAACAAGTGCTAAACAGGTTAGCAACATACTAGAAACATGCTAGCAAACACTTAGCTAAGTGCTAAAGCATGCTATTACTGCAATTAAATAGGAATTTGCTGTAACTCAGGCATGTAATGTCCAATCTGCCCCAAACTTCACACATTTGATAAGAATCATGGCCTGAACACATGTCTATGCTCAAATTCAGTTATAGTAATAGCACCACCTACTGGCAACAGGAAGTGACATGTTTAACACTTTGATGCCGTTCTAGCAACATGTTAAAAATGCCATTGAGTTCTATACATGCTAGAAACATGTTAAAACATGCTAGCAGTACTTAGCTAAGTGCTAAACCATGCTAATTCAATGAAACAGGACTTTGTTGTTACTCAAGAAGGCAATGTACAATCTACCCCAAACTTCACACGTTTGATAAGAGTTATCTCTTGAACACATGTCCATGCTCATATTTAGTTATAGTCATAGCGCCACCTGCTGGCAACAGGAAGTGACGTTTAACACTGTTCTTGACTCCTAATAACATATAAAAAAATGCAAGTAGGTGCTAAACATCCTACCAACATACTAGAGACTTGCTAAAACATACTAGCAAACACTTAGCTAAGTGCTAAAGAATGATATTACTGCAATTAAATATGAATTTGCTGTAACTCAGGCAAGGAATGTCCAATCTGCCCCAAACTTCACACTTTTGATAAGCGTTCTGTCCTGAACACATGATCATGCTTACAGTCATAGCGCCACCTGCTGGCAGCAGGAAGTGACATGTTTAACACTGTTATGGACTCCTAATAACATATAAAAAAGTGCCAGCAAGTGCTAAACATGCTAACAACATACTAGAAACATGCTAAAACATGCTAGCAAACTCTTAGCTAAGTGCTAAAGCATGCTATTATTGCAATTAAATAGGAATTTGCTGTAATTCAGGCATGGAATGTCCAATCTGCCCCAAACTTCACACATTTGATAAGAATCATGGCCTGAACACATGTCTATGCTCAAATTCAGTTATAGTAATAGCGCCACCTACTGGCAACAGGAAGTGACATGTTTAACACTTTTATGCCGTTCTAGCAACATGTTAAAAATGCCATTGAGTTCTAAACATGCTAGAAACATGTTAAAACATGCTAACAATGCTTAGCTAAGTGCTAAAGAATGTTAATTCAATGAAACATGACTTTGTTGTTACTCAAGAAGGCAATGTCCAATTTGCACCAAACTTCACACGTTTGATAAGAGTTCTGTCCTGAACACACATCCATGCTCATATTCAGTTATAGCCATAACGCCACCTACTGGCAACAGAAACTGACATGGTTAACACCGTAATGCAGTACTAACCACATAATTATTGTGTACTAAGCATGCTAGAAACAGACTAAACATGCTAGCAACACTTAGCTGAGTCATGAAGCATGCTATTATCACCATTATACAAAACATTTTGTAACTGACTTTGACATACTCTTACTATATATACCTCCTTAAATGTACATTTCCCAACCATGCTCTGTCTTCCTAAAGCCACCGAGTGTTGATGGCACGGGTGCGAGGGCCCTTTCATCGCTGCTTGCAGCTTTAATTATTATTATTATTATTATTATTATTATTATTATTATTCTCCGCATTTAATTGCATTTTTGAGGGCCTAAACATGCTCGAAAACTCACAAAACTTTGCACACGCGTCAGAACTGGCGAAAATTTACATCTGATATAGGTTTCAGAATTGGATGGGGCAAAATGGCTCGATAGCGCCACCTATAAAAGTTCAACGGAGTGCGCCTCCCGCAACGTTCCACGTACGTGCACGAAATTCGGTACATACATGTAATGACCTATTACCTACAAAAAAGTCTCTTGGAGCATAGCCCTAAACACAACAGGAAGTCAGCCATTTTGAACTTCCTCCCAGATTTTTGTGCAGTTTTTGCCATTTTCAGGCCTCGTACTTTAACGAACTCCTCCTACAAGTTTTAATCTGATCATCTTCAAATTTGGCGAGTGTAATCTTAAGGCCTTTGCGACGTTAAATTGCGAAGATCTTGAGTTTTCGTCGAAGGGCGGGTCCTCGGCGGCCTGACAAATTTTGATGTTTCGCCATGAAACAGGAAGTTGCTGTAACTCAGGCATGGAATGTCCAATCTGCCCCAAACTTCACACATTTGATAAGAGTTCTGTCCTGAACACATGACCATGCTCATATTCAGTTATAGTCATAGCGCCACCTGCTGGCAACAGGAAGTGACATGTTTAACACTGTTATGGACTCCTAATAACATATAAAAAAGTGCCAGCAAGTGCTAAACATGCTAACAACATACTAGAAGCATGCTAAAACATGCTAGCAAACTCTTAGCTAAGTGCTAAAGCATGCTATTATTGCAATTAAATAGGAATTTGCTGTAACTCAGGCATGGAATGTCCAATCTGCCCCAAACTTCACACTTTTGATAAGCGTTCTGTCCTGAACATATCTACATGAGAATATTCAGTTATAGTAATAGCGCCACCTACTGGTAACAGGAAGTGTCATGTTTAACACGTTGATGCCATTCTAGCAACATGTTAAAAATGCCATTGACTTCTAAACATGCTAGAAACATGTTAAAACATGCTAGCAATACTTAGCTAAGTGCTAAAGCATGCTAATTCAATGAAACAGGATGTTGTTGTTACTCAAGAAGGCAATGTCCAATCTGCGCCAAACTTCACACTTTTAATAAACGTTCTGTCCTGAACACATGACCATGCTCATATTCAGTTACAGTCATAGTGCCACCTGCTGGCAACAGGAAGTGACATGTTAAACACTGTTGTGGACATATAAAAACATATAAAAAAAGTGCCAGCAAGTGCTAAACATGCTAACAACATACTAGAAACATGCTAAAACATGCTAGCAAACACTTAGCTAAGTGCTAAAGCATGCTATTGCTGCAATTAAATAGGAATTTGCTGTAACACAGGCATGGAATGTCCAATCTGCCCCAAACTTCACACTTTTGATAAGCGTTCTGTCCTGAACACATCTACATGAGAAAATTCAGTTATAGTAATAGCGCCACCTACTGGTAACAGGAAGTGACATGTTTAACACTCTTGTGGTCTCCTAATAACATATAAAAAAGAGCCAACAAGTGCTAAACAGGTTAGCAACATACTAGAAACATGCTAGCAAACACTTAGCTAAGTGCTAAAGCATGCTATTACTGCAATTAAATAGGAATTTGCTGTAACTCAGGCATGTAATGTCCAATCTGCCCCAAACTTCACACATTTGATAAGAATCATGGCCTGAACACATGTCTATGCTCAAATTCAGTTATAGTAATAGCACCACCTACTGGCAACAGGAAGTGACATGTTTAACACTTTGATGCCGTTCTAGCAACATGTTAAAAATGCCATTGAGTTCTATACATGCTAGAAACATGTTAAAACATGCTAGCAGTACTTAGCTAAGTGCTAAACCATGCTAATTCAATGAAACAGGACTTTGTTGTTACTCAAGAAGGCAATGTACAATCTACCCCAAACTTCACACGTTTGATAAGAGTTATCTCTTGAACACATGTCCATGCTCATATTTAGTTATAGTCATAGCGCCACCTGCTGGCAACAGGAAGTGACGTTTAACACTGTTCTTGACTCCTAATAACATATAAAAAAATGCAAGTAGGTGCTAAACATCCTACCAACATACTAGAGACTTGCTAAAACATACTAGCAAACACTTAGCTAAGTGCTAAAGAATGATATTACTGCAATTAAATATGAATTTGCTGTAACTCAGGCAAGGAATGTCCAATCTGCCCCAAACTTCACACTTTTGATAAGCGTTCTGTCCTGAACACATGATCATGCTTACAGTCATAGCGCCACCTGCTGGCAGCAGGAAGTGACATGTTTAACACTGTTATGGACTCCTAATAACATATAAAAAAGTGCCAGCAAGTGCTAAACATGCTAACAACATACTAGAAACATGCTAAAACATGCTAGCAAACTCTTAGCTAAGTGCTAAAGCATGCTATTATTGCAATTAAATAGGAATTTGCTGTAATTCAGGCATGGAATGTCCAATCTGCCCCAAACTTCACACATTTGATAAGAATCATGGCCTGAATACATGTCTATGCTCAAATTCAGTTATAGTAATAGCGCCACCTACTGGCAACAGGAAGTGACATGTTTAACACTTTTATGCCGTTCTAGCAACATGTTAAAAATGCCATTGAGTTCTAAACATGCTAGAAACATGTTAAAACATGCTAACAATGCTTAGCTAAGTGCTAAAGAATGTTAATTCAATGAAACATGACTTTGTTGTTACTCAAGAAGGCAATGTCCAATTTGCACCAAACTTCACACGTTTGATAAGAGTTCTGTCCTGAACACACATCCATGCTCATATTCAGTTATAGCCATAACGCCACCTACTGGCAACAGAAACTGACATGGTTAACACCGTAATGCAGTACTAACCACATAATTATTGTGTACTAAGCATGCTAGAAACAGACTAAACATGCTAGCAACACTTAGCTGAGTCATGAAGCATGCTATTATCACCATTATACAAAACATTTTGTAACTGACTTTGACATACTCTTACTATATATACCTCCTTAAATGTACATTTCCCAACCATGCTCTGTCTTCCTAAAGCCACCGAGTGTTGATGGCACGGGTGCGAGGGCCCTTTCATCGCTGCTTGCAGCTTTAATTATTATTATTATTCTTCTCCGCATTGAATTGCATTTTTGAGGGCCTAAACATGCGCGAAAACTCACGAAACTTTGCACACGCGTCAGAACTGGCGAAAATTTACATCTGATATAGGTTTCAGAATTGGACGGGGCAAAATGGCTCGATAGCGCCACCTATAAAAGTTCAACGGAGTGCGCCTCCTGCAACGTTCCACGTACGTGCACGAAATTCGGTACATACGTGTAATGACCTAATACCTACAAAAAAGTCTCTTGGAGCATAGCCCTAAACACAACAGGAAGTCAGCCATTTTGAACTTCCTCTCAGATTTTTGTGCAGTTTTTGCCATTTTCAGGCCTCGTACTTTAACGAACTCCTCCTACAGTTTTAATCTGATCATCTTCAAATTTGGTGAGTGTAATCTTAAGGCCTTTGCGACGTTAAATTGCGAAGATCTTGAGTTTTCGTCGAAGGGCGGGTCCTCGGCGGCCTTACAAATTTCGATGTTTCGCCATGAAACAGGAAGTTGCTGTAACTCAGGCATGGAATGTCCAATCTCCCCCAAACTTCACACGTTTGATAAGAGTTCTGTCCTGAACACATGGCCATGCTCATATTCAGTTATAGTCATAGCGCCACCTGCTGGCAACAGGAAGTGACATGTTTAACACTGTTATGGACTCCTAATAACATATAAAAAAGTGCCAGCAAGTGCGAAACATGCTAACAACATACTAGAAGCATGCTAAAACATGCTAGCAAACTCTTAGCTAAGTGCTAAAGCATGCTATTATTGCAATTAAATAGGAATTTGCTGTAACTCAGGCATGGAATGTCCAATCTGCCCCAAACTTCACACTTTTGATAAGCGTTCTGTCCTGAACACATCTACATGATAATATTCAGTTATAGTAATAGCGCCACCTACTGGCAACAGGAAGTGTCATGTTTAACACGTTGATGCCATTCTAGCAACATGTTAAAAATGCCATTGAGGTCTAAACATGCTAGAAACATGTTAAAACATGCTAGCAATACTTAGCTAAGTGCTAAAGCATGCTAATTCAATGAAACAGGATGTTGTTGTTACTCAAGAAGGCAATGTCCAATATGCGCCAAACTTCACACTTTTAATAAACGTTCTGTCCTGAACACATGACCATGCTCATATTCAGTTACAGTCATAGTGCCACCTGCTGGCAACAGGAAGTGACATGTTAAACACTGTTGTGGACATATAAAAACATATAAAAAAAGTGCCAGCAAGTGCTAAACATGCTAACAACATACTAGAAACATGCTAAAACATGCTAGCAAACACTTAGCTAAGTGCTAAAGCATGCTATTGCTGCAATTAAATAGGAATTTGCTGTAACACAGGCATGGAATGTCCAATCTGCCCCAAACTTCACACGTTTGATAAGAGTCATGGCCTGAACACATCTACATGAGAATATTCAGTTATAGTAATAGCGCCACCTGCTGTCAACAGGAAGTGACATGTTTAACACTGTTGTGGTCTCCTAATAACATATATAAAAGAGCCAGCAAGTGCTAAACAGGTTAGCAACATACTAGAAACATGCTAGCAAACACTTAGCTAAGTGATAAAGCATGCTATTACTGCAATTAAATAGGAATTTGCTGTAACTCAGGCATGGAACGTCCAATCTGCCCCAAACTTCACATGTTTGATAAGAATCATGGCCTGAACGCATGCCTATGCTCAAATTCAGTTATAGTAATAGCGCCACCTACTGGCAACAGGAAGTGACATGTTTAACACGTTGATGCCGTTCTAGCAACATGTTAAAAATGCCATTGAGTTCTAAACATGCTAGAAACATATTAAAACATGCTAGCAATACTTAGCTAAGTGCTAAAGCATGCTAATTCAATGAAACAGGACTTTGTTGTTACTCAAGAAGGCAATGTACAATCTACCCCAAACGTCACACGTTTGATAAGAGTTATCTCTTGAACACATGTCCATGCTCATATTTAGTTATAGTCATAGCGCCACCTGCTGGCAACAGGAAGTGACGTTTAACACTGTTCTTGACTCCTAATAACATATAAAAAAATGCCAGTAGGTGCTAAACATCCTACCAACATACTAGAGACATGCTAAAACATAATAGCAAACACTTAGCTAAGTGCTAAAGAATGATATTACTGCAATTAAATATGAATTTGCTGTAACTCAGGCATGGAATGTCCAATCTGCCCCAAACTTCACACTTTTGATAAGCGTTCTGTCCTGAACACATGACCATGCTTATATTCAGTTACAGTCATAGCGCCACCTGCTGGCAACAGGAAGTGACATGTTTAACACTGTTGTGGACTCCTAATAACATATAAAAAAGTGCCAGCAAGTGTTAAACATGCTAACAACATACTAGAAACATGCTAAAACATGCTAGCAAACTCTTAGCCAAGTGCTAAAGCATGCTATTATTGCAATTAAATAGGAATTTGCTGTAACTCAGGCATGGAATGTCCAATCTGCCCCAAACTTCACACTTTTGATAAGAGTCATGGCCTGAACACATCTACATGAGAATGTTCAGTTATAGTAATAGTGCCACCAACTGGCAACAGGAAGTGACATGTTTAACACGTTGATGCCGTTCTAGCAACATGTTAAAACATGCTAACAATGCTTAGCTAAGTTCTAAAGAATGCTAATTCAATGAAACATGACTTTGTTGTTACTCAAGAAGGCAATGTCCAATTTGCACCAAACTTCACATGTTTGATAAGAGTTCTGTCCTGAACACACATCCATGCTCATATTCAGTTATAGTCATAACGCCACCTACTGGCAACAGAAACTGACATGGTTAACACAGTAATGCAGTACTAACCACATAATTATTGTGTACTAAGCATGCTAGAAACAGACTGAACATGCTAGCAACACTTAGCTGAGTCATGAAGCATGCTATTATCACCATTATACAAAACATTTTGTAACTGACTTTGACATACTCTTACTATATATACCTCCTTAAATGTACATTTCCCAACCATGCTCTGCCTTCCTAAAGCCACCGAGTGTTGATGGCACGGGTGCGAGGGCCCTTTCATCGCTGCTTGCAGCTTTAATTATTATTATTCTTCTTCTTCTTCTCCGCATTGAATTGCATTTTTGAGGGCCTAAACATGCGCGAAAACTCACGAAACTTTGCACACGCGTCAGAACTGGCGAAAATTTACATCTGATATAGGTTTCAGAATTGGACGGGGCAAAACGGCTCGATAGCGCCACCTATAAAAGTTCAACGGAGTGCGCCTCCCGCAACGTTCCACGTACGTGCACGAAATTCGGTACATACATGTAATGACCTAATACCTACAAAAAAGTCTCTTGGAGCATAGCCCTAAACAAAACAGGAAGTCAGCCATTTTGAACTTCCTCTCAGATTTTTGTGCAGTTTTTGCCATTTTCAGGCCTCGTACTTTAACGAACTCCTCCTACAGTTTTAATCTGATCATCTTCAAATTTGGTGAGTGTAATCTTAAGGCCTTTGCGACGTTAAATTGCGAAGATCTTGAGTTTTCGTCAAAGGGCGGGTCCTCGGCGGCCTGACAAATTTCGATGTTTCGCCATGAAACAGGAAGTTGCTGTAACTCAGGCATGGAATGTCCAATCTGCCCCAAACTTCACACTTTTGATAAGCGTTCTGTCCTGAACACATGACCATGCTCATATTCAGTTACAGTCATAGCGCCACCTGCTGGCAACAGGAAGTGACATGTTTAACACTGTTATGGACTCCTAATAACATATAAAAAAGTGCCAGCAAGTGCTAAACATGCTAACAACATAATAGAAGCATGCTAAAACATGCTAGCAAACTCTTAGCTAAGTGCTAAAGCATGCTATTATTGCAATTAAATAGGAATTTGCTGTAACTCAGGCATGGAATGTCCAATCTGCCCCAAACTTCACACTTTTGATAAGCGTTCTGTCCTGAACACATCTACATGAGAAAATTCAGGTATAGTAATAGCGCCACCTACTGGTAACAGGAAGTGTCATGTTTAACACGTTGATGCCATTCTAGCAACATGTTAAAAATGCCATTGACTTCTAAACATGCTAGAAACATGTTAAAACATGCTAGCAATACTTAGCTAAGTGCTAAAGCATGCTAATTCAATGAAACAGGATGTTGTTGTTACTCAAGAAGGCAATGTCCAATCTGCGCCAAACTTCACACATTTGATAAGAGTTATCTCTTGAACACATGTCCATGCTCATATTTAGTTATAGTCATAGCGCCACCTGCTGGCAACAGGAAGTGACGTTTAACACTGTTATGGACTCCTAATAACATATAAAAAAGTGCCAGCAAGTGTTAAACATGCTAACAACATATTATAAACATGCTAAAACATGCTAGCAAACACTTAGCTAAGTGCTAAAGCATGCTATTGCTGCAATTAAATAGGAATTTGCTGTAACATAGGCATGGAATGTCCAATCTGCCTCAAACTTCACACGTTTGATAAGAGTCATGGCCTGAACACATCTACATGAGAATATTCAGTTATAGTAATAGCGCCACCTGCTGTCAACAGGAAGTGACATGTTTAACACTGTTGTGGTCTCCTAATAACATATAAAAAAGAGCCAGCAAGTGCTAAACAGGTTAGCAACATACTAGAAACATGCTAGCAAACACTTAGCTAAGTGCTAAAGCATGCTATCACTGCAATTAAATAGGAATTTGCTGTAACCCAGGCATGGAATGTCCAATCTGCCCCAAACTTCACACGTTTGATAAGAATCATGGCCTGAACACATGTCTATGCTCAAATTCAGTTATAGTAATAGCACCACCTACTGGCAACAGGAAGTGACATGTTTAACACGTTGATGCCGTTCTAGCAACATGTTAAAAATGCCATTGACTTCTAAACATGCTAGAAACATGTTAAAACATGCTAGCAATACTTAGCTAAGTGCTAAAGCATGCTAATTCAATGAAACAGGACTTTGTTGTTACTCAAGAAGGCAATGTACAATCTACCCCAAACTTCACACGTTTGATAAGAGTTATCTCTTGAACACATGTCCATGCTCATATTTAGTTATAGTCATAGCGCCACCTGCTGGCAACAGGAAGTGACGTTTAACACTGTTCTTGACTCCTAATAACATATAAAAAAAAGGCCAGTAGGTGCTAAACATCCTACCAACATACTAGAGACATGCTAAAACATACTAGCAAACACTTAGCTAAGTGCTAAAGAATTATATTACTGCAATTAAATATGAATTTGCTGTAACTCAGGCATGGAATGTCCAATCTGCCCCAAACTTCACACTTTTGATAAGCGTTCTGTCCTGAACACATGACCATGCTCATATTCAGTTACAGTCATAGCGCCACCTGCTGGCAACAGGAAGTGACATGTTTAACACTGTTATGGACTCCTAATAACATATAAAAAAGTGCCAGCAAGTGCTAAACATGCTAACAACATACTAGAAGCATGCTAAAACATGCTAGCAAACTCTTAGCTAAGTGCTAAAGCATGCTATTATTGCAATTAAATAGGAATTTGCTGTAACTCAGGCATGGAATGTCCAATCTGCCCCAAACTTCACACTTTTGATAAGCGTTCTGTCCTGAACACATCTACATGAGAACATTCAGTTATAGTAATAGCGCCACCTACTGGTAACAGGAAGTGTCATGTTTAACACGTTGATGCCATTCTAGCAACATGTTAAAAATGCCATTGACTTCTAAACATGCTAGAAACATGTTAAAACATGCTAGCAATACTTAGCTAAGTGCTAAAGCATGCTAATTCAATGAAACAGGATGTTGTTGTTACTCAAGAAGGCAATGTCCAATCTGCGCCAAACTTCACACTTTTAATAAACGTTCTGTCCTGAACACATGACCATGCTCATATTCAGTTACAGTCATAGTGCCACCTGCTGGCAACAGGAAGTGACATGTTAAACACTGTTGTGGACATAAAAACATATAAAAAAGTGCCAGCAAGTGCTAAACATGCTAACAACATACTAGAAAAATGCTAAAACATGCTAGCAAACACTTAGCTAAGTGCTAAAGCATGCTATTGCTGCAATTAAATAGGAATTTGCTGTAACACAGGCATGGAATGTCCAATCTGCCTCAAACTTCACACGTTTGATAAGAGTCATGGCCTGAACACATCTACATGAGAATATTCAGTTATAGTAATAGCGCCACCTGCTGTCAACAGGAAGTGACATGTTTAACACTGTTGTGGTCTCCTAATAACATATAAAAAAGAGCCAGCAAGTGCTAAACAGGTTAGCAACATACTAGAAACATGCTAGCAAACACTTAGCTAAGTGCTAAAGCATGCTATCACTGCAATTAAATAGGAATTTGCTGTAACCCAGGCATGGAATGTCCAATCTGCCCCAAACTTCACACGTTTGATAAGAATCATGGCCTGAACACATGTCTATGCTCAAATTCAGTTATAGTAATAGCGCCACCTACTGGCAACAGGAAGTGACATGTTTAACACGTTGATGCCGTTCTAGCAACATGTTAAAAATGCCATTGAGTTCTAAACATGTTAGAAACATATTAAAACATACTAGCAATACTTAGCTAAGTGCTAAAGCATGCTAATTCAATGAAACAGGACTTTGTTGTTACTCAAGAAGGCAATGTACAATCTACCCCAAACTTCACACGTTTGATAAGAGTTATCTCTTGAACACATGTCCATGCTCATATTTAGTTATAGTCATAGCGCCACCTGCTGGCAACAGGAAGTGATGTTTAACACTGTTCTTGACTCCTAATAACATATTAAAAAAATGCCAGTAGGTGCTAAACATCCTACCAACATACTAGAGACATGCTAAAACATACTAGCAAACACTTAGCTAAGTGCTAAAGAATGATATTACTGCAATTAAATATGAATTTGCTGTAACTCAGGCATGGAATGTCCAATCTGCCCCAAACTTCACACTTTTGATAAGCGTTCTGTCCTGAACACATGACCATGCTTATATTCAGTTACAGACATAGCGCCACCTGCTGGCAACAGGAAGTGACATGTTTAACACTGTTATGGACTCCTAATAACATATAAAAAAGTGCCAGCAAGTGTTAAACATGCTAACAACATATTATAAACATGCTAAAACATGCTAGCAAACTCTTAGCTAAGTGCTAAAGCATGCTATTATTGCAATTAAATAGGAATTTGCTGTAACTCTGGCATGGAATGTCCAATCTGCCCCAAACTTCACACTTTTGATAAGAGTCATGGCCTGAATACATCTACATGAGAATGTTCATTTATAGTAATAGCGCCACCTACTGGCAACAGGAAGTGACATGTTTAACACGTTGATGCCGTTCTAGCAACATGTTAAAAATGCCATTGAGTTCTAAACATGCTAGAAACATGTTAAAACATGCTAACAATGCTTAGGTAAGTGCTAAAGAATGCTAATTCAATGAAACATGACTTTTTTGTTACTCAAGAAGGCAATTTCCAATTTGCACCAAACTTCACACGTTTGATAAGAGTTCTGTCCTGAACACACATCCATGCTCATATTCAGCAATAGTCATAACGCCACCTACTGGCAACAGAAACTGACATGGTTAACACAGTAATACAGTACTAACCACATAATTATTGTGTACTAAGCATGCTAGAAACAGACTAAACATGCTAGCAACACTTAGCTGAGTCATGAAGCATGCTATTATCACCATTATACAAAACATTTTGTTACTAACTTTGACATACTCTTACTATATATACCTCCTTAAATGTACATTTCCCAACCATGCTCTGCCTTCCTAAAGCCACCGAGTGTTGATGGCACGGGTGCGAGGGCCCTTTCATCGCTGCTTGCAGCTTTAATTAGGGCCCGAGCACCGATGGTGTGAGGACCCTCTTGGAATTGCTCTGTTTATTATTATTATTATTATTATTATTATTCTTCTCCGCATTGAATTGCATTTTTGAGGGCCTAAACATGCGCGAAAACTCACGAAACTTTGCACACGCGTCAGAACTGGCGAAAATTTACATCTGATATAGGTTTCAGAATTGGACGGGGCAAAATGGCTCGATAGCGCCACCTATAAAAGTTCAACGGAGTGCGCCTCCCGCAACGTTCAACGTACGTGCACGAAATTCGGTACATACGTGTAATGACCTAATACCTACAAAAAAGTCTCTTGGAGCATAGCCCTAAACACAACAGGAAGTCAGCCATTTTGAACTTCCTCTCAGATTTTTGTGCAGTTTTTGCCATTTTCAGGCCTCGTACTTTAGCGAACTCCTCCTACAGTTTTAATCTGATCATCTTCAAATTTGGTGAGTGTAATCTTAAGGCCTTTGCGACGTTAAATTGCGAAGATCTTGAGTTTTCGTCGAAGGGCGGGTCCTCGGCGGCCTTACAAATTTCGATGTTTCGCCATGAAACAGGAAGTTGCTGTAACTCAGGCATGGAATGTCCAATCTGCCCCAAACTTCACACGTTTGATAAGAGTTCTGTCCTGAACACATGGCCATGCTCATATTCAGTTATAGTCATAGCGCCACCTGCTGGCAACAGGAAGTGACATGTTTAACACTGTTATGGACTCCTAATAACATATAAAAAAGTGCCAGCAAGTGCTAAACATGCTAACAACATACTAGAAGCATGCTAAAACATGCTAGCAAACTCTTAGCTAAGTGCTAAAGCATGCTATTATTGCAATTAAATAGGAATTTGCTGTAACTCAGGCATGGAATGTCCAATCTGCCCCAAACTTCACACTTTTGATAAGCGTTCTGTCCTGAACACATCTACATGATAATATTCAGTTATAGTAATAGCGCCACCTACTGGCAACAGGAAGTGTCATGTTTAACACGTTGATGCCATTCTAGCAACATGTTAAAAATGCCATTGAGGTCTAAACATGCTAGAAACATGTTAAAACATGCTAGCTAATGTTAAAACATGCTAGCAATACTTAGCTAAGTGGTAAAGCATGCTAATTCAATGAAACAGGATGTTGTTGTTACTCAAGAAGGCAATGTCCAATATGCGCCAAACTTCACACTTTTAATAAACGTTCTGTCCTGAACACATGACCATGCTCATATTCAGTTACAGTCATAGTGCCACCTGCTGGCAACAGGAAGTGACATGTTAAACACTGTTGTGGACATATAAAAACATATAAAAAAAGTGCCAGCAAGTGCTAAACATGCTAACAACATACTAGAAACATGCTAAAACATGCTAGCAAACACTTAGCTAAGTGCTAAAGCATGCTATTGCTGCAATTAAATAGGAATTTGCTGTAACACAGGCATGGAATGTCCAATCTGCCCCAAACTTCACACGTTTGATAAGAGTCATGGCCTGAACACATCTACATGAGAATATTCAGTTATAGTAATAGCGCCACCTGCTGTCAACAGGAAGTGACATGTTTAACACTGTTGTGGTCTCCTAATAACATATATAAAAGAGCCAGCAAGTGCTAAACAGGTTAGCAACATACTAGAAACATGCTAGCAAACACTTAGCTAAGTGATAAAGCATGCTATTACTGCAATTAAATAGGAATTTGCTGTAACTCAGGCATGGAACGTCCAATCTGCCCCAAACTTCACATGTTTGATAAGAATCATGGCCTGAACGCATGCCTATGCTCAAATTCAGTTATAGTAATAGCGCCACCTACTGGCAACAGGAAGTGACATGTTTAACACGTTGATGCCGTTCTAGCAACATGTTAAAAATGCCATTGAGTTCTAAACATGCTAGAAACATATTAAAACATGCTAGCAATACTTAGCTAAGTGCTAAAGCATGCTAATTCAATGAAAAAGGACTTTGTTGTTACTCAAGAAGGCAATGTACAATCTACCCCAAACGTCACACGTTTGATAAGAGTTATCTCTTGAACACATGTCCATGCTCATATTTAGTTATAGTCATAGCGCCACCTGCTGGCAACAGGAAGTGACGTTTAACACTGTTCTTGACTCCTAATAACATATAAAAAAAAGAAATGATAAAGAATGATATTACTGCAATTAAATATGAATTTGCTGTAACTCAGGCATGGAATGTCCAATCTGCCCCAAACTTCACACTTTTGATAGGCGTTCTGTCCTGAACACATGACCATGCTTATATTCAGTTACAGTCATAGCGCCACCTGCTGGCAACAGGAAGTGACATGTTTAACACTGTTGTGGACTCCTAATAACATATAAAAAAGTGCCAGCAAGTGTTAAACATGCTAACAACATACTAGAAACATGCTAAAACATGCTAGCAAACTCTTAGCCAAGTGCTAAAGCATGCTATTATTGCAATTAAATAGGAATTTGCTGTAACTCAGGCATGGAATGTCCAATCTGCCCCAAACTTCACACTTTTGATAAGAGTCATGGCCTGAACACATCTACATGAGAATGTTCAGTTATAGTAATAGCGCCACCAACTGGCAACAGGAAGTGACATGTTTAACACGTTGATGCCGTTCTAGCAACATGTTAAAACATGCTAACAATGCTTAGCTAAGTTCTAAAGAATGCTAATTCAATGAAACATGACTTTGTTGTTACTCAAGAAGGCAATGTCCAATTTGCACCAAACTTCACATGTTTGATAAGAGTTCTGTCCTGAACACACATCCATGCTCATATTCAGTTATAGTCATAACGCCACCTACTGGCAACAGAAACTGACATGGTTAACACAGTAATGCAGTACTAACCACATAATTATTGTGTACTAAGCATGCTAGAAACAGACTGAACATGCTAGCAACACTTAGCTGAGTCATGAAGCATGCTATTATCACCATTATACAAAACATTTTGTAACTGACTTTGACATACTCTTACTATATATACCTCCTTAAATGTACATTTCCCAACCATGCTCTGCCTTCCTAAAGCCACCGAGTGTTGATGGCACGGGTGCGAGGGCCCTTTCATCGCTGCTTGCAGCTTTAATTAGGGCCCGAGCACCGATGGTGTGAGGACCCTCTTGGAATTGCTCTGTTTATTAGGGCCCGAGCACCGATGGTGTGAGGACCCTCTTGGAATTGCTCTGTTTATTATTATTATTATTATTATTCTTCTCCGCATTTAATTGCATTTTTGAGGGCCTAAACATGCTCGAAAACTCACGAAACTTTGCACACGCGTCAGAACTGGCGAAAATTTACATCTGATATAGGTTTCAGAATTGGGCGGGGCAAAATGGCTCGATAGCGCCACCTATAAAAGTTCAACAGAGTGCGCCTCCCGCTGTGTTCCACGTACGTGTACGAAATTCGGTACATATGTGTAATGACCTAATACCTACAAAAAAGTCTCTTGGAGCATAGCTCTAAACACAACAGGAAGTCAGCCATTTTCAACTTCCTCTCTGATTTTTGTGCACTTTTTGCCATTTTCAGGC
This sequence comes from Squalius cephalus, assembly GCF_949319135.1. NCBI lineage: Eukaryota > Metazoa > Chordata > Actinopteri > Cypriniformes > Leuciscidae > Squalius > Squalius cephalus. Next base: position 22,834,267 of record NC_137127.1, read on the forward strand.
CTCGTACTTTAACGAACTCCTCCTACAGTTTTAATCTGATCATCTTCAAATTTGGTGAGTGTAATCTTAAGGCCTTTGCGACGTTAAATTGCGAAGATCTTGAGTTTTCGTCGAAGGGCGGGCCCTCGGCGGCCTGACAAATTTTGATGTTTCGCCATGAAACAGGAAGTTGCTGTAACTCAGGCATGGAATGTCCAATCTGCCCCAAACTTCACACTTTTGATAAGCGTTCTGTCCTGAACACATGACCATGCTCATATTCAGTTACAGTCATAGCGCCACCTGCTGGCAACAGGAAGTGACATGTTTAACACTCTTGTGGACTCCTGATAACATATAAAAAAGTGCCAGCAAGTGCTAAACATGCTAACAACTTACTAGAAACATGCTAAAACATGCTAGCAAACACTTAGCTAAGTGCTAAAGCATGCTATTACTGCAATTAAATAGGAATTTGCTGTAACTCAGGCACGGAATGTCCAATCTGCCCCAAACTTCACACGTTTGATAAGAGTCATGGCCTGAACACATCTACATGAGAATATTCAGTTATAGTAATAGCGCCACCTACTGGTAACAGGAAGTGTCATGTTTAACACGTTGATGCCGTTCTAGCAACATGTTAAAAATGCCATTGACTTCTAAAAATGCTAGAAACATGTTAAAACATGCTAGCAATACTTAGCTAAGTGCTAAAGCATGCTAATTCAATGAAACAGGATGTTGTTGTTACTCAAGAAGGCAATGTCCAATCTGCGCCAAACTTCACACTTTTGATAAGCGTTCTGTCCTGAACACATGACCATGCTCATATTCAGTTACAGTCATAGCGCCACCTGCTGGCAACAGGAAGTGACATGTTAAACACTGTTGTGGACTCCTGATAACATATAAAAAAGTGCCAGCAAGAGCTAAACATGCTAACAACATACTAGAAACATGTTAGCAAACACTTAGCTAAGTGCTAAAGCATGCTATTGCTGCAAATAAATAGGAAGTTGCTGTAACTAAGGCATGGAATGTCCAATCTGCCCCAAACTTCACACTTTTGATAAGCGTTCTGTCCTGAACACATGACCATGCTCATATTCAGTTATAGTCATAGCGCCACCTGCTGGCAACAGGAAGTGACATGTTTAACACTCTTGTGGACTCCTGATAACATATAAAAAAGTGCCAGCAAGTGCTAAACATGCTAACAACATACTAGAAACATGCTAAAACATGCTAGCAAACACCTAGCTAAGTGCTAAAGCATGCTATTACTGCAATTAAATAGAAATTTGTTGTAACTCAGGCACAGAATGTCCAATCTGCCCCAGACTTCACACGTTTGATAAGAGTCATGGCCTGAACACATCTACATGAGAATATTCAGTTATAGTAATAGCGCCACCTACTGGTAACAGGAAGTGTCATGTTTAACACGTTGATGCCGTTCTAGCAACATGTTAAAAATGCCACTGACTTCTAAAAATGCTAGAAACATGTTAAAACATGCTAGCAATACTTAGCTAATTCAATGAAACAGGATGTTGTTGTTACTCAAGAAGGCAATGTCCAATCTGCGCCAAACTTCACACTTTTGATAAGCGTTCTGTCCTGAACACATGACCATGCTCATTCAGTTACAGTCATAGCACCGCCTGCTGGCAACAGGAAGTGACATGTTAAACACTGTTGTGGACTCCTGATAACATATAAAAAAGTGCCAGCAAGTGCTAAACATGCTAACAACATACTAGAAACATATTAGCAAACACTTAGCTAAGTGCTAAAGCATGCTATTGCTGCAATTAAATATGAATTTGCTGTAACACAGGCATGGAATGTCCAATCTGCCCCAAACTTAATATGTAACATGCAATAAACATGCTAGCAACACATAGCTAAGTTCTAAAGCATGCTAGAAATGCTAAAGGAAGTTGTTGTAACTTAGGCATACAATGTCCAATCTACCCCAAACTTCACACGTTTGATAATAGTTATCTCCTGAACACAAGTCCATGCTCATATTCAGATATAGTCATAGCGCCGCCTGCTGGCAACAGGAAGTGACGTTTAACACTATTCTGGACTCCTAATAACATATAAAAAAGTGTCACCAACTGCTAAACATGTTAGCAACATACTAGAAACATGCAATCAAATACTTAGCTAAGTGTTAAAGCATCCTATTACTGCAATTAAATATGAATTTGCTGTAACTCAGGCATTCAATGTCCAATCTACCCCAAAATTAAAGGGTTAGTTCACCCAAAAATGAAAATTCTGTCAGTAATTACTCACCCTCATGTTGTTCCAACCATGTAAGTCTTTCGTTCATCTTCGGAACACAAATTAAGATATTTTTGATGAAATCTGACAGAATTTTGACTCCTCCATAGGCTTCCAGTGTGACCGAAACTCACCGGCCCAGAATAGTTATTAAAACATCGTTAAAATAGTCCAAGTAACTACAGTGGCACTACATTAAGTTTATCATGCGACGAGAATACTTTTTGTGCGCAAAAACAAACAAAAATAACGACTTTATTCCACTTTTCATTTCCTTCTCTCTGGGCCTCGTAGTGTGTTTGCGCTGCGCGTCTGTGTTGCACGTCATCACGCAACACACACATGACCGGCGTCGGCCAATAGTGAGCCTACGTGGTGACGTGTGACACAGACGCGCTGCGCAAAAACACTACGCAAACCAACTAGACATCCAGAGAGAAGGAAATGAATAGTGGAATAAAGTCGTTATTTTTGTTTGTTTTTGCGCACAAAAAGTATTCTCGTCGCTTGATATACTTAAGATTGAGCCACTGGAGTCACTTGGACTATATTAACGATCTCTTTAATAACTTTTCTGGGCCAGCAAGTTTCGGTCACACTGGAAGCCTATGGAGGAGTGAAACATGGCTCAGATTTCATCAAAAATATCTTAATTTGTGTTCCGAAGATGAACGAAGGTCTTACGCGGTTGGAACAACATGAGGGTGAGTAATTACTGACAGAATTTAAATTTTTGGGTGAACTAACCCTTTAATATGTAATATGCTAGAAACATCATAAAACATGCTAGAAATGCTAAAGGAAGTTGTTGTAACTCAAGCATACAATGTCCAATCTGCCCCAAACTCCACATGTTTGATAAAAGTCCTGCACTGAACACATCTACATAGCGATATTCAGATATAGACATAGCCCCACCTACTGGCAACAGAAACTGACATGGTTAACACAGTAATGCAGTACTAACCACATAACTATTGTGTACTAAGCATGCTAAAAACATACTAAACCTGCTAGCAACTACTATATATACCTCCTTAAATGCACATTGTCCAACCATGCTCTGTCTTCCTAAAGCCACCGGGTGGCGGCGGCACGGGTGCGAGGGCCCTTTCATCGCTGCTTGCAGCTTTAATTATTATTATTATTATTCTTCTCCGCATTGAATTGCATTTTTGAGGGCCTAAACATGCGCGAAAACTCACGAAACTTTGCACACGCGTCAGAACTGGCGAAAATTTACATCTGATATAGGTTTCAGAATTGGACGGGGCAAAATGGCTCGATAGCGCCACCTATAAAAGTTCAACGGAGTGCGCCTCCTGCAACGTTCCACGTACGTGCACGAAATTCGGTACATACGTGTAATGACCTAATACCTACAAAAAAGTCTCTTGGAGCATAGCCCTAAACACAACAGGAAGTCAGCCATTTTGAACTTCCTCTCAGATTTTTGTGCAGTTTTTGCCATTTTCAGGCCTCGTACTTTAACGAACTCCTCCTACAGTTTTAATCTGATCATCTTCAAATTTGGTGAGTGTAATCTTAAGGCCTTTGCGACGTTAAATTGCGAAGATCTTGAGTTTTCGTCGAAGGGCGGGTCCTCGGCGGCCTTACAAATTTCGATGTTTCGCCATGAAACAGGAAGTTGCTGTAACTCAGGCATGGAATGTCCAATCTCCCCCAAACTTCACACGTTTGATAAGAGTTCTGTCCTGAACACATGGCCATGCTCATATTCAGTTATAGTCATAGCGCCACCTGCTGGCAACAGGAAGTGACATGTTTAACACTGTTATGGACTCCTAATAACATATAAAAAAGTGCCAGCAAGTGCGAAACATGCTAACAACATACTAGAAGCATGCTAAAACATGCTAGCAAACTCTTAGCTAAGTGCTAAAGCATGCTATTATTGCAATTAAATAGGAATTTGCTGTAACTCAGGCATGGAATGTCCAATCTGCCCCAAACTTCACACTTTTGATAAGCGTTCTGTCCTGAACACATCTACATGATAATATTCAGTTATAGTAATAGCGCCACCTACTGGCAACAGGAAGTGTCATGTTTAACACGTTGATGCCATTCTAGCAACATGTTAAAAATGCCATTGAGGTCTAAACATGCTAGAAACATGTTAAAACATGCTAGCAATACTTAGCTAAGTGCTAAAGCATGCTAATTCAATGAAACAGGATGTTGTTGTTACTCAAGAAGGCAATGTCCAATATGCGCCAAACTTCACACTTTTAATAAACGTTCTGTCCTGAACACATGACCATGCTCATATTCAGTTACAGTCATAGTGCCACCTGCTGGCAACAGGAAGTGACATGTTAAACACTGTTGTGGACATATAAAAACATATAAAAAAAGTGCCAGCAAGTGCTAAACATGCTAACAACATACTAGAAACATGCTAAAACATGCTAGCAAACACTTAGCTAAGTGCTAAAGCATGCTATTGCTGCAATTAAATAGGAATTTGCTGTAACACAGGCATGGAATGTCCAATCTGCCCCAAACTTCACACGTTTGATAAGAGTCATGGCCTGAACACATCTACATGAGAATATTCAGTTATAGTAATAGCGCCACCTGCTGTCAACAGGAAGTGACATGTTTAACACTGTTGTGGTCTCCTAATAACATATATAAAAGAGCCAGCAAGTGCTAAACAGGTTAGCAACATACTAGAAACATGCTAGCAAACACTTAGCTAAGTGATAAAGCATGCTATTACTGCAATTAAATAGGAATTTGCTGTAACTCAGGCATGGAACGTCCAATCTGCCCCAAACTTCACATGTTTGATAAGAATCATGGCCTGAACGCATGCCTATGCTCAAATTCAGTTATAGTAATAGCGCCACCTACTGGCAACAGGAAGTGACATGTTTAACACGTTGATGCCGTTCTAGCAACATGTTAAAAATGCCATTGAGTTCTAAACATGCTAGAAACATATTAAAACATGCTAGCAATACTTAGCTAAGTGCTAAAGCATGCTAATTCAATGAAACAGGACTTTGTTGTTACTCAAGAAGGCAATGTACAATCTACCCCAAACGTCACACGTTTGATAAGAGTTATCTCTTGAACACATGTCCATGCTCATATTTAGTTATAGTCATAGCGCCACCTGCTGGCAACAGGAAGTGACGTTTAACACTGTTCTTGACTCCTAATAACATATAAAAAAATGCCAGTAGGTGCTAAACATCCTACCAACATACTAGAGACATGCTAAAACATAATAGCAAACACTTAGCTAAGTGCTAAAGAATGATATTACTGCAATTAAATATGAATTTGCTGTAACTCAGGCATGGAATGTCCAATCTGCCCCAAACTTCACACTTTTGATAAGCGTTCTGTCCTGAACACATGACCATGCTTATATTCAGTTACAGTCATAGCGCCACCTGCTGGCAACAGGAAGTGACATGTTTAACACTGTTGTGGACTCCTAATAACATATAAAAAAGTGCCAGCAAGTGTTAAACATGCTAACAACATACTAGAAACATGCTAAAACATGCTAGCAAACTCTTAGCCAAGTGCTAAAGCATGCTATTATTGCAATTAAATAGGAATTTGCTGTAACTCAGGCATGGAATGTCCAATCTGCCCCAAACTTCACACTTTTGATAAGAGTCATGGCCTGAACACATCTACATGAGAATGTTCAGTTATAGTAATAGCGCCACCAACTGGCAACAGGAAGTGACATGTTTAACACGTTGATGCCGTTCTAGCAACATGTTAAAACATGCTAACAATGCTTAGCTAAGTTCTAAAGAATGCTAATTCAATGAAACATGACTTTGTTGTTACTCAAGAAGGCAATGTCCAATTTGCACCAAACTTCACATGTTTGATAAGAGTTCTGTCCTGAACACACATCCATGCTCATATTCAGTTATAGTCATAACGCCACCTACTGGCAACAGAAACTGACATGGTTAACACAGTAATGCAGTACTAACCACATAATTATTGTGTACTAAGCATGCTAGAAACAGACTGAACATGCTAGCAACACTTAGCTGAGTCATGAAGCATGCTATTATCACCATTATACAAAACATTTTGTAACTGACTTTGACATACTCTTACTATATATACCTCCTTAAATGTACATTTCCCAACCATGCTCTGCCTTCCTAAAGCCACCGAGTGTTGATGGCACGGGTGCGAGGGCCCTTTCATCGCTGCTTGCAGCTTTAATTATTAGGGCCCGAGCACCGATGGTGTGAGGACCCTCTTGGAATTGCTCTGTTTATTATTATTATTATTATTCTTCTCCGCATTGAATTGCATTTTTGAGGGCCTAAACATGCGCGAAAACTCACGAAACTTTGCACACGCGTCAGAACTGGCGAAAATTTACATCTGATATAGGTTTCAGAATTGGACGGGGCAAAATGGCTCGATAGCGCCACCTATAAAAGTTCAACGGAGTGCGCCTCCTGCAACGTTCCACGTACGTGCACGAAATTCGGTACATACGTGTAATGACCTAATACCTACAAAAAAGTCTCTTGGAGCATAGCCCTAAACACAACAGGAAGTCAGCCATTTTGAACTTCCTCTCAGATTTTTGTGCAGTTTTTGCCATTTTCAGGCCTCGTACTTTAACGAACTCCTCCTACAGTTTTAATCTGATCATCTTCAAATTTGGTGAGTGTAATCTTAAGGCCTTTGCGACGTTAAATTGCGAAGATCTTGAGTTTTCGTCGAAGGGCGGGTCCTCGGCGGCCTTACAAATTTCGATGTTTCGCCATGAAACAGGAAGTTGCTGTAACTCAGGCATGGAATGTCCAATCTCCCCCAAACTTCACACGTTTGATAAGAGTTCTGTCCTGAACACATGGCCATGCTCATATTCAGTTATAGTCATAGCGCCACCTGCTGGCAACAGGAAGTGACATGTTTAACACTGTTATGGACTCCTAATAACATATAAAAAAGTGCCAGCAAGTGCGAAACATGCTAACAACATACTAGAAGCATGCTAAAACATGCTAGCAAACTCTTAGCTAAGTGCTAAAGCATGCTATTATTGCAATTAAATAGGAATTTGCTGTAACTCAGGCATGGAATGTCCAATCTGCCCCAAACTTCACACTTTTGATAAGCGTTCTGTCCTGAACACATCTACATGATAATATTCAGTTATAGTAATAGCGCCACCTACTGGCAACAGGAAGTGTCATGTTTAACACGTTGATGCCATTCTAGCAACATGTTAAAAATGCCATTGAGGTCTAAACATGCTAGAAACATGTTAAAACATGCTAGCAATACTTAGCTAAGTGCTAAAGCATGCTAATTCAATGAAACAGGATGTTGTTGTTACTCAAGAAGGCAATGTCCAATATGCGCCAAACTTCACACTTTTAATAAACGTTCTGTCCTGAACACATGACCATGCTCATATTCAGTTACAGTCATAGTGCCACCTGCTGGCAACAGGAAGTGACATGTTAAACACTGTTGTGGACATATAAAAACATATAAAAAAAGTGCCAGCAAGTGCTAAACATGCTAACAACATACTAGAAACATGCTAAAACATGCTAGCAAACACTTAGCTAAGTGCTAAAGCATGCTATTGCTGCAATTAAATAGGAATTTGCTGTAACACAGGCATGGAATGTCCAATCTGCCCCAAACTTCACACGTTTGATAAGAGTCATGGCCTGAACACATCTACATGAGAATATTCAGTTATAGTAATAGCGCCACCTGCTGTCAACAGGAAGTGACATGTTTAACACTGTTGTGGTCTCCTAATAACATATATAAAAGAGCCAGCAAGTGCTAAACAGGTTAGCAACATACTAGAAACATGCTAGCAAACACTTAGCTAAGTGATAAAGCATGCTATTACTGCAATTAAATAGGAATTTGCTGTAACTCAGGCATGGAACGTCCAATCTGCCCCAAACTTCACATGTTTGATAAGAATCATGGCCTGAACGCATGCCTATGCTCAAATTCAGTTATAGTAATAGCGCCACCTACTGGCAACAGGAAGTGACATGTTTAACACGTTGATGCCGTTCTAGCAACATGTTAAAAATGCCATTGAGTTCTAAACATGCTAGAAACATATTAAAACATGCTAGCAATACTTAGCTAAGTGCTAAAGCATGCTAATTCAATGAAACAGGACTTTGTTGTTACTCAAGAAGGCAATGTACAATCTACCCCAAACGTCACACGTTTGATAAGAGTTATCTCTTGAACACATGTCCATGCTCATATTTAGTTATAGTCATAGCGCCACCTGCTGGCAACAGGAAGTGACGTTTAACACTGTTCTTGACTCCTAATAACATATAAAAAAATGCCAGTAGGTGCTAAACATCCTACCAACATACTAGAGACATGCTAAAACATAATAGCAAACACTTAGCTAAGTGCTAAAGAATGATATTACTGCAATTAAATATGAATTTGCTGTAACTCAGGCATGGAATGTCCAATCTGCCCCAAACTTCACACTTTTGATAAGCGTTCTGTCCTGAACACATGACCATGCTTATATTCAGTTACAGTCATAGCGCCACCTGCTGGCAACAGGAAGTGACATGTTTAACACTGTTGTGGACTCCTAATAACATATAAAAAAGTGCCAGCAAGTGTTAAACATGCTAACAACATACTAGAAACATGCTAAAACATGCTAGCAAACTCTTAGCCAAGTGCTAAAGCATGCTATTATTGCAATTAAATAGGAATTTGCTGTAACTCAGGCATGGAATGTCCAATCTGCCCCAAACTTCACACTTTTGATAAGAGTCATGGCCTGAACACATCTACATGAGAATGTTCAGTTATAGTAATAGCGCCACCAACTGGCAACAGGAAGTGACATGTTTAACACGTTGATGCCGTTCTAGCAACATGTTAAAACATGCTAACAATGCTTAGCTAAGTTCTAAAGAATGCTAATTCAATGAAACATGACTTTGTTGTTACTCAAGAAGGCAATGTCCAATTTGCACCAAACTTCACATGTTTGATAAGAGTTCTGTCCTGAACACACATCCATGCTCATATTCAGTTATAGTCATAACGCCACCTACTGGCAACAGAAACTGACATGGTTAACACAGTAATGCAGTACTAACCACATAATTATTGTGTACTAAGCATGCTAGAAACAGACTGAACATGCTAGCAACACTTAGCTGAGTCATGAAGCATGCTATTATCACCATTATACAAAACATTTTGTAACTGACTTTGACATACTCTTACTATATATACCTCCTTAAATGTACATTTCCCAACCATGCTCTGCCTTCCTAAAGCCACCGAGTGTTGATGGCACGGGTGCGAGGGCCCTTTCATCGCTGCTTGCAGCTTTAATTATTATTATTATTATTCTTCTCCGCATTGAATTGCATTTTTGAGGGCCTAAACATGCGCGAAAACTCACGAAACTTTGCACACGCGTCAGAACTGGCGAAAATTTACATCTGATATAGGTTTCAGAATTGGACGGGGCAAAATGGCTCGATAGCGCCACCTATAAAAGTTCAACGGAGTGCGCCTCCCGCAACGTTCAACGTACGTGCACGAAATTTGGTACATACGTGTAATGACCTAATACCTACAAAAAAGTCTCTTGGAGCATAGCCCTAAACACAACAGGAAGTCAGCCATTTTGAACTTCCTCTCAGATTTTTGTGCAGTTTTTGCCATTTTCAGGCCTCGTACTTTAACGAACTCCTCCTACAGTTTTAATCTGATCATCTTCAAATTTGGTGAGTGTAATCTTAAGGCCTTTGCGACGTTAAATTGCGAAGATCTTGAGTTTTCGTCGAAGGGCGGGTCCTCGGCGGCCTTACAAATTTCGATGTTTCGCCATGAAACAGGAAGTTGCTGTAACTCAGGCATGGAATGTCCAATCTGCCCCAAACTTCACACGTTTGATAAGAGTTCTGTCCTGAACACATGGCCATGCTCATATTCAGTTATAGTCATAGCGCCACCTGCTGGCAACAGGAAGTGACATGTTTAACACTGTTATGGACTCCTAATAACATATAAAAAAGTGCCAGCAAGTGCTAAACATGCTAACAACATACTAGAAGCATGCTAAAACATGCTAGCAAACTCTTAGCTAAGTGCTAAAGCATGCTATTATTGCAATTAAATAGGAATTTGCTGTAACTCAGGCATGGAATGTCCAATCTGCCCCAAACTTCACACTTTTGATAAGCGTTCTGTCCTGAACACATCTACATGATAATATTCAGTTATAGTAATAGCGCCACCTACTGGCAACAGGAAGTGTCATGTTTAACACGTTGATGCCATTCTAGCAACATGTTAAAAATGCCATTGAGGTCTAAACATGCTAGAAACATGTTAAAACATGCTAGCTAATGTTAAAACATGCTAGCAATACTTAGCTAAGTGGTAAAGCATGCTAATTCAATGAAACAGGATGTTGTTGTTACTCAAGAAGGCAATGTCCAATATGCGCCAAACTTCACACTTTTAATAAACGTTCTGTCCTGAACACATGACCATGCTCATATTCAGTTACAGTCATAGTGCCACCTGCTGGCAACAGGAAGTGACATGTTAAACACTGTTGTGGACATATAAAAACATATAAAAAAAGTGCCAGCAAGTGCTAAACATGCTAACAACATACTAGAAACATGCTAAAACATGCTAGCAAACACTTAGCTAAGTGCTAAAGCATGCTATTGCTGCAATTAAATAGGAATTTGCTGTAACACAGGCATGGAATGTCCAATCTGCCCCAAACTTCACACGTTTGATAAGAGTCATGGCCTGAACACATCTACATGAGAATATTCAGTTATAGTAACCCTTTAAGTGTCACCCCCCTTTTTTAAAATATACATGAAAATGCACATTTCGACTTTAAATGGTTGTAATTAAAGAATGCTTTGGAGTATAGACGTAAAATTGGTCTTGTTTTAAAGAAGACATTTGGCAGATTTTTGTTGAAGTGAAATAAATTAAGAAAGTGAAACAAAAAAAAAGTTATATAAGTTTGTGTTTATGAAAATGTACAATTTAAAAAATTTAATTATTCATATTTTATATAAAATATATATTTTTAAAACCTGGCCGACTCTAAAACTGCTAGAAAATCAAAGCCAAAAATCTGAATAAGTTGTGTTTCAAATTTTAGGTTGATATCTCAAAAAATGAGCTTTCAGTGAGATTTTGTTTGGGCGCAGTACCAAACATTTTCACTAGGTGACAACCAGACTCCATTACTGCCCATATAAGGGCGCCTTCATTTCCATATGTGTTATTAAAAACATATTAATATATTTTTTTCTAAAATAATTGAATGGATGATATCTTTTGAACTCTTGGCATGAAAACAAACTGAGGTTTCATCCATTCTTTCATGATTTTTCATGTTCATTGCTATTTCAAAATAAAGGTCTGAACACGCCTTATAAATATGAAAATATTCTTGTTGCAAATTGATAAATTACAGCTCCTCTCTAATTTATTTTGGAAATCATTCACCAAATATGAAAACTAGAGTTTGTAAGCTTTCAAATGATATATAGTTTGTCAAGATTAGTTTATGTTTATTATAGGATATTACTGTTTTAAATATGTAATGATTTTGGGCCCACCGGTGGGCCGGTGACACTTAAGAGGTTAATAGCGCCACCTGCTGTCAACAGGAAGTGACATGTTTAACACTGTTGTGGTCTCCTAATAACATATATATAAAAGAGCCAGCAAGTGCTAAACAGGTTAGCAACATACTAGAAACATGCTAGCAAACACTTAGCTAAGTGATAAAGCATGCTATTACTGCAATTAAATAGGAATTTGCTGTAACTCAGGCATGGAACGTCCAATCTGCCCCAAACTTCACATGTTTGATAAGAATCATGGCCTGAACGCATGCCTATGCTCAAATTCAGTTGTAGTAATAGCGCCACCTACTGGCAACAGGAAGTGACATGTTTAACACGTTGATGCCGTTCTAGCAACATGTTAAAAATGCCATTGAGTTCTAAACATGCTAGAAACATATTAAAACATGCTAGCAATACTTAGCTAAGTGCTAAAGCATGCTAATTCAATGAAACAGGACTTTGTTGTTACTCAAGAAGGCAATGTACAATCTACCCCAAACGTCACACGTTTGATAAGAGTTATCTCTTGAACACATGTCCATGCTCATATTTAGTTATAGTCATAGCGCCACCTGCTGGCAACAGGAAGTGACGTTTAACACTGTTCTTGACTCCTAATAACATATAAAAAAATGCCAGTAGGTGCTAAACATCCTACCAACATACTAGAGACATGCTAAAACATAATAGCAAACACTTAGCTAAGTGCTAAAGAATGATATTACTGCAATTAAATATGAATTTGCTGTAACTCAGGCATGGAATGTATAGTAATTATAGTAATAGCGCCACCAACTGGCAACAGGAAGTGACATGTTTAACACGTTGATGCCGTTCTAGCAACATGTTAAAACATGCTAACAATGCTTAGCTAAGTTCTAAAGAATGCTAATTCAATGAAACATGACTTTGTTGTTACTCAAGAAGGCAATGTCCAATTTGCACCAAACTTCACATGTTTGATAAGAGTTCTGTCCTGAACACACATCCATGCTCATATTCAGTTATAGTCATAACGCCACCTACTGGCAACAGAAACTGACATGGTTAACACAGTAATGCAGTACTAACCACATAATTATTGTGTACTAAGCATGCTAGAAACAGACTGAACATGCTAGCAACACTTAGCTGAGTCATGAAGCATGCTATTATCACCATTATACAAAACATTTTGTAACTGACTTTGACATACTCTTACTATATATACCTCCTTAAATGTACATTTCCCAACCATGCTCTGCCTTCCTAAAGCCACCGAGTGTTGATGGCACGGGTGCGAGGGCCCTTTCATCGCTGCTTGCAGCTTTAATTATTATTAGGGCCCAAGCCCTGAAAGGGCGAAGGCCCTATTGTTTTCGTTAGGATTATTTTTATTATTTATTTATTTTTTTTTCTACTTCTCGGGCACTTTTGGGGGCCTTAACATGCTCGAAAACTCTTGAAACTTTGCACACAGGTCAGAACCCGCGGCCATCAGGGCCGGGCTGAAGCTGGTACCCGGGCGTGGCAGGGGGCCTCGACAGCGCCCCCTGGACCGGGATCCGAACACTTGTCCATAAATCAGACACGCTTGCATGTAATAATATGAAACTTGGTACACATATAGATCTCATCGGGCCGAACAACTTTCGTGCTCTAAGTTTTACGGCAGACCAACAGGAAGTCGGCTATTATGGGTTGTTTGGAAACACATTCTGTGGAATTTGATGTACTCCTCCTAGGAAATTCATCCATTCTCCTCCAAACTCGGTCGGCATGAAGTCAAGACATTGAGGATGCTAAATTGCGGACGGATTTTTGATATCTCGAACGGTTTGGCCGTGGCAAGGAAACGAATTTATGGCGAATAAGGGACACAGGAAGTGTATTATAACTTCAGCATACATTATCTGATCTTGATGAAACTTCAGCAGTGTATTCGTGGTAAGAGGCCGATCACATGGATGTGACTATTGTGAGTCAAAGTTATAGCGCCACCAACTGGCAGCAGGAAGTGTGTCACTTTCAAAATGCTTTGAAATCACTCTCTTATTTTTACCCGATTTGCTTCAAACTTTATGTGTATAATGTAGACACATGGCAGATGTAGACCTGTGAAAGGATTATTGATATCTTAGATATTGTTGCCGTGGCAACGCATCAAACTTTAATATTCTTTTCGGATGCTTTTGAGACTCTTCACATGTTTGAAAATGCATGAAACTCAACAGACACATCACATTTATTAGCCAGTAGACATGTGAAAAGTTTCAGAAACAGGCGTGGCAGGGGGGCTCAACAGCGCCCCCTTGAACGGAGTCTGAAAACTTGGTCCATATATCAAACACGCTTGCATGAATTAATATGAAACTCGGTACACATATAGATCTCATCAGGCCGAACAACTTTCCCTCTGTCAAGTTTCACGCCAGCCCAACAAGAAGTCGGCTATTATGGGTTGTTTGGAAAACGCTTGCTGTGGAATGTGAAGTACTCCTCCTAGAGAATTCATCCCATCCCCACCAAACTCGGTGTGCATGAAGTCAAGACATTGAGGATGCTAAATTGCGGATGGATTTTTGATATCTCGAACGGTTTGGCCGTGGCGAGGAAACGAATTTATGGCGAGAAAAGAGAAACACGAAGTGGAATAACTTCTGCATACATTAACTGATCTTGATGAAACTTCAGCAGTGTGTTCATGGTAAGAGGCCGATCAGATGGATGTAACTATTGTGAGTCAAAGTTATAGCGCCACCAACTGGCAGCAGGAAGTGTGTCACTTTCAACATGCTTTTGACAAAAGTGGGGGGGTTAGTTTTACCAACAGTTACAAACATCAGTATATATATTGGTCTCACCGAGCCGGACAACTTTCTAATTTTCAGTCATTAGCTCCAAGCAAAAGGAAGTCAGATATTTTGGTTTGAATGTGGATTTTTTGGATATTTCAGACTCTGAGTTTTTAGCTACTCTTCCAAACTGGCTTATTTTATTCACACCAAACTTTTTCAAAATGATGAAAATACATTAAAGATGCTAAATTGTGAACGGATATTAAACATCTCAAACGGTTTTGCTATAGTGAGGGACTAAAGTAATGTACAAAAATGAAACACTAAAAGCGTCATCTTCTAAAAATGTAATTATACACCATTTATTTCTATATAAAAGTATACAAATATCACAACCAAACCCATTTTATTCTTTTTTTTTTCAATTTAATAATTATTTATTAGTTTAAAAATAGTAATTGTACTATTTAGTCCCATAAAAGTCAAGTCATACATAGGGCTATACTGCCCTCTTGTGTTCAAAATCAGGTAGGCCTATTGTATCTACATAAAAATATACTAGGTATGTGACGGTGAGAATATTTTACCACCGGTTATTCGACGTGTGACACCACTGTGGGCTTTTGAATCGCCAACTTAAAAACGAAAGTAAAATATGTTCGTCCGCACTGACATTGATAGTGGTTGAGTGGGCGTTTCAAATGAATTCCTATTGAAGTAGGAATTAACTGAAAAACGTTCACTCTGTTCTGCTCGTTCCTCGTCGTGGATGCGCACCATTATGAATGCCCGTGCAGCCATGAGCATTTTAGTTTAATTTTAAAATTAGCGCCTTTCGGGGGGTGGATTGCTTGAAATTATTTTACAAAAGCACAATGTTGTGTTTTATTGCGACTGTACAAAAATATAAGTTAACACTTTGCAGTTTGAATGTCATCCTGTATAATGACGGAGTATGTTTTTATGTGTCCACTGTTCCATCGCGCCCACGCCACACACACACACACACACACACACACACACACACACACACACGGTTTACTATCTTTGTGGGGACTCTCCATAGACTTAATGGTTTTTATACTTTACAAACTGTATATTCTATCTCCTCACACTAACCCTACACACTTCCTGCTAAACCTACCCATCACAGAAAACTTTCTGCATTTTTACATTTCCAAAAAAACTAATTCTGTATGATTTATAAGCTTGTTTACCCATGGGGACCTCTATTTAGGTCCCCACTGTGACACGAGTCCCCATGAGTCTGTGTGCATTCAGGTTGAAGTCCCCACCGGGATAGAAAAACATGAACACACATACACACACACACACACACACACACACACACACACACACACACACATTCCAGCATTGCAATCTTGACATCGCAGCCTGATCATTATAGCCTTAATAAAATATAATAATAAAATAGTCAACCTAACATATAAAAATTACACTGCTCTAAATAGTCAGTAGTACAATTCGTACATTCACAGTAAGCACCGCTCCACTGTGATGTTTCCAAGCACATTTTTGCGCGTGTGAAGAGGATGATTTTTTCCATCAATATTGGAACACGAGTGAAGAACAAAGCCTATAATAAAGAATAGTTTAGCATCCAAATACATGGCAAATGTTGAAACATTTTGATTCTAATGAGAGGGTTACATGAACCCAACACTGCTTACTTTCATTTTTATTTTTACATTAAATTTAAAGGATTTGTTGTGGAATATTTTGAGTGTATCATAAAATCAGAATAAGGTAAGTCAAGTAATATTTTCTGTCTTTTAAATATTCATATATGTGTGTGTATATATATATATATATATATATATATATATATATATATATATATATATATATATATAGCTGCGAGCAGCGATGAAGGGCCAAAGCCGGCGGTACCGCCACCCCGGTGCCTTTAGGTAAAGGCACCGGGGTTGCGGTGCCACCGGCTTGGGCCCGTAATCGCTGCTCGCAGCTATATTTATTATTATTTTTTTCTACTTCTCGGGCACTTTTAGGGCCCTTAACATGCTCAAAAACTCTTGAAATTTTGCACACACGTCAGAACCCGCGGCCATCAGGGCCGGACTGAAGCTGGTACCCGGGCGTGGCAGGGGGGCTCGACAGCGCCCCCTGGAATGGTGTCTGAAAACTTGGTCCATAAATCAAACACGCTTGCATGTAATAATATGAAACTCAGTACACATATAGATCTCATCGGGCCGAACAACTTTCGTGCTCTAAGTTTTACACCAGCCCAACAGGAAGTCGGTTATTATACGTTGTTTGGAAAACGCATACAATGGAATGTGAAATACTCCTCCTAGGGAATTGATCCGATCCCCACCAAACTCGGTCAGCATGAAGTCAAGACATTGAGGATGCTAAATTGCGGACGGATTTTTGATATCTCGAACGGTTTGGCCGTGGCAATGAAACGAATTTATAGCGAGAAAAGATAAACAGGAAGTGTGTTATAACTTCTGCATAGATTAACTGATCTTGATGAAACTTCCGCAGTGTGTTCGTTGTAAGAGGCCGATCACATTGATGTGACTATTGTGAGTCAAAGTTATAGCGCCACCAACTGGCAGCAGGAAGTGTGTCACTTTCAAAATGCTTTGAAATCACCCTCTTATTTTTACCCGATTTGCTTCAAACTTTATGTGTATAATGTAGACACACGGCAGATGTAGACCTGTGAAAGGTTTATTGATATCTTAAATACTGTTGCCGTGGCAACGCATCAAACTTTAATATTCTTTTCAGATGCTTTTGAGACTCTTAACATACTTGAAATTGGATGAAACTCGACAGACACATCACATTTATTATCCAGTAGACATGTGCAAAGTTTCAGAAACGGGCGTGGTGAGGGGCTCAGTAGCGCCACCTTTAGTCAACAATGGGGGCTTAGTTTTAAGTAGAGTCACAAAAATCGTTATGTATATTGTTCTCATCAAGCCGGACAACTTTCTAATTTATAGTCATAAGCTGTGACCAACAGGAAGTGAGATATTTTGGTTTGAATGTGATTTTTTGGAGAATTCTCTCCCTCTCTCTCTCTGCCTCTGCGTCTCTGTGTGTGTGAGGGGTGGGGGGATTTGTCTTTTGAGTGAGATTTGTTTAAAATTCCTGTTTTTCAAGGTTTCAGGGGCTTTTGGGGCCTTTAACGTGCTCGAAAACTCTTGAAACTTTGCACACAGGTCAGAACCCGCGGCCATCAGGGCCGGGCTGAAGCTGGTACCCGGGCGTGGCAGGGGGGCTCAACAGCGCCCCCTGGAACGGGATCCGAACACTTGTCCATAAATCAAACACACTTGCATGTAATGATATGAAACTCGGTACACATATAGATCTCATCGGGCCGAACAACTTTCGTGCTCTAAATTTTACGCCAGCCCAACAGGAAGTCGGCAATTATGGGTTGTTTGGAGAACGCTTGCTGTGGAATTTGAAACACTTCTCCTAGAGAATTAATTAAATCGCCACCAAACTCGGTGTGCATGAAGTCAAGACATTGAGGATGCTAAATTGCGGACGGATTTTTGATATCTCAAACGGTTTGGCTGTGGCGAGGACACGAATTTATGGCGAGAAAAGAGAAACACGAAGTGTTATAACTTCTGCACACATTAACTGATCTTGATGAAACTTCAGCAGTGTGTTCGTGGTAAGAGGCCGATCAGATGGATGTGACTATTGTGAGTCAAAGTTATAGCGCCACAAACTGGCAGCAGGAAGTGTGTCACTTTCAAAATGTTTTTGACAAAAGTGGGGGGGTTAGTTTTACCCACAATTACAAAAATCAGTACGTATATTGGTCTCATCGAGCCGGACAACTTTCTAATTTACAGTCATTAGCTCTGAGCAACAGGAAGTCAGATATTTTGGTTTGAATGTGGATTTTTTGGATATGTCAGACTCTGAGTTTTTAGCTACTCCTCCTAAGTGGTTTATTTATTCACACCAAACTTTTTCAACATGATAAAAATACATTATATATATATATATATATATAAATATAGCTGCGAGCAGCGATGAAGGGCCAAAGCTGGGGGCACCGCCACCCCGGTGCCTTTAGGTAACTAAAGGCACCGGGGTTGCGGTGCCACCGGCTTGGGCCCGTAATCGCTGCTCGCAGCTATATTTGTTTATTATTAGGGCCCAAGCCCTGAAAGGGCGCAGAGCCCTATTGTTTTCGTAAGGATTATTATTAGGGCCCAAGCCCTGAAAGGGCGAAGGCCCTATTGTTTTCGGTAGGATTATTAGGGGTTCAAGCACGAAGTGCTGAAACCCTATTGTAATTGTCCTGATTTTTATTATTATTATTCTGCCGTAAAACGCATCGTGCAGCCCAAACCGTAAGTGCTGGAGACTTGAGACTTTGCCAGAAGGTAGTACAAAAATCGAGGAGAGGTTATTCAATTATGACCCCGATTGGCCAATAGGTGGCGCTATAGTAAGCAAAAGTATAAAATCGCTAATAACTCCTAGACGGTTTGTCGTAGACTCAAGTGTCTTATATCACTATAATCCTTGGATCAAGACGGACAAAACGTATATCTCCGATTTCATTTCCGGTTGGCAAATTTTTCCGCCATTTTGAATTTTGTCAAAAACCTACTTTTGCGAACTAGTCTGTGGTTTTTTGTCCGATCGGAACCAAACCAGTGCAGAAATGTTCTCTGGAGTCTGAATATAAATAATTATCGAAAAAAAGTTGAAATTTCGATTCATGGTCGCTACGGGGTGCCAAAATGTTCGAAGGAGGCGGAGTCAGTTTTACTAAAATTGTTATAACTCGTGAACGAAATGAGATATCTTCACCAAACTTGGTAAACATATGTAGGAGGTCAATTTGAGGTCACAGTAAAAAAATTGCGTCGATTGGCCTCATGGTGGCGCTATAAAATAAAAAAAACGTATAGACACCTGACCGTTTTTCCGAATGACTTGAAATTTGGTGTGCAGTGTCTTGGCCCAAGGGGCCATGTATGTCTAAAAGGATATTGGCGTATCTCGAAAAACATGGCCGCCATTGGCAAATGAGGTTTGAGCACCTATTAACGAAGTCCGATCGGAACGAAACTCGGTGGGCATGTTCGGCTCAAGCCCCTAGAGGTCTGTAAGAATTTTGAAAGAAATCGGCCACTAGTTGGCACAAACGAGTTTTAAGGCTCTGTAATCACGTGGTGTTACACTTATTGTCACAAAATGCATATCATTAGATAGATCTGCTCATGCTCAACAACTTTGCCTCAAGAACCACTAATGTCAATCAAACCATTCATTAATTATTCGCGAATATGTTAAAAACCTACTTTTGCGAACTAGTCCTAGGTTTTTTGCCCGATCGGAACCAGACCAGTCTAGGGCAATTCTCTGGACTCTCTAGATCAATAATTATCGAAAAAAAGTTGAACTTTTGCATTTGGGTGGCTGTAATAGGGTCATTTATAAAATGGGTGTGGCAAAATACACTAAAGAGCCTATAAATCATATATAAAAAAACTCAGAACTTCACAAAAATTGGATGAGCGTATGTGACCTAACATCATTAATAACCATGCGAAATGTTATGGAGATCGGACCATAGGTGGCGCTATAACTGTTAAAAAACTTTAAAACCATATATTTCCTATGGTAAATTGCCTGTATTGGCTGTAAATGGTCTTTTCCATCTATAATCATATAATTTTCATATAATAATGTTCAAAACTAGTGCAGTACAATTCTCTGGACTCTCTAGATCAGTAATTATCAGAAAAAGTTGAACTACTTCATTTGTATGGCTATAATAGGGTCACTTCAAAATGTGGCCTTGACCAAGTCTCCCCGAAAGCCTATATCTCTTCAATGAATGCTCAGAGCTTCTTCAAAACAAGTCATAACATGTGAAATATCACTCTAAACAAAAATGAACCTTTTCAGACAGATCAGTCAAAATTTGCCTCTATAACAGTTAAAAAGGTGAAAATGATATGAATATAATGGCATATTAAGCCAATAAGTGGTATTCTACTGCCCCCTGCTGTTTAAGGCGAGACACTACAGGTGAATAGGGTAAAAATTTTAACTAGCA
Source organism: Squalius cephalus (assembly GCF_949319135.1). Lineage (NCBI taxonomy): Eukaryota > Metazoa > Chordata > Actinopteri > Cypriniformes > Leuciscidae > Squalius > Squalius cephalus. The sequence goes on from NC_137127.1 coordinate 22,855,086, forward strand.
GATATCATCATGAAACTTTTCCAGTTGATTACCAACATTAAGATGAGAAAAAAATGTATTACAAGTTTTCTGTAATTTGATGTTTAAATATGCAAATTAGGCAATATCTAATCAAATATGCACTAATTTGCATATATTTTAAAAAACGAAATCTGAGTATTGGATAAAGCCAGGTTAAAAATTATTTTTTCATTGTGTTCACATATTAGATGGGAAAAAAATTACAGAGGGATTTATGGATATCTACTTTTGTTATCCTGTAAATCAGAAAATACTGTAAATAGCCTTAAAAAAATTATTTTCGCCATGTTTTTTGGAATAAAATGTTATATAAATCAGGCTAGGAATAATTTATTTACAAATCCCTCTGTAAATGTCTTCATAATATAACTAGGTACAAGACTGGAAGGTTTGGTGTATATAGGTGCTACTGAAGTGGAGATTTCGAACTTAGAGTATGAGAGAAAAGTCATTTTGAGAAAACGGGCTTTAAAGATTTTTCATCAGCCAATGAGATTGCGCATTCAGCCCTTTTACTTTCGCGATTGGTTGCTGATAAAAAGGAAATGACCATATTTGGATCCGACAGGATTGTACACAAGAGAGAGAGCTTCCTAACGGTGCTTCTGATGAAAGGGTGCCGGCAGAGATCGCGGAGCAGCATGTTGATTAAGAACGCAAACTTTTGTTGAATTTATGAGAAATCTACAGACGCAAACAGGCAAAGTGTAATAAAATAAAGACCTAAATGTGTATTTCGGACTTTTTTTCAACACAAGTCTGAAAGAACACATGTTATTGAAGACAAATATCCAAAAATCTCAAAATTGACCAGTAAAAAAAAAACGATGTTTTTGCCTGCCGTGTCTCGCCTTAAAATAGTCATTTTGTCATATTGTTGTAGAATTCATATTTAGACGTTATAGAATAACTCTTTTAACATTTACAATCACATGTAGTCAAATTCATCTATTGAAGTATTACTACTAACAATTGTCACATTGAGGAAAGTGAATCCTGAAGGAGATTTGCAGTAAACAGTTTGATCACATCATATACTTCAAATGTCTGTATCTACAACAGAATGTGTGTGTGTAGTCTTAGGTTTCTGAATAAATTCTGAATGATCTGATTAATAGCTTACAAAGACTTTGTGAAATGTTTATAGACCATTCAAATATATTTTCATAATGACATATCCCAATAGCATTGAAAAAACAACAACAACATTTGTCTTTGTGTGTGTGTGTGTGTGTGTGTGTGTGTGTGTGTGTGTGTGTGTGTGTGTGTGTAAACATGCATTATGGAGTTAAAATGGAAAAACTGGTTTGCTTTAGTGCAGAAAAATGGTGAAAATCAAGAAGTTTAAAGTGAAAGTGAGCCAATAAGTGGTCTTCTACTGCCCTCTGCTGGCCATTCTACTTATTAATGAAGTCTACTCACATATGCTTTTGCATTCATTAGACACTAAAAATCACTTATATAACAATAAAACACTAAAAAATCACTTATATAACAATTACTATTGTAGCACAATCATATTTTGTCAGAGTTTATCACTTCATTTTTACTGATACTTCACATAATTGCTAGCAATGTGGTAAATCATGGTAAATCACACTAAAAACATGGTAAATCATAATAAATAATACTAGAATGTGGTGTATCAAGGTAAATCATACTACAATCCTGGTACATCATTCTAGAACTGGTACATCATTCTAGAACATGGTATATCATGGTACATCATGCTAGAACATGGTAAATCATGGTAAACTATGCTAGAACAGGGTAAATCATGGTAAGCCATGATAAATCATAATAAACTATGGTAAATCATGTTAGAATGTGGTATATCATGGTAAATCATGCTAGAACATGGTAAATCATGGTAAACTATGCTAGAACAGGGTAAATCATGGTAAACTATGATAAATCATGGTAAACTATGATAAATCATGATAAACTATGGTAATCCATGCTTGAATCACAGTAAACAATGGTAAATCATACTAGAATGTAGTATATCATGGTAAATTATGCTAGAATATGGCAAATCATGCTAGAATCATAGTAAATAATACTAGAATATGCTAAATTGTTGTGGGAGGAGCCTATTTTACTAAAATGGCTATAACTCAAGAAGTAAATGAGATATCTTCACCAAACTCAGTACACATGTGTATGGGTTCAATTTGAGGTCACAGTAAACAATTCTATGGAGATCGGACCATAGGTGGCGCTATAACTGTTAAAAAGCTTTAAAACCATATATATCACATGGTAAATTGCCTGTATTGGCTGTAAATGGTCTTTTCCATCTATTATGTCAGTGGTTACATGCTTATTAAATAAATCTTAATAACTTTTGATGCTTTTGTGCTTAAATGCCTTAACTGCTTGAACCCCGATAAATGCTGCTTGCAGCTTTAATTATTATTATTATTATTATTATTATTTTGTCAACCTTTCGGGCACTTTTGGGGCCCTTAACATGCTCGAAAACTCTTGAAATTTTGCACACAGGTCAGAACCCGCGGCCATCAGGGCCGGGCTGAAGCTGGTACCCGGGCGTGGCAGGGGGGCTCGACAGCGCCCCCTGGAACGGGATCCGAACACTTGTCCATAAATCAGACACGCTTGCATGTAATAATATGAAACTCGGTACACATATAGACCTCATCAGGCCGAACAACTTTCGTGCTCTAAGTTTTACGCCAGACCAACAGGAAGTCGGCTATTATAGGTTGTTTGGAAACGCATGCTGTGGAATTTGATGTACTCCTCCTAGGAAATTCATCCATTCGCCTCCAAACTCGGTGTGCATGAAGTCAAGACATTGAGGATGCTAAATTGCGGACTGATTTTTGATATCTCGAACGGTTTGGCCGTGGCGAGGAAACGAATTTATGGCGAAAAAATGAAACAGGAAGTGTGTTATAACTTCTGCATACATTAACTGATCTTGATGAAACTTCAGCAGTGTGTTCGTTGTAAGAGGCCGATCGCACAGATGTGACTATTGTGAGTCAAAGTTATAGCGCCACCAACAGGCAGCAGGAAGTACATCACTATTAAAATGCTTTGAAATCACTGTCTTATTTTTACCAGATTTGCTTCAAACTTTATGTGTACAATGTAGACACACGGCAGATGTAAACCTGTGAAAGGATTATTGATATCTTAGATACTGTTGCCGTGGCAACGCATCAAACTTTAATATTCTTTTCGGATGCTTTTGAGACTCTTAACATACTTGAAATTGCATGAAATTCGACAGACACATCACATTTATTATCCAGTAGACATGTGCAAAGTTTCAGAAACGGGCGTGGTGAGGGGCTCAGTAGCGCCACCTTTAGTCATAAGTGGGGGGGTTAGTTTTATCAACAGCAACAAAACTTGGTATGTGTATTGTTCTCATCAAGACGGACAACTTTCTAATTTACATGAACCATCTCCGACCAACAGGAAGAGAGATATTTTGGTTTGAATGTGGATTTTCTGAAGAATTTTCTCTCCCTCTCTCTGTGTCTGTGTGTGTGTGAGGGGAGGGGGGGATTTGACTATTGCTTTTATATTGTTAATCAAGGTTTCAGGGGCTTTTGGGGTCCTTAACATGCTCAAAAACTCTTGAAACTTTGCACACAGGTCAGAACCCACGGCCATCAGGGCCGGGCTGAAGCTGGTACCCGGGCGTGGCTGGGGGGCTCAACAGCGCCCCCTTGAACGGGGTTCTAAAACTTGATCCATATATCAAACACGCTCGCATGAATTAATATGAAACTCGGTACACATATAGATCTCATCGGGCCGAACAACTTTACCCCGGTCAAGTTTTACGCCAGCCCAACAGGAAGTCGGCTATTATGGGTTGTTTGGAAAACGCTTGCTGTGGAATGTGAAATACTCCTCCTAGAAAATTCACCGTGTCCCCTTCAAACTCGGTGTGCATGTAGTCAAGACTTTGAGGATGCTAAATTGCGGACGGATTTTTGATATCTCGAACGGTTTGGCTGTGGCGAGGAATCGAATTTATGGCGAGAAAAGAGAAACACGGAAGTGGAATAATTTCTGCATACATTAACTGATCTTGATGAAACTTCAGCAGTGTGTTCGTGGTAAGAGGCCGATCAGATGGATGTAGCTATTGTGAGTCAAAGTTATAGCGCCACCAACTGGCAGCAGGAAGTGTGTCACTTTCAACATGCTTTTGACAAAAGTGGGGGGGTTAGTTTTAACTACAGTAAAGAAAAAATAGTTTGTATATTGTTCTCATCAAGCCGGACAACTTTCTAATTTACATTCAATAGCTCTGGCCATCAGGAAGTCAGATATTTTGGTCTGAATGTGAATTTTTTTGCAAAATCAGCCTCTGAATTTTTAGCCACTCCTCTTAAACTATTTATTTTATTCGTACCAAACTTTTTCAACATGATGAAACTACATTAAATATGCTAAATTGTGAATGGATAATAAATATCTCAAACGGTTTTGCTATGGCGAGGGATTAAATAATGTCCAAAAAGGAAACACTAAAAATCTTCTAAAAATGTAATTATATACCATTTATTTCTATATAAAAGTATACAAATATCACAACTAAACCCATTTTATTCTGTTTTTGCAATTCAAGAAGAATGAAAAAGTTAAAACAGGCTATTTAGTGCTATTTGGTTCAACAAAAAAGCAAACATAGGGCTATACTGCCCTCTTGTGTCCAAAAGGACATCAAAATAGTATATAAAACTTTTTACCAGGTAGGCCAATATTGTATTTAAATATACATTTATTAGGTATGTGTCTGAGGATATTTTCCCACCGGTTAATCGACGTGTGACACGAGTGGGTGCTTTTAAATCGCTAATATAATAGTGTAAGAAAAATAATGATAATTTTGCACACACAAATCACACACATGTGGGAAAGAATGATGCTTTTAATCAACACTAAACCGCCATTAGGTGTCGCCAGGCATCCATCTTAATAAGCGAGTCATTGATTCATTCGTTCAAACGATTTGTTCGAATGAGTCGATCATGATTAAGACAGATGTTTATGGATTGATCATTCAATCTTTGAGTCAACCGATTCGTTAAAAATGCTGAATCGTTCAGTTATGAGAAAACACGTGATGCGTGATGGTTCTGCCGTGATCTTTGTTTAACTATTTTCGCTGCTGAAACAGAACAAAAACAGTCAACATTGCATCTAAAATGTAAGTGACTTAATTGTTTATTAACCTGTTGTATGAAATCTAGGGGTGGGAGAAAAAAATTATTCTTAGATGCATCGCGATGCGGACGTGGACGATTCTGAATCGATTCACAAATGTCAAAAAATTGATTCTCTAAAAAAATATTTTTCTAATAACGTAATATTGACGGAAGGCAAAAGGCGGAACTCTAAGCGGACGTGCGTGCAGTCTGTGGCGCGCACATAACAGAGAAGTTTCTTCTGCTCACCAAGGCTGCATTTATTTGATTAAAAATACAAACAAAAACAGTAATATTGTAAAATATTATTCCAATTTAAAACAGCTGCTTTCTATTTTAATATATTTTAAACTGTTATTTATTCCTGTGATCAAAGCTGAGTTTTCAGCATCATTACTCCAGTCGTCACTGTCACATGATCCTTCAGAAATTATTCTAATATGATGATTGATACTCAAGAAACATTCATTATTATTTTAAATGTCGAAAACAGTTGTGTACAGTCTTTGATGAATAGAAAGTTCAAAAGAACAGCATTTATCTGAAATCTAAAGCTTTTGTAACGTTAAACACTACCGCTCAAAAGTTTTGTGTTAGTAATAATTAAAATTTTATTTTTTGGGGAAATAAATAAAATAAATCAGTACTTTTATTTATGGAGGATGAGTTAAACTGATCAACAGTTACAGTAAAGACATTTATAATGTTAAAAATATATATATTTGAAATATATGCTGTTCTTTTGAACTTTACATTCATCAAAGCATTTTGAAAAATTTTGTTGAACTGTTTTCAACATTGAAAATAATAATGAATATTTATTGAGCATCAATCATCATATTAGTATGATTTCTGAAGGATCATGTGACACTGAAGACTGGAGTAATCATGCTGAAAACTCAACTTTGATCACAGAAATGAATTACTATGTAAAATATTTAAAAATTGAAAACAGCTGTTTTAAATTGGAATAATATTTCACAATATTACTGTTTTTGTTTGTATTTTTAATCAATAAATGCAGCCTTGGTGAGCAGAAGAGACTTCTCCTAAAAACATTAAAAATCTTAATGACCCCAAAGTTTTGAACAATAATATATATATATATATATATATATATATATATATATATATATATATATATATATATATATATATATACATATATATGTATGTGTGTGTGTGTATGTATGTATGTATGTATGTGTGTATATATATATATATATATATATATATATATATAAATATAGCTGCGAGCAGCGATGGAGGGCCAAAGCCGGCGGTACCGCCACCCCGGTGCCTTTAGGTAACTAAAGGCACCGGGGTTGCGGTGCCACCGGCTTGGGCCCGTAATCGCTGCTCGCAGCTATATTTATTATTATTATTATTATTTTGTCAACCTTTCGGGCACTTTTGGGGCCCTTAACATGCTCAAAAACTCTTGAAACTTTGCACACATGTCAGAACCCGCGGCCATCAGGGCCGGACCGAAGCTGGTACCCGGGCGTGGCAGGGGGGCTCGACAGCGCCCCCTGGAACGGGATCCGAACACTTGTCCATAACTCAAACACACTTGTATGTAATAATATGAAACTCGGCACACATATAGATCTCATTGGGCCGAACAACTTTCGTGCTCTAAGTTTTACGCCAGCCCAACAGGAAGTCGGCTATTATGGGTTGTTTGGAAACGCATGCTGTGGAATTTAATGTACTCCTCCTAGAGAAATCATCCAATCCCCTCGAAACTCAGTGTGTATGAAGTCAAGACATTGAGGATGCTAAATTGCGGACAGATTTTTGATATCTCGAACGGTTTGGCCGTGGCGAGGAAACGAATTTAGGGCGAATAATGGAAACAGGAAGTGTGTTATAACTTCAGCATACATTAACTGATCTTGATGAAACTTCAGCAGTGTGTTTGTTGTAAGAGGCCGGTCACATGGATGTGACTATTGTGAGTCAAAGTTATAGCGCCACCAACTGGCAGCAGGAAGTGTGTCACTTTCAAAATGCTTTGAAATCACCCTCTTAATTTAATCTGATTTGCTTCAAACTTTATGTGTATAATGTAGACACATGGCAGATGTAGACCTGTGAAAGGATTATTGATATCTTAGATACTGTTGCCATGGCAACGCATCAAACTTTAATATTCTTTTCGGATGCTTTTGAGACTCTTCACATGCTTGAAAATGCATGAAACTCGACAGACACATCACATTTATTAGCCAGTAGACATGTGCAAAGTTTCAGAAATGGGCGTGGTGAGGGGCTCAGTAGCGCCACCTTTAGTCAAAAATGGGGGCTTAGTTTTTCCTAGAATCACAAAAATAGGTATGTATATTGTTCTCATCGAGCCGGACAACTTTCTAATTTACACTTATAAGCTCCAACCAACAGGAAGTCAGATATTTTGGTTTGAATGAGGATTTTCTCCCTCTCTCTCTGCCTCTAGCCTACGTCTCTGTGTGTGTGTGTGTAGGGGGGTGGGGGTGGGGGATTTGTCTATTCCATTTAATCTTTGTTTTTCAAGGTTTCAGGGGCTTTTGGGGTCCTTAACATGCTCAAAAACTCTTGAAACTTTGCACACAGTTCAGAACCCACGCCCATCAGTGCCGGGCTGAAGCTGGTACCCGGGCGTGGCAGGGGGGCTCAACAGCGCCCCCTTGAACACGGTCTGAAAACTTGGTCCATATATCAAACACACTTGCATGAATTAATATGAAACTCGGTACACATATAGATCTCATCGGGCCGAACAACTTCCGCACTCTAAGTTATTAGCTCCGTCCAACAGGAAGTCAGCTATTATGTGTTGTTTGGAGAACGCTTGCTGTGGAATTTGAAACACTCCTCCTAGAAAATTTATTAAATCGCCACCAAACTCTGTGTGCATGAAGTCAAGTCATTGAGGATGCTAAATTGCGGACGGATTTTTGATATCTCGAACGGTTTGGCCGTGGCGTGGAAACGCATTTATGGCGAGAAAAGAGAAACACGAAGTGGTATAACTTCTGCATACATTAACTGATCTTGATGAAACTTCAGCAGTGTGTTGGTGGTAAGAGGCCGATCAGATGGATGTAACTATTGTGAGTCAAAGTTATAGCGCCACCAACTGGTAGCAGGAAGTGTGTCACTTTCAAAATGTTTTTGACAAAAGTGGGGGGGTTAGGTTTACCCACAATTATAAAAATCAGTAAGTATATTGGTCTCATCGAGTCGGACAACTTTCTAATTTACAATCATTAGCTCTGACCAAGAGGAAGTTGGTGAGGGGCTCAGTAGCGCCACCTTTAGTCATAAGTGGGGGGGGGGTTAGTTTTATCAACAGCAACAAAACTTGGTATGTGTATTGTTCTCATCAAGACGGACAACTTTCTAATTTACATTAGCCATCTCCGACCAACAGGAAGAGAGATATTTTGGTTTGAATGTGGATTTTCTGAAGAATTTTCTCTCCCTCTCTCTGTGTCTCTGTGTGTGTGAGGGGAGGGGGGGATTTGACTATTGCTTTTATATTGTTAATCAAGGTTTCAGGGGCTTTGGGGGTCCTTAACGTGCTCAAAAACTCTTCAAACTTTGCACACAAGTCAGAACCCCCTGCCATCAGGGACGGGCTGAAGCTGGTACCCGGGCGTGGCAGGGGGGCTCAACAGCGCCCCCTTGAACGGGGTCCCAAAACTTGGTCCATAGATCAAACACGCTTGCATGAATTAATATGAAACTCGGTACACATATAGATCTCATCGGGCCGAACAACTTTCCCCCCGTCAAGTTTTACGCCAGCCCAACAGGAAGTCGGCTATTATGGGTTGTTTGGAGAACGCTTGCTGTGGAATGTGAAATACTCCTCCTAGAAAATTCATCCCATCCCCACCAAACTCGGTGTGCATGAAGTCAAGACATTGAGGATGCTAAATTGTGGACGGATTTTTGATATCTCGAACGGTTTGGCCGTGGCAAGGAAACGAATTTATGGCGAGAAAAGAGAGACACGAAGTGTTATAACTTCTGCACACATTAACTGATCTTGATGAAACTTCAGCAGTGTGTTCGTGGTAAGAGGCCGGTCAGATGGATGCAACTATTGTGAGTCAAAGTTATAGCGCCACCAACTGGCAACAAGAACTGTGTCACTTTCAAAATGCTTTTGGCAAAATGGGGGGGTTACTTTTACCCACAGTTACAAAAATCAGTACATATATTGGTCTCATCGAGCCGGACAAGTTTCTAATTTACAGTCATTAGCTCTGACCAACAGGAAGTCAGATATTTTGGTTTGAATGTGGATTTTTTTGCAAAATCAGCCTCTGAATTTTATATATATATATATTTTAAAGTAACAAGACAGAGAATATTACTTGTCCGATATATATATATATATATATATATATATATATATATATATATATATATATATTACATTTATATATATAAATATATATATACATATATATAAATATAGCTGCGAGCAGCGATGGAGGGCCCAAGCCGGTGACACCGCCACCCCGGTGCCTTTAGTGCAACTAAATGCACCAGGGTGGTGGTGCCACCGGCTTGGGCCCGCAATCGCTGCTCGCAGCTATATTTTTCTATTATTATTATTATTTTTCTTTTTGACTTTTGGGCACTTTTGAGGCCCTTAACATGCTCAAAAACTCTTGAAACTTTGCACACAGGTCAGAACCCGCGGCCATCAGGGCCGGGCTGAAGCTGGTACCTGGGCGTGGCAGGGGGGCTCGACAGCGCCCCCTGGAACAGCATCCGAACACTTGTCCATAAATCAAACACACTTGCATGTAATAATATGAAACTCGGTACACATATAGATCTCATCGGGCCGAACAACTTTCGTGCTCTAAGTTTTACGCCAGCCCAACAGGAAGTCGTCTATTAAGGGTTGTTTGGAAACGCATGGTCTGGTATTTTAAACACTTCTCCTAGGGAATTCACCCGATCGCCACCAAACTCGGTGTGCATGAAGTCAAGGCATTGAGGATGAAAAATTGCCAGGGGATTTTTGATATCTCGAACGGTTTGGCCGTGGCGAGGAAATTAATTTATGGCGAATAATGGAAACAGGAAGTGTGTTATAACTTCTGCATACATTAACTGATCTTGATGAAACTTCAGCAGTGTGTTCGTTGTAAGAGGCCGATCACATGGATGTGACTATTGTGAGTCAAAGTTATAGCGCCACCAACTGGCAGCAGGAAGTGTGTCACTTTCAAAATGCTTTGAAATCACCCTCTTATTTTTACCCGATTTGCTTCAAACTTTATGTGTATAATGTAAACGCACGGCAGATGTAGACCTGTGAAAGGATTTTTGATATCTTTAATACTGTTGCCATGGCAATGCATTGAACTTTAATATTCTTTTTTGATGCTTTTGAGACTCTTAGCATGCTTGAAATTGCATGAAACTCGACAGAGTTTTACCAACAGTTACAAAAATCAGTACATATATTGTTCTCATCGAGCCGGACAACTTTCTAATTTACAGTCATTAGCTCCGGCCAACAGGAAGTCAGATATTTTGGTTTGAATGTGGATTTCTTTGCAAAATCAGCCTCTGAATTTTTACCCACTCCTCTTAAGTGGTTTAATTTATTCCCACCAAACTTTTTCAACATGATGAAAATACATTAAAGATGCTAAATTGTGAACGGATAATACATATTTCAAACGGTTTTGCTATGGCGAGGGATTAAAGTAATGTCAAAAATGGAAACACTAAAAGCCTCATCTCTTCTAAAAATGTAATTATACACAATTTATTTCTATATAAAATTATACAAATATCAGAACTAAAGCCATTTTATTCTTTTTTTTTTTCAATTTAATAATTGTTTAACCTGTTAAGCTTCACCAGTGCGTCGGCGCACTGAAGCGTTTTTTTTTAATTTAGTTAAAAATTACTATCAGATTTAATGTTATACATTGACAAACTATACATCATTAAAAAGATATAAGACTCAAGTTTCAGTATTTGACCACTATTGTATTCTGAAAAACTTATAGTGACAGTTATGTCTTAATTTGTGTCAGGAGTTATGAAATGAAAAAATGAGTCGATACCTTTAATATGAATTATGCGCGTCAACCTGTTCCATTCATAAAAAACTCCCGTGCTGTCGTCATGACAGCGATACACAAAACAACGTCCTTCAGGGCTTTAGCTCAAAAATGTGCAAATTTGGAGAAATATTGATATATTTTCATAGGTTTTCATCAGATTTCTATAGACAGGAATAATATTTATTGAATTTATGCCCAAATGCGTCGATGTAATCATTATGAGCGCTGGATACTGTGATGTATTGTGTTTTTAATCCATACCAACAGCCTGAGGGCGCTACATGCACAATAATAGTCCATATATAGAACATGAAGAAGAGGCATGATCATGTGACATTCCAGGAAGTCTCGAACACATTCAAAGCTATCAGAGATCGCTGTAACATGTTTTGAAGACAAAAAACATGATTGAAATGATATTTGGTTTACCTGTGTTCTTCGAGTAATGTCAGGTATTTCCATAATAATAGATTATATTTATAATGTAATGCTAATCGATATAGACTTTATCATTGTGCAGAATAAAATATATATATATATATTCTGTCTGATTTTTTTATCTGAAGCGAAATTATATCACAGAAGATTATTTAAAACACTCGACTTGCGTTATAAATTAAGTTTGGAGCACAAACATGGTTTTAATCTCATAAATTGTCGTGTATTGATGGTGTGCTAAGCTAACATGCTAGCTAGCCCTAGGTGCACCTGCCACATATAGCAGTTATCCTTTTATGTTTTTTTCTAAATATGCTTACTGAAATTCAAGCATGGCATTTGATCCAGTTTTTAAATGTTAAGTGAGAACTTTGATAAAAGAAATTAGGGATTGAAACCCTATGAATAGCTTGTGAATAGCCAGTCGTTAGTAACTATAATGCAGACAAAAGAAATGCATATTTCGAGCCATAACCAGGCTGGAGAGGAGGGCGACAAGATGGCGCCGAAAACACACGCGTTGTAAGTTTCTCTATATAGGCTTTGGCCATTACTCCTTCAAAATGTTGTTTTAAACAGATTACCTAGTTTTTTTAAGTGCTTGAATCGTTGGAACACTTGAACACTTTACTTGGTAATGTAAAAAGAGAAAAATCAGAAATCAGTAAAAGTTAACCGAAATTAACATCGCAAAAATGAGTGGCGCAAATGAAAAGAGCAAGAAAGGTATCCAGAAATTGGACCACTCGTATCCTACGGAATCTAACAAGTCAAAAAGTCTAAGTGGGAAAAAGCATCTTTCAAAAGAGCTGGATTTTAGCGCCGAATCATTTCCACCTCTCCTCGCCGGAACACCGACAAATAGCCCAGCGTCAAAAAAACAAAAAGCTGATCTCTCGTTGCACGAGCTTCAAGAAAACATTATCACAGCCCTTAACAAGAGAGCGGACTCCCTTGAAGAAATGATAAAAACGAATTCAAACACCATTGAAGAGCTGAAATCGTCACTACTTTTTGTCAACGCAGAAATTGTGGATCTGCAGAAGTGTAAAGGCGAACTAACAGCTAAAGTTTCCGAACAAGCAGCAACGATATCTCAGTTGGAAAACAGAATCGTGGAAGCAGAGCGCTACAAACGGCGGTGGTGCCTACGACTATACGGAGTTCCGGAAACGGAAACTGAAAATGTCAAGATCAAAGTGACAGAGATCTGCAAAGGAGTGGTACCTGAGCTTGCGGAAAAGATGAGCGAGGCGGTGGACGTTGCTCATAGATTGGGTAGGCCGGTGTCGGGTCGCGCGAGGGCCATTATCATCCTCTTTGCACTGCGCTGGGTGAGAGACTTCATCTGGAAGAGTGCAAAAAACTGCGAATACCTGAAAGAACGCAAAATACGCTTCGGAGAAGACCTGACAAAAGAAGAAAAAGGATCCCGTGCACTACTCTGGCCTTATGTACAAAAAGCACGCAACGAAGGGAAAAAGGCTTACTTCATCGGCTCTAAAGCATATATTGCCGGCAAAGAAATCGTTCCAGAAAAAATGGATACTTCCTGATTCCTGCTAGTGTTTGAGTAAAATCGAGGAAGATTCTACTGAAAATAAGCACTTCTTTATTTGATACGTTTACAATAATTTAATGGCTGTTTGCCTATATGTTCAAATTTAGAAGGAGAAAAGCTAAGCTTTCTTTTTCTTTCTTTTTTCGACTCTTTTTATTTGTTTTTGTTTCGACGTTTGATGGTTTTAAAACTATGTTCCATTAATGCCAGAGGTTTGAGGAACTTGGTCAAAAGAAAAGCTTTTTTTCTTTTTTGCAAAGAATGCAAAAGCGACTTAATTTTCATTCAAGAGTCTCATTCGTGCCCTGAGGATTTTAATTTTTGGAAAAACCAATGGGGAGGTGAGATGTGGTTAGCTCACGGGTCAAGTCACTCCGGTGGAGTTGCAATTTTGTCACATACTTTCCGTGGAAAATGTGTATGGAGCAAGGGTGACTCTAAAGTAGGGCTGCAACAACTAATCGATAAAATCGATAATAATCGATTATGAAAATCGTTGTCAACGAATGTCATTGTCGATTAGTTGGTCTGCTCACGTCACGGGGAGCGTTACTGATGACGTCACTTTCATGACAACGCAGTCACGCGAAATGGCAGAGAGTAATCGGAGAGAAACATCAGCACGGCAAGCAAAAACTGTATATTCTCATTATATGAAGATGTGAAAATGGTATAGTCTAGTTTAATTCAATGCTACTGTGTAAACAGCTTTGTTTACTAACTTCGGGACAGTCACACTAGATCTATTTTGTATCGAGCATCAGGTTGCGCAATCAGTTCGCTCGCAACATAAGTGATGTATTAAAAATAGCGCTACCGCAGAAATAGGTTAAATTAAATGGTGTTTACAAAGTGAAGAACTAAATATAAAGGCAGTTAATAACAGCAGCAGTAAAATATTGTTTTTTAGTCACTGTAGTCAGTGGTTTTCAGCGAATGCTTGTGCAGTAATACATCATTTTTCCTGTAAGTTACTTTTAATCAAGCCTGTTGTCAGCTGCGTACCTCCATTCCGCTCTCTTTTTATAGCATTTGTCTACTATGTAAGGGATAATCCCGCTTATTACATGGCTACCCACCAAATAAATCAATAATTTTACACAAAATATTGATTTAAAAAGGAGTTTATTGATTTAAAAATGATTGTATTGCTTCCGCTAAAGAAAATAGTCCGTTCCGTCTCTACGGTTAGAATCCTGCGTCCATAGCAACGCTCTGTTTTTCTGGTGTGTTATACTTCGCAGCGGTCTGTTATCAAGAAATAACAGATCGCATTCTACATTGGAATTCAAAATCTGCTGCTTAATATCTTATTACAAACATGTTTGTGTCCTAATTTCATAATGTGAAGTTTATATGAGCAGCGCAACTCAATATTTTGTTTTGTTTATTTATATTTTGGATATTTAAAGAAGTTTTACTGTTTAAAAACTGGACAAACTTTTGTGTTTGGGGTTTAAAATGTAAAAATTATATTAGTAAAAACTCAATGTGTGGCTTTTGCACTTTTTAAAGTACACTTTTACACATAAATACCCTGATTTAGGGTTTTATTTAGTTATAAACAAAAATCAAATTGAATTTTTAAAAAAACCTATCCGATTAATCGATTAATCGAAAAAATAATCGTCCGATTAATCGATTATCAAAATAATCGTTAGTTGCAGCCCTACTCTAAAGGTCATTGGATAATGCTACTGATTGATATCAATGATTGTAAATTCATTATTGTTAATGTTTATGGGTACTGTTCAAAAGATGCAAACACTTTGTTATTAGGTGAAATTGAAGACTGTGTCAATTCTGCCATGAGTAATAACCCTAATGCTAAATTAATAATTGGTGGTGATTTTAATTTGGTCATGAATGGTTCAATGGATAGATTTCCTCCTAGAGCAAACAGTGAATCCAGTGATCTTATACGTTTAAGTTACAGCCTTGACTTGATTGATATCTGGAGGGTAAAAAACCCCTCAACTAAGCAGTTTACTTGGAGCAACAAAAATTTATCATTACAGTCGCGTATTGACCTTTGGTTGGTTTCCTCAGACTTAGAACCTTCTATTTTAGAAACATCTATTTTGCCTGCTGCTTTAACTGACCATAAAATTATTAGCCTTAAAATTACATTGTCTGGGCGTAAGGATCATAGAATTAGTGGAGGATACTGGAAGCTCAATAATTCATTGCTAAATTTTGAAGACTTGAAATCCATTATAGAAAGACTCATCCAAAATCACTGGAACTCTGCAATTAATAATGGTGAATTTGGTAAACAATGGGAACATTTGAAATTTGAAATAGGGTGTGCTGTTAGGACCTATGGTAAAAAAATAGCTATTAAAAGAAGGGCAGACTTAATTGAAATTTCAGCTGAAATTACTAATTTAATGGAGAAAGCCACTTTAACTGTCGAGGATCAGGCCACTTTGAATGAACTCCAAAATAAACTTAACAAAATATATGAAGAAAAAGCCAAGGGGGCCTTTATTAGGTCAAGAAAGAAGTGGTTAGAGATGGGAGAAAAAAACAGTAAATATTTCTTTAGTCTTGAAAAAAGAAGGGTGGAGGTAAATGCTATTAGAAAAATGAAAATTGATGGTGCTGTCTGTGAGGATACAACTCTTATCTCATCCCATATAACAAATTTTTTTGGTAAATTGTATGAAAAGGATGTTAATGTTATTGACCCCTATCCTATTCTAAATTCTATTACTTCAATAAAAACTGTTAGTAATGATTTTAATTCTATATGTTCAAAAAATATATCATTGGAAGAAGTTAAAGAAGGGATTAATAACTTGAAAAATAACAAATCTCCAGGGAGTGATGGGTTGACTTCAGAGCTATATAAAACTTTTTGTGTCCCTTTATCTAAATTTTTATTGGCAGTGTATGAAGAATCATTTGTAAATGGATGCCTTCCTCCATCAATGAGAGAGGGTGTTATAACCCTAGTACCAAAATCCCATAAAGACACTCTTTTGATTGATAACTGGCGCCCAATCACATTATTAAATAACGACTATAAAATTTTGGCATCTGTTCTGGCAAAACGACTAAAATATGGCCTGGATGATTTGATTGATGAGTGCCAGTCAGGATTTATGAAGGGACGTCACATATCAAACAATGTAAGGTTAGTTCTTGATTTGATTGATTATCGTGATTTGGTTTTGGATCCTGCTCTAATTATGTTTTTAGACTTCCAAAAAGCCTTCGATACAGTTTGCCATAATTTCATTTTTAGTGTATTACAATTCTTTGACTTTAATAACTATTTTATCCATGCAGTAAAAACATTATATGTAAGAGGAAGTAGTTGTGTTAAACTTTTTTCTGGAACAACACCTAAATTTCCTATTCACAGAGGAATAAGACAGGGTTGCCCTATCTCACCCTTTCTTTTCTTGATAGTTACTCAGGTTTTAAATGTAACGGTCAAGCAGAATAATATGATTAAAGGTATTAAAATTCATGATAAAGAAATAAAAATTTCCCAATTTGCAGACGACACCACAGTTTTCCTAAAAGATCAATTGGAAGTTCCTAAAGCATTGGAGACCATTCAAGAATTTTCTCAGATCTCTGGCCTCTCTCTCAACATTTCAAAATGTGAAATATTATCTTTAAAAAATAATGATAAAACAGCGATCTGTGGAATTCAAATTAAAGATGTAGTTAATTATTTGGGAGTAAAAGTATCATTGAATTCAAATATGGTTATAACAGAAATTAATTTAAACCCTATTAGAGATGTAATTAAAAAGAAATTCAATTCTTGGTTGGCAAGAGATTTGTCTCATACTGGTCGAGTTTTATTATCAAAGGCAGAGGGTCTAATAAGAGTTTCTTATCTCTTTTCTGTAATGGATTGTCCCAAGTCATTATGTTCCTTATTAGATAAATTATTATATAATTTCATATGGAAAAATAAATCACACAAAATTAAAAAGGAGGTTCTAAAAAATAGGATTAGTGATGGAGGTCTTGGAGTTGTTGACTTTACCCTATTTAACCATGTGTTAAAAGTAAATTGGTTAAAAAGATTTGTTAAAAAAACAGACTCTATATGGAATGTATTTCCTAATTTTATTTTTAAGAAAATTGGAGGTATTGAATTTTTGTTACAGTGCCCCTTCTCACTTGGTAAACTACCCATTAAATTAGCAAAATTTCACCAACAGGTTTTATTATCATGGTTACTGGTTTACAAACATAATTTTTCTCCTCACCGTTGTTTTATTTGGAATAATCAGAATATTATTTACAGAAATAAATCATTGTTTTTTGAGAGATGGTATTTAAACAACATATATATTGTTAATCAGCTGATGGATGACAATGGTCAGTTTTATTCATTTCCAGAATTCTCCAGAAAATTTGGTTTTGGGGCTTCGTTAAAGGAATATAATATTGTATTCAACGCCATTCCTAGTGGTATAAAAACTCTTTTGAAAGGAGAGCAAACTTATAGTCCTATATCTTTATATAACACTTCTATTTCAATTGAAGGGATTTTGATTACTGATGACAAGTTCAATAACCAGTTTGTTCGTAATCTTATGAACAGAAAATCTATGCCAGTATCATCTTTCAAGTGGATGGCGTTATACAATATTAATTGGAGAGTGGTATGGTCTCTTCCACACAAATATTTGTTAACAAACAAGATAAAAGAAATTACATTTAAAATATAGATGTTACCCCTGTAATAGTGTACTCAATAAGTATATCCAAAACCTAGAAGATAAATGCACTTTCTGTGATGCTGAAGAGACAATTGTACATATTTTTTGTGAATGTGTTTGTGTTAAAGCTTTTTGGAATGAGTTATGTACCTATCTCTCAGAGAAAACAAATGTCAAAATATGTATTAACACCTTTAGTATTATTTTTCTTTATCATAATCCAAATTCTCATATTCAATACGTTATTAATTTGTTTATGATTCTTGGTAAATTTTTTATTCACAAATGCAAATTTTTGGGTAAGATCCCGCTACTGTCTATTTTTCTAGTAGACTATAATTCCTATGTTTTGTCTTTGATGGGTGTTACGTTCCTCGTGTATTTGTGTGTGTGTGTGTGTGTTTCTGTTCTGTCTTCATTCATTTCAGGTGGTGATTGAGCATTGGCTGTTTGATGGCACGTGTCATCATTTGCTCTTCCAATCCATTGCTGTGCCGTGGGTTTAAAAGGCTCATTCACAGATCTGAACGCAGACCCTCGCCAGGTCTCATCCGCTTGCGCGTTTTAAGCACTTTGTAAACCAACACCACTGTTCACGTTATGACTTTATGACTGTCGTTTTGAGTAGCCTAAGCACTTTTGTCCGATCTGAGATTTGAGAACATGGAGAATATTGAGAATGTTTGAGATGCCTAATTAACCTGATTCCATCTAGAGCACGAGCTTCAGCTGTCGCGGAAACACCAACGGGAGGTAGGAAATTATCATTGTTAGTCAGGCGTAGAGTGTTCGCCACTTTTGTACTTTTGTTTTTCAGTTAGTATAGTTTAGTTAAGGCGGCGTACCCGCTGAAGAACTCGGTTTTGTTTCTACATTTTTATTTGATAGTCAGTTTAGTAGGTACGATTAAAAATAGATATCAGTTAGGTTTTGATTGTTTCTTTGATTTGGCGACACTCTTGTTTTTTTCTTATTTTTTTCTTCTTATATTATCTATATCGAAATAACCTGTTGTTCAAACGACCATTTCATCTTTCACTCATTGAAAATAAACGTTTTTAAACGTTTAATTGTTGTTTCTTGGTTGTCTTTCCTGCATCCACACACAGCAACAGTGTCTCGCATAAATGTTATGTGATCATCCCTTTTACATCTTTAAACACGTAACATTTGGTGGTGGCAGCGGTGGGATATTCCTTTAATGGGATATCTTATTTTTTTTTTTGGGATGAGTTTTGTGAGCGCTGTTGCTTGTGTGTGGGTTGGAGTAACCTTGAAAGAGCTATTGTCTGAATGAAAGATCTTAAGAGGGTACTTTGGAGTTTAGCGTTTGCGGTGGTAAGTTTAATTGGAATGGCTGATTTTGATCTGGATAGTTTTACGAGCGCACCTACCGTCGAACAATTGGATAAGTGCAGGAAGGATGATTTATTGAGCATTGCGGAACATTTCCATATTAGAGTTTCTAAACAGCAGCTTAAGCGTGAAATTAAAAACGTTGTGGTACAGGAGTTGGGGAATTTAGGTGTGTTGAAATCGGCTGATAGATGGGAGGAGGATCCTCTGAGCTCTGAACTTTGCCATTCAGGTGAGGAGGATGCGAAGGAGACTGGTGGGGTGGAGGGCATTGAAGCCAAAGCAGCCTTGCCGCCCTTCGAACCTTTTTCTCCGGCTCTGACTGGGTCGGGAGATCAGTCGCGTCTCAGAGTACGTTTGGCAAGGGTCCAACGGGAAGAGCGCGAGAGGGCAGAGGATCGTAGAGCTCAGTTAGATCTGCAACTTCAAGTCCGCCGTTTGGAAATAGAGGCGGATACACAAATCAAGTTGCGTGAGCTGGAGCTTAGAGCAGCCAGAGACGCACCGGTTCCCAATGTGTTCCCTGTATCACCTGCTCAATCTGGGCAGCGCGCTACTGTTGCGACAGGTGCGAGTACGTTTGATGTGAGTAAACATATTTCTCTTGTTCCACAATTCAGAGAGACTGAGGTTGACTCATACTTTAATGTATTCGAACGAGTTGCTTCTATGCTTAATTGGTCAAGAGATGTATATGGCCGTTGTTGCTCCAATGTAAGTTGACGGGAAAAGCTCAGGAGGTATGTGCTGCACTGTCTTTGGAAGATAGTTTAGATTATGACATTATTAAAATGACAATTTTGAGGGCTTATGAGCTCGTACCAGAGGCTTACAGACAGCGATTTAGGGATCATAAGAAACTTTCAAATCAGACGTTCGTTGAATTCGCTAGAGAAAAAAGTTTGCTGTTTGACAGGTGGTGCGCATCGAATAAAGTATCAGATTTTCATGCTCTCCGTGAGTTAGTTTTGTTAGAGGAGTTCAAAAGTTGTATTCCTGATCGTATTGTTGTTTATCTAAACGAGCAGAAGGTAACGTCATTGTCACAGGCGTCTGTTTGTGCGGATGAGTTTGCGCTGACGCACAAGAGTGTCTTTACTCTTGCTCGGACTGAGAAGGCTTTGTCTGTTTCTTCTGTGTCGAAAGATCAGTGGCGTTCGAAAAATGTTCCAAAAGCTAGAGAAGGCAGAGAATGTTTTTACTGTCGCAAACCGGGACACCTTATTGCTGATTGTCTAGCTTTAAAGCGCAAGGAGCAAGGTGTCAGTAAAAGTGTCGCGTTTGTGAAGACTGTTGATCGCACAGATTATGAGAATTGTGAAGTTTTAGATGTTAGCTATCAACCTTTCTTGATGGAAGGATTTGTATCTATCAGCGATCAATCTCCAGATTCAGTCAGAGTTACTATGTTGCGTGATACCGGAGCCATGCAATCGTTTATAGTAGCTGACGCATTACCGTTTTCTGAACGTACTTTCTGTGGAAGTCATGTGTTAGTACGTGGACTCGAGATGAGCACTATGAAAGTTCCTTTGCATCAGATTCATCTGAAGTCAGATTTGTTTTCAGGATTGGTGAAAGTTGGAGTTCGTGAGAGTTTACCAGTGCACGGGGTGAACTTCATTCTTGGTAATGATATTGCAGGTGGTAAAATTTTGCCGCTATTAGAGGTTTGTGATAAACCTATTTTGTCCGATGACCCTGATGAAATGTCAGAGAAATTCCCCGAGGTTTTTCCTGTTTGTGCTGTGACGCGAGCGCAGGCTCGTAAGTTCGCTGATGCTGATGATTTGTCCTCCACTTTCATAGCACCTACGTTTGTGAATGATGCTCTGTTGCCTGATAAGGCAGATGACGCAGTCATTGTTTTGAAATCAGATGATTTGAAATTACAAGTCACTAGTGAGAAAATCATTGCAGCCCAAAATGATGATTTTTCTCTGCGTAAATGTTTTTCTTCTGTCATTTCCATGGAAGAGGCGCACAAGAAGAGAAACGCTTACTATATGCAGAACGGGTTGTTGATGCGTTGGTGGTGTGCTGACGTTACGAGTGATTCAGAATGGTCTTCTGTGACTCAAATTGTCATTCCGACGTGTTATAGACACTTAGTACTTTCGCTCGCTCATGATCATGATTTATCCGGTCACTTAGGCATTAAGAAGACGTACCATCGAATCTTGAGACATTTCTTTTGGCCCAGAATGAAGGCTGATGTAGCCAAATTTTGTAGAACCTGTACGACATGTCAATTTTCGGGTAAGCCAAACCAGGTGATTCCGCGCGCACCGCTGGTTCCGATACCAGTGATGGGAGAGCCTTTTGAGCACGTCATTGTAGACTGTGTTGGACCTTTACCTAAGTCAAAATCCGGTAATCAATATTTGCTTACAATAATGTGTACAGCGACGCGTTTCCCGGAGGCGATTCCACTGCGGAAGATTACGGCGCCGGTGATCAGCGGCTCGCTCGTGAAATTCTTTTCCATGTTTGGTCTACCGAAGATTGTACAGTCTGATCAAGGTACGAATTTTTTGTCAAAGATTTTTACCCAAGTATTAAAGACTTTGAATATTTCTCACAGAATTTCAAGTGCCTATCATCCTGAATCTCAAGGTTCATTGGAACGGTTCCATCAGACCATGAAAGCGATGTTACGTCGTTACTGTATGGACACAGGTAAAGACTGGGACGAGGGGATACCATTAGTTTTGTTTGCTGCTAGAGAAGCAGTGCAAGACAGTTTAGGATTCAGTCCTGCTGATCTTGTTTTCGGGCATACTGTCAGAGGTCCGTTAAAGATGCTCAAAGAGAGTATTTTAGATCACGAATCGAGTGTTAAAACCACGGTGTTGGACTATGTTAGCAAATTTCGTGAGCGACTGCACAAAGCTTGCACTATGGCAAGAGAATCATTACTGAACGCTCAAGTGACGATGAAGAGTAAATATGATCGTAAAACTGTTCAACGTCGTTTTAAGGAAGGAGATCAAGTGCTCGTTTTATTGTTTGTCATTGGTTCCGCTCTATCTGCACGCTTTTCAGGTCCATATGAAGTGCTTAGAAAAATGAGTGACACTGATTATGTGATTCGTACTCCAGATCGCCGGAAAAAATCTCGCGTATGTCATGTAAATATGCTGAAGGCGTATTTTGTTCGAGAGTCATTGCAAGATGTTCTGAAAAATGAATCGAATACATCTTGTGCTGCTGCACTTACGTGCGAGACGTTTGATTTTACTTCTGCACACGACAAGGAAGATGGAGTTTTAATACGACACACGTATCAGCAGTGCGCCAGGTTGAAAAATTCTGAAGTGCTAGCTGATTTAAATTCTCACCTGTCTCATCTGTCCGAGTCTCAGATTAATGATGTGAAAGAAATCATTCATGACTTTCCTTCGTTATTTAATGACGTTCCTTCTCGTACTACGATTTTAGAACATGACATTGACGTGAGTAATGCTGTTCCTATTAAGCAACATGCTTACAGAACAAATGTTTTTAAACGTTCCGTGATCAAGACTGAAGTTGACTATTTGTGTGAACATGGTTTAGCGAAGCAGAGTTTCAGTTCCTGGAGCTCACCTTGCCTACTCGTGTCTAAGAGTGATGGATCCGCTAGATTCTGCACAGATTACCGAAAAGTAAACTCCGTAACTGTTCCTGATTGTTTTCCATTGCCTCGTATGGAGGACTGTGTGGACAACCTGGGGTCCGCTAAATTTGTCAGTAAATTAGATTTACTGAAAGGTTACTGGCAGAAGTCTTTACAGTATTTTGATGTTTATGTGAGCTCAACTAATCTGCCTGTGATTGTGTTCACGGATCACAATCCTCTAGTGTTTTTAAGCCGCATGTACAATCAGAATCAGAGGCTGATGCGTTGGTCTTTGATGGTACAAGGCTACAATTTAGAGATCAAACACAAGAAAGGTTCGGAGAATATTATTGCGGATGCTTTGTCCAGAGTTTAAACTGTTGTGCTTTGAAAACCTCTTAGAATGATGAAAAATGTAAAGAAAAAGAAAACATGTTTTTTTTGTTCATGTTTAATGTTTTTTCTTTTTTTTAGGGGGGAAGTGTTACGTTCCTCGTGTATTTGTGTGTGTGTGTGTGTGTTTCTGTTCTGTCTTCATTCATTTCAGGTGGTGATTGAGCATTGGCTGTTTGATGGCACGTGTCATTTGCTCTTCCAATCCATTGCTGTGCCGTGGGTTTAAAAGGCTCATTCACAGATCTGAACGCAGACCCTCGCCAGGTCTCATCCGCTTGCGCGTTTTAAGCACTTTGTAAACCAACACCACTGTTCACGTTATGACTTTATGACTGTCGTTTTGAGTAGCCTAAGCACTTTTGTCCGATCTGAGATTTGAGAACATGGAGAATATTGAATGTTTGAGATGCCTAATTAACCTGATTCCATCTAGAGCACGAGCTTCAGCTGTCGCGGAAACACCAACGGGAGGTAGGAAATTATCATTGTTAGTCAGGCGTAGAGTGTTCGCCACTTTTGTACTTTTGTTTTTCAGTTAGTATAGTTTAGTTAAGGCGGCGTACCCGCTGAAGAACTCGGTTTTGTTTCTACATTTTTATTTGATAGTCAGTTTAGTAGGTACGATTAAAAATAGATATCAGTTAGGTTTTGATTGTTTCTTTGATTTGGCGACACTCTTGTTTTTTCTTATTTTTTTCTTCTTATATTATCTATATCGAAATAACCTGTTGTTCAAACGACCATTTCATCTTTCACTCATTGAAAATAAACGTTTTTAAACGTTTAATTGTTGTTTCTTGGTTGTCTTTCCTGCATCCACACACAGCAACAGTGTCTCGCATAAATGTTATGTGATCATCCCTTTTACATCTTTAAACACGTAACAATGGGCATAAAAAACAAAAAGTCTTTGAAAAGTCAAATATTGCTTTCTATGTTTAATCTTGTATAATTTTTTTTTTTCTCTTTCCTCTGGCACTTTATTTTGTTTTTATATATTTTTTTGTGATCTGTCTTTTTTTATTATTATTATTGTTCCTGTTATGCACTTGTTACATCTTCATTTTGGCATTAATAAAAAAAAATTAAGTAATAAAAAAAAAAAAAAAAAAAAAAACAGGCTGGAGAGGTGTGAATGTGTGCAGGGGGAGACTGAGACTGAATGGGGCTCGTTTGCACCACAAAACAATAGATACAATATACTGAATTGATGTTTAGAAGATGGCAATAAACATCAGTAGCATTTTAAAGTAGCAAATCAAAATAAAGTCATTGACATGGTCTTGAATAAACATTTAACTAAATATAGAGTTTTGGACTTATTATCTTCAGATTTTAAATATAAAATGTTTAGACATGTGGCCTTAGCTGTAGTGCATTTCTAGATTGCTCCAGTGCCAACTTCAATTTTATTTTCATGAGGATGTTTCATAAAAATTAATTTCTAATAACTTTACAAAACTTTGAAGCTATTTATAACAATTTTTTTCATTATGACAATAATTAATTCTACATTTACAATAAACTGCCAGGTGTCAGCTTTCAAATGAGATCATACTTGTGCTTTTAGTACAAAGGGTTCATGGGTATGTCATTTCTGGGGATTTTTCAAAAGTGGCGTTGCAGCTTAACAGGTTAATTTTAAAAACAGCTAGAATGTTTTTTTAGTCCAAAAAATAAATAAATCATGTCATTCATAGTGCTATACTGCCCTCTTGTCTTCAAAATCAGGTAGGCCTATTGTATCTATATAAAAATATACTACGTATGTGACGGTGAGAATATTTTACCATCAGTTAATCAACGGGCTTATCAACGTTAATCAGTGTTGTGGAATATTTTGAGTGTATCATAAAATCAGAATAAGGTAAGTAATATTTTCTGTCTTTTATATATATATATACCAGGGCCGGGCTGAAGCTGGTACCCGGGCGTGGCAGGGGGGCTCAACAGCGCCCCCTTGAATGTGGTCCGAAAACTTGGTCCATAGATCAAACACGCTTGCATGAATTAATATGAAACTCGGTACACTTATAGATCTCAGCGGGCCGAACAACTTTCCCCCCCGTCAAGTTTTACGCCAGCCCAACAGGAAGTCGGCTATTATGGGTTGTTTGGAAAACGCTTGCTGTGGAATGTGAAATACTCCTCCTAGAGAATTCATTCAATCCCCACCAAACTCGGTGTGCATAAAGTCAAGACATTGAGGATTCTAAATTGCGGACGGATTTTTGATATCTCGAACGGTTTGGCCGTGGCGAGGAAACAAATTTATGGCGAGTGTAGAAATTTAGCAGAAATTCTAGGCTGATTTGGCTGTTGCTACTGGAATGGTGGGTCCATTAAAACTCATTCAGTCATCAAGTACTTTTCCCAGTTTATTTGTGGTGACATAGGAGTAGACATTTCACAGATGGCAGTGATGGTAATTGTTGGTTTCTAAAACCCATAAACAAAACCATTAATAAATACAAACACAATAGCGAATCTTAAATCATACATCTGAAATCAGCTTTAACAATCAAATGAGTATAACATTAAAGAGCTACTAAACATAACTAGAATTCAATATACCATATCAAACAATCATTTAAACTACAACAAATCAAAAAGGAAACTTACATGGTCAACAACGCAACAATTCCACACAAGCCATGTCTGAATAACAGCTTTTAGTTCAAACAAGAGGAGACTGAAACATAATTAGTAAGGGGCCACAGGTGCTCTTTATCAAGACTCAGTCAGCCAATCGGATCACAGCAGGATTTTCTACAGCCGCCCCCAAATATGTTAACATATTTGCATTTACAGAAAGTTCATGTGGTTGAATTATCAGAATCAGTTAATTCAGGAAGAACAATCAGACGGCTGACTGGACGAATTAAATATTTCCCTTTGCTGAAAATCTCAGCAACTCTCACTCTTCCATCAGAACTTGGCAAAATCTTACTGACAGTCCCTATAGGCCAGTGTCCCCGAGGAAGCTGAGGTTCCACAATCATGACGATGGCAGAAGGAGCAATAGGATTACCATCAAGTTCCCACTTTTGACGAGTCTGAAGACTTGGAAGATAATCTCGAACAAAACTGACCCAGAATCGATCCGCAAGAACTTGGCTGTGTCTCCACTTTCTACGGGTAAGTAGTTCTGAATCTGCATACATCACTTGAGGAAGAGATGCATCTCGCCGCCCCATCAGTAGGATATTTGGTGTGATTGGATCAGGGTCTGAAAGATCTGAAGATACATAGCCGAGAGGTTTTGAGTTTAACAACTCCTCAATTTCAACGAGCACTGTATACAAAACTTCCTCTGAGACTACTTGTATTCCCAAAACTACTCGTAATGCCGTCTTAACAGACCGTATCTCTCTCTCCCAAGTACCTCCAAAATGGGGAGAATATGGCGGATTGAATGAGAATTTAATTTGCTGTTGGGCAAGTATCTCTTGGAAAGAGGGACCAAGCTGTGAAAATGCCTCCCGGAGTTCTCTTTCTCCTCCCTTGAAATTAGTTCCTTGATCAGATAATATTTCATAGGGCCTACCTCTACGGGCTGCAAATCTTCGAAGAGCCAAGAGGAAACTGTCAGTATCCATACCAGAGAGGAGTTCTAAATGAAGACACCGTGTCGTCTGGCATTTGAATATAATGCCCCACCTCTTCTCATGTCGGCGACCTACTTTGACGGTTAAAGGCCCAAAACAATCCATACCTGTCGACCAAAAGGGGGGCTTATACAGGCGAAGTCTGGAAACTGGTAGATCAGCCATTCTAGGAACTGAAGGCACACCTTTCCACTTCCTACATTCAAGACATGATCTCTGGATCTTCTTTATCAACTGTCGCCCTCTCAGAACCCAGTATTTCCGACGAAGCTGAGCGAACACTCTTTGTGGTCCTGGATGGCACAGAGTGGAGTCATAATCAGCAACCAAAAGTTTGGTAACATGATTCTCAGGATCTAAAACAATTGGATTAATAGCTTCAAGATCCAAATCCTCGCTCTGACGAAGTCTTCCACCCACTCTTATCAGCTCTGTAACGGGATCATACTCTGGTGCCAAACCAACTAAACGGCTGTGTGAGGGAGCTCCATGACCATCTTTAAGCAGTTTATATTCCTCAGGAAAATCTTCCATCTGGGCTTGACGCAAAATACATAATTCTGCTTGTGTTTGAGAAGGTTTAGTCTCAGCTCTTAAGTCCAAAGAGAGGTTCTCAACAGTTGCTGCAATCAACTCTGACCAGGTATTGAATTGAGATGCATCATACTTTAGAGAGTTTCCTGATGCTTGATTAAGTCCACAAAACAAAGGTTTTCTCAGCTCTGTCCCAACCTCCTCTGTTCTTAAGGCTGGAGATTTTGGCCATTGCTGATGGGGCAAATATAGAAAGGGAGGTCCTTGAAACCAAGAACTAGTTGCGGACAATTGATCAAGTCTCTTGCCTCGAGTGATGTCATCTGCTGGATTACTTACAGTGTCAACATATCTCCACTGATCCGGTCTAGTATACTCAAGAATCTCCGTAATGCGGTTTGCCACAAAGATCTTGTACCGGCAGGATTCGGACTGGATCCAGGTCAACACAGTTGTGGAATCAGACCAAAGTGTCACCCTTTCAACATCCAAGGTAAGTTCCTTTTGCAACAGGTTTGCCAGCTGAGCCCCGGTCAGAGCAGCACACAGTTCCAAACAAGGAATAGAAATGGTCTTCTTCGGTGCTACTCTTGAACGAGCCATAACCAGAGATATAGAAATCTCACCATTTCCGTTTACCAGACGCAAATAGGCAACTGAACCATAGGCCTTTTCGGATGCGTCGCAGAATATGTGAAGCTCTCTGATGACTGGATCTTCCCAGTTCGTTCTTGGACCATACCATCGAGGTACTTGGAGCTTGACCAAATCTGGCAACTCTCCTTCCCATGCCTTCCAAGCTGCCTTGATCCCCTCCGGGATATCTGGATTATCCCATCCTCTGTTAGGTTTCATCCATAATTGTTGCAGAAGAACTTTAGCACGTGTCGTGAATGGAATAAAACCCAGAGGGTCATACTGACGAGCAAGTACCCGATATACAACTCGCAAAGTTAGGACAGTATACTCCACTAGACGGTGCTTGTAGCTCAAAGTATCCTGCAAGCAATGCCAACTTAGTCCAAGAGTTCCCTCGCATGGATCTGTGCAGTCATGACTTAACCACAGGTCAGTATCTACTGAACGAGCTTCGGCTGGTAAGTGGTCAGTCACAGAGACATGGTTACTGGCCCACTGTCGAATCTCAAAACCTCCTTCAGCCAAGGAAGAACGCAATTTCATAAGCATCTCCTTGGCCTCTTTAGTAGTTGGAAAACTTTGTAGGCAATTATCCACATAAAAGGAATGCAAGACAGAAGACTGCACATCTTGAAATTCAACAGGAAGGTTTTGAACACATTTCTGGAGAGCATATATGGCACAACAAGGGCTACATGTAGCACCAAAAGGCAAGACCTGCCATTCATAGACATCGACTGGATCATTTCTTCTCATATTTCGCCACAAGAAGCGTAGCAAAGGAGAATCAGAAGCCAGGAGACAAACTTGATGGAACATTGATCTAATGTCTCCACTTATCGCAACTTGATGTTCTCTAAACCGAAGTAAAACTCCAATCAAGGTAGGGCCTAGAACCGGTCCAGGTAACAAATAGGCATTCAAACTCTCTCCGTGATACTGATAGGAACAGTTAAATACCACACGATGCTTGCCATTATGTTCCACAAGATGGTGGGGAATATACCAAGATTCGTCACTGAGATTAATCTCATTTAACTTCAGTTTCTTAACACATCCAGCTTCAATGAGTTTCTGAATTTCTTTCTCATAAATAGCTGCTTGTTCTGGATCCTTAGCTAGCTGTCTCTCCATTCGACGCAAAGCCGGCATTACTGCCTCTTGAGATGCTTTAAGGACTGGTGCATTCTCAACTCGGAGTAAAGGAGTCACATATCTTTTGATTCCGTTCATTTCTTCAAGCTTTGTTTTCTCGTCTAGACACTCGAGAGCTTTCTTATCTTGTTTAGACCGCAGAGCATGCTTTGGAGTCTGAGAGAAAGGAATTACGTCAACTTGCCATAACTTCTCCACATCTTTATGCAACTGATCCATGGAGAGAGATGCCTGGAAGAAACACTGAGCCGTGGAATTAGACTTCTCACCCAAGGAAGTAGGTCCATGTAATGCCCATCCCAGTCGAGTATGCAAAGCAGCTGGACTTCTAGGAGGACCAAAACGTACTCGCTCTTTGGAGCAAAGAAGGTGAGGATGATCAGCTCCCACTAGTAACAAAGGTTTAACTCTCTGAAACTCCTCCAGAGGGAGGCCTCTTAGATGTTGGTAGCGTCTCTGTAGGACTTGCACAGGATAAGTCTGTTCAGGTAAGTCAATCATTTGAGCAGTAAATGCACTTTGTATCTGGTATTTACTTTGCTTGTGAGAAGCTGGAGATATGGTGAAGGAAACCGTCGCACCTTCAATTTTCTCGGTGTCTTGCCGAATGGTTCGAAGAACCAATGATTCTGCCGCCCCATGAAGACCTAAACTCTCTGCTGCAGAAGACATGAGCATAGTTCTCTCAGAACCGTCATCTAGGATAGCATACGTCTCCAGAGTCTTTCCTTCGTGGCTCAGAACTACCTTCACAATTTTCAGAAGAACAGAGTTCGGACCACTTGATCGGCTCAAATAAAATATCCTAGAATCTGGTTTGCGAACATTTACTTCATGCAGTACTCCTAAGTGACGATCTTGACACAATGGACATTTTCCTCTTAAGTCACACTTAGATGATCTATGGGCCCAACCACATCTCCAACAACGATTATTGTCAACAATCCATTTCCGTTTGGCTGCCGTATCAAAGCTCTGAAATTCAGGACAATGACTGAGATGATGATCATTACTGCCACAGCTTGCACATGACGGTTTAAGGCCCTCCTTCTTGCCGTGTCGCAGAATTTCGTGGTTTGCAGTTTCAGAGTTCTTTCTTTGAGTGGGATTAACTTCTTGACTTATGCCATGAAGAAATGTAGCTGTGTGATATTGGGACTTGGTAGGCCTTGCTTCTCTTACCTGATACCTTTTCATACTTTTAGATTGTTCAAACACTTGGGCAGCTAGATTCTGACAATCTGATTCCTCTTCCAACCAAACTGAAAAATTCACCAAGTTGTAGGACTGGTCTGGTCGGGTGGTTTTGGCATATCTTGCAAAACTAGCAACCTGATGTGCTGGAAGTTTACTGAGTAACTGATGGACATGTGATGCACAAGATAATTCCTTTGCTCCTTCTTCATGATCCCAGGATTGAAGCATTCCCACAAGAGCTTGAACTCGTACAGCAAAGTCGCCGAATCCAACAGAATCTCCTGAACGTACAGCGGGTAAGTTCTTAATTGTAGCAATCTCTCGCAGCACCAACTGGTGGGGTTGCCCATATCTTTTCTGAAGAGCTTTTAAGGCAGTAGTATAAGGCTGGGAATGATGGGCATAAGCCAAGGCCAGAAGTCGAGCTGCCTCCAACTTCAAATGATCAAGAAGAATATGATACTTGTATTGCTCAGTTTCCTCTGAGGGTAACAAATTCTTTAAAGCCATATTCAGCATGGCAAACTCTTGGGGGTCATCACTCTTCAAATATGGAAATGAAAGTCTTTCAATACGGGCTGACCTGGATGAATGTAGAGCTGTCATACTTGCGTGGGGCACATTCACGGGTGAATGAATAGACATATGCTGGTTAGGTACCATCATTCGCATTCCAATTGGGGAAAGTGCAGTTATTGGATTTACATCTCTTTGCTGCCCCTGAGGTGCTGATGCAGTGGTTATAACTCTGGGTATCAAAGGATTCTGATAGTGCATAATGGAAGGATTATCTTGCTGCGGTACAGTTCTAGTTGTCTGCTGTTCTAAAGAAGTTTGATGTGAATGACCAAGAGAAGCATAAGTAAATCCAGCTGATAAATCTCTAGGAGGCAATGTTGCAACCCTTGAAGGAACTGGCGGAACATTCTGGATATGAGCTGGATATAATACTGGATACGAAAAATCAGGTAGATATGGAGGCCTTAAAAATCCTCCATTTGGAGGGAAGGCTGGCCAACTTGGAGGCATCCACGGAAGACCGGGCATACAAAATGCATTTCCCTGCATTTGATCAGGTGGCCAAAGGCTTTGGTCCCTTCCTACTTGTTGATCACTGGGATAAAAACTGGGATTAATTTGATGATGACTGACTGAAGATGAAAGACCATTACGCTGTTGCTGAGTTAAGCCTTCACCCATTACATTTGGATGCATTAAAGGTTGTGACCTGAGGTTATCTGGGAGTGGAACTGAAAGCCTAATAGGCGGACATGGATCAGAAAGCTGCTGGTGTTGTCTCTCTGATGGCCCTCTAGTGATGGCTGCTGTGGAAGTAGGCATTGAAGAGGTAGGTGGCACATACTGAGATGAGGGCAAAGTATTTTGTCTCTGAACTTTTGGTGGTGTAGAAAGCACATTATCCTGCTTGGTTTGATGTCGTCGCATACATTCACTCAACTCATCCACAATAGAATCTCTGGCGTTCATCTCATATTGCTGGTTTGCTTGTATGGGGATATGAACAGGGGATTCTTGAATAGAACTGCATTCAGAACCAGTAGAAAATGAAGAACTTCTTTTCCTTTGCATATCCTTCATCATGTGTCCCACATCCAACAACATTCCTTTCATTTGTTTAATCTCCTCAGACAAAGACTTCACCTCATTCTGAGTAGCAGTAATGGAAGCTCCTTGTGATGCAACCAAATGGCTCAAATCTTCTGGCTGGTGTGACAATTGTCCAGCTGGATGCATTGAAGGATTTAACTGAGTCATCATATAATCTTTGTGCCATCTTGGAGGTTTTACAATCCTTGATGAACGTTTAGGTTTCACACAGTCATCCTCAGTCTCCATTCCAGTAGCCTCTCTGGCTCGAAGGACCATGTAGAAATTTAGCAGAAATTCTAGGCTGATTTGGCTGTTGCTACTGGAATGGTGGGTCCATTAAAACTCATTCAGTCATCAAGTACTTTTCCCAGTTTATTTGTGGTGACATAGGAGTAGACATTTCACAGATGGCAGTGATGGTAATTGTTGGTTTCTAAAATCCATAAACAAAACCATTAATAAATACAAACACAATAGCGAATCTTAAATCATACATCTGAAATCAGCTTTAACAATCAAATGAGTATAACATTAAAGAGCTACTAAACATAACTAGAATTCAATATACCATATCAAACAATCATTTAAACTACAACAAATCAAAAAGGAAACTTACATGGTCAACAACGCAACAATTCCACACAAGCCATGTCTGAACAACAGCTTTTAGTTCAAACAAGAGGAGACTGAAACATAATTAGTAAGGGGCCACAGGTGCTCTTTATCAAGACTCAGTCAGCCAATCGGATCACAGCAGGATTTTCTACAGCGAGAAAAGAGAGACACGAAGTGTTATAACTTCTGCATACATTAACTGATCATGATGAAACTTCAGCAGTGTGTTCGTGGTAAGAGGCCGATCAGATGGATGTAACTATTGTGAGTCAAAGTTATAGCGCCACCAACTGGCAGCAGGAAGTGTGTCACTTTCAACATGCTTTTGACAAAAGTGGGGGGGTTAGTTTTACCAACAGTAACAAAAATCAGTATGTATATTGTTCTCATCGAGCCGAACAACTTTCTAATTTACAGTCATTAGCTTAGACCAACAGGAAGTCAGATATTTTGGTTTGAATATGGATTTCTTTGCAAAAAAGGCTTCTGAATTTTTACCCACTCCTCTTAAGTGCTTTATTTTATTCCCACCAAACTTTTTCAACATGATGAAAATACATTAAAGATGCTAAATTGTGAACAGATAATAAATATCTCAAATGGTTTTGCTATGGCGAGGGATTAAAGTAATGTCAAAAAAGAAAACATCAAAAGCTTTGTATCTTCTAAAAATGTAATTATACACCATTTATTATATGAAATTATACAAATATAAGAACTAAACCCATTTTATTCTTTTTTTTTTTTTTTCAATTTAAGAATTTTTTAAGTTTAACACTAGAAGTGCCAGAATTCCATAACTACTAGAACTGCCGCAAGCGGTCATTTTGACCGCTATATTCCAAACTCTATATCTTTAATGATAAATACCCAATTGAGAGATGAATGCATTTATTGTATTAATATGTCTTTAAAAAACAAAACAACACCAAACTGTACATTTAAACAAGTTTAATTATACATTTATAAATAAATAATATCCGTAGATGTCCTGAACAAAATGACGGAGTAGCCCATATTTGTTTACACAGTTCGATCGCGTCCGCACCCGCCGACACACACACACGCACACACTCACACACACATCAACCATATTCCAGTATTGCAGTCTTGACATTGCAGCCTGTTCATTATAGCCACAATAAAATATAATAATAAAATAATCAACCTAACATATAAAAATTCCACTGCTCTGTTTGTAGCCTATAGCCTACAATTCGTAGCCTACCATTTTGCGCATGTGAAGAGGATGATTTTTTCCGTCGATATTGGAACGTGAGTGAAGTACAAAGCCTATAATAAAGAAATAGTTCACCATCCAAATACATCGCAAATGTTGAAACATTTTGATTCTAATTAGAAAGTTACGTGAGCCTAACGCCGCTTACTTTCACTTTTGCTTATAACGCATTTCATTTTGGCTTGTTTATAGTTATTTTTTTCATTCTTGTTCTGTTCTGAATATCATTACATTTAAATGATTTGTTGTTGAATATGTTTAGTGTATTTTTAACCACATTTTATTGTTGTGTATATTGGTATAGCCTATAATAATTCCGCGAAATTCCGTGCGGTCAATATGACCGTCTATGGCCGAAATAGGTAAATATGTTCATTTGTTTTTTTGCCTTATGTGTAATTTATATGAAAAACATTTTAAATGAAAATACAGACACTTTTAGGAAAAGTCAGGTACCAGCAGGATTGTATTTATTTTTTCAACGAAGTTATTGCAGATATAAAATTCAAAACGGTCAAAATGACCGCCATGGCCGTTCTAGTGTTAAAAAGATCCAGAATGTTTTTTTTAGTCCAAAAATAAATAAATCATGTCATTCATAGTGCTATACTCCCCTCTTGTGTTCAAAATCAGGTAGGCCTATTGTATCTATATAAAAATATACTAGGTACGTGATGGTGAGAATATTTTACCACCGGTTAATCGACGTGTGACACCGCTGGGGGCTTTTGAATCATACATAGGACATGAAGACATCATAGGGGATTGTGAACATATTTTACTGGAACTTCATCTTCATTACATCTATATATATATATATATATATATATATATATATATATATATATATATATATGTTTTTTTTAAATTTTTTTTGTTACATTTATATATATATATATATATGGAACAGTGTAACTAAAGGCACCAGGGTGGCGGTGCCACCGGCTTGGGCCCGCAATCGCTGCTCGCAGCTATATTTAGGGCCCAAGCCCTGAAAGGGCGAAGGCCCTATTGTTTTCGGTAGGATTATTATTATTATTATTATTATTATTATTATTATTTTGTCAACCTTTCGGGCACTTTTGGGGCCCTTAACATGCTCGAAAACTTGAAATTTTGCACACAGTTCAGAACCCGCGGCCATCAGGGCCGGGCTGAAGCTGGTACCCGGGCGTGGCAGGGGGCCTCGACAGCGCCCCCTGGAACGGGATCCGAACACTTGTCCATAAATCAGACACGCTTGCATGTAATAATATGAAACTCGGTACACATATAGACCTCATCGGGCCGAACAACTTTCGTGCTCTAAGTTTTACGCCAGACCAACAGGAAGTCAGCTATTATGGGTTGTTTGGAAACGCATGCTGTGGAATTTGATGTACTCCTCCTAGGAAATTCATCCATTCGCCTCCAAACTCGGTCG
This sequence comes from Squalius cephalus, assembly GCF_949319135.1. Classification (NCBI taxonomy): domain Eukaryota; kingdom Metazoa; phylum Chordata; class Actinopteri; order Cypriniformes; family Leuciscidae; genus Squalius; species Squalius cephalus. Next base: position 22,890,453 of record NC_137127.1, read on the forward strand.
GCATGAAGTCAAGACATTGAGGATGCTAAATTGCGGACGGATTTTTGATATCTCGAACGGTTTGGCTGTGGCAAGGAAACGAATTTATGGCGAATAATTCAAACAGGAAGTGTGTTATAACTTCTGCATACATTAACTGATCTTGATGAAACTTCAGCAGTGTGTTAGTTGTAAGAGGCCGATCACATGGATGTGACCTTTGTGAGTCAAAGTTATAGCGCCACCAACTGGCAACAGGAAGTGTGTCACTTTCAAAATGCTTTGAAATCACCCTCTTATTTTTACCCGATTTGCTTAAGACTTTATGTGTATAATGTAGACACATGGCAGATGTAGACCTGTGAAAGGATTATTGATATCTTAGATACTGTTGCTGTGGCAACGCATTAAACTTTAATATTCTTTTCGGATGCTTTTGAGACTCTTCACATGCTTGAAAATGCATGAAACTCGACAGACACATCACATTTATTATCCAGTAGACATGTGCAAAGTTTCAGAAACGGGCGTGGTGAAATGGCTCAGTAGCGCCACCTTTAGTCAAAAATGGGGGCTTAGTTTTTCCTAGAATCACAAAACTTGGTAGGTGTATTGTTCTCATCAAGCCGGACAACTTTCTAATTTACAGTCATAACCTCAGACCACCAGGAAGTCAGATATTTTGGTTTGAATGTGGATTTTCTGGAGAATTTTCTCTCTCTCTCTGTGTGTCTGTGTGTGTGTGTGTGTGTGTGGGGGGGGGGGTTGTATATTCCATTTAATCTTTGTTTTTCAAGGTTTCAGGGGCTTTTGGGGCCCTTAACTTGCTTAAAAACTCTTGAAACTTTTCACACAGGTCAGAACCCACGGTCATCAGCGCCGGGCTGAAGCTGGTACCCGGGCGTGGCAGGGGGGCTCAACAGCGCCCCCTTGGACACGGTCTGAAAAGTTGGTCCATATATCAAACACGCTTGCATGAATTAATATGAAACTCGGTACACATATAGATCTCATCGGGCCGAACAACTTCCTTCCTAACTAAGTTATTAGCTCCGCCCAACAGGAAGTCGGCTATTATGGGTTGTTTGGAAATGCATGCTGTGGAATTTGATGTACTCCTCCTAGGAAATTCATCCATTTGCCTCTAAACTCGGTCGGCATGAAGTCGAGACATTGAGGATGCTAAATTGCGGACGGATTTTTGATATCTCGAACGGTTTGGCCGTGGTGAGGAAACAAATTTATGGCGAGAAAAGAGAAACACGAAGTGGAATAAATTCTGCATACATTGACTGATCTTGATGAAACTTCAGCAGTGTGTTCGTGGTAAGAGGCCGATCAGATGGATGTAACTATTGTGAGTCAAAGTTATAGCGCCACCAACTGGCAGCAGGAAGTGTGTCACTTTCAACATGCTTTTGAAAAAAGTGGGGGGGTTAGTTTTACCAACAGTTACAAAAATCAGAATATATTATTTGACATTTATTTATTGGCGAGGAATAACCCCTTGAGATGAACCATCTCGTTTTCAAGGGGGTCCTCAAGTCCAGGTACAAAAATTGACAATGACTTTACAGCGGCAGTAAAGTTAAACAAAAAACACATACACAAATGGAACAGAAACACATTATGATAATAGAAAGTGCAGAAATATATAATACATAACTCATACAAACAAGACATTCACTCATACAAGACTCTCCAAAGGTTGCTCAGTCATCACTCAACAGAGTAAACATGTGCTAAACACACATCTGGACAACAGTAAACACGTATGCACACATAAATGCAGAGAATTAATGCACCATGCTTAAAATAGGTTCTATTTAATCCATTCTATTCTCTCAGTGGCAACAGCTGTAGAGCAGTAGTGCAGCAGTGACCACCGATAATGCTCCAGCATCTGTCCTGACCTGTACCCTCAAACCAGCAAAAAGATAGCAAAAAAAAAAAAAAAAAAAATTAATAACAATTACATGTATTCTGAAAATGTTGAACAAGGGCATTTTTAAACATTGGAAAGGAAGTCAGAGAGCGAATTGAAGTTGGAAGATTATTCCACTCATAAGGTGCTTTGTATTGAAATGCATATCTTCCTATTTCTTTATTGATATGAGGAATAAGAAAATAAATTTGGTTATTGTGTCGCAAGTTATAAAATGACCTAAATGGAGTTAGATATTGTTTTAAATAGGAAGGATAGTCCATATAAATACATTTAAAAATAAATTGTAACCAATGAAAATGCCTTCTATCTGGTAGGGTCAGCCAGGACAGTTGATGGTACATTTCACAATGGTGTGTTCTGTAGGGGCAGCGGAGGATAAATCTACACAGGCTATTGTAGGCAGTGTTAAGAGACTGGAGGCGGGAGGCTGTAGTATTTTGGTATACAGTGTCGGCATAATCCAAGATAGGCAATAAAAGTTGAGAAACAATTCTTTTTCTGACGGAAAAATTAAAACAATTAATTGATTGGTAAAGAATTCTAAGTGAGCAGTTGAGCTTATTAATTATATTATGTACATGAGTGCTAAAAGAAAGATCAGAGTCCAGCCAAAGGCCAAGATACTTAACCTGTCTAGTAGGTTTTATAGGAGTTTGATCAAGAAATTTTATTTTTAGTGAATTTTCAGATGAAGGATTGTGCTTTTTTTGAAAAAGCATTAAATATGATTTTGATTTGTTAAGTAGAAGCTTGTTAGACAATAGCCACCGCTGGACTGAATCAAAACCGTTTTGTAGTGTAGTACTGATGTCATAAATATTAGGTTTGGAACAATAAATGACCGTGTCATCAGCATAAAGTTGAATATTACATTCAGTGCATTTACGCGGAAGATCATTGATAAATATCGAAAAAAGTAAAGGCCCGAGAGAGGAACCTTGAGGAATTCCTCTGTCAATGTCAGTGAAATTAGAGATGCTGCTCCCAAAGGACACACACTGGCGACAATTATGCAAATAAGAATTGAACCAAAGCAAAGAAGAGGTAGACAGACCTACAGAATACAATTTGTCTAAAAGTAAATAATGATCAACTAAGTCAAAAGCTTTAGTAAGATCTAAAAATAATGCACCTGTACACATACGATTATCAAAACTCGAAAACACATCATTGGTAAATTTAAGAAGTGCTGTAGTGGTAGAAAAATGTTTTCTGAATCCAGATTGGCATTGAGATAATAGGTTATTGTCAGCTAAATAATTCGATAATTGGAAAAAGATAATTTTCTCAAAAACTTTAACAACACTATTGATGATTGAGATAGGTCTGTAGTTATTAATATTTTCAGAATCACCACCTTTGTGAAGTGGGATAACTTTAGCACATTTCCAGGCTAAAGGAAATTTACAAGAAGAAAACGACAAGTTGAAAAGTGAGGCCAACGGCACTGCTAGTACATGAGAACCAATTTTAATAAACTTATTCTCGATGCCATCTGGACCAGCACCACCGACAGAGGACAATTCACTTATGGCCCTTTGCACATCAGCTGGGCTGACCTCAATAAATGAAAAAGAACTGCCTGGCTGGAAACAAGGAGTCAAATCAGGTTGAAAAGTAGAAGTCTGTACTTGTGGTGTTAGGGAAAAATGCAGACTAAAGGCATTAGCAATAGTAGCAGAATCATCTATACTTCCATTATTCAGGTTCAAATTAGTTGTAGCCCTTCTTGATTTTCCAAGTACATTATTAACCTGTTTCCAAAATCGTCGTGGGTTTTTAAAATCATTTGTTAGACAATTTCTGAAATAATTTGATTTAGCGTTTCTCGTTTGCATAGTACAAATGTTCCTTAATCGTTTGTATTCTTCCCAGTCAGCAGTATGTTTTGTACTTCGAAATCTGCACCAAGCCCTATCCCTCTGTTTAAAGAGATTAATAAGGTCTCCATTTACCCACGGTAGATGACTACCTTTAACTTTAACAGTGGTCCAAGGAGCATGTTTATTTATAACATTCAGAAGCTCAGTATATAGAAAATGCCATGCATCATCAATAAATGGAATTAAATTGAGCCTGTACCAGTTAATTTGTTGCAAATCATGAATAAATTGGTCACTATTGAAGAATTTGGTTTGCCTTATCTTGATAAATTTAGGAGGGAGACGTGGCTTCACAATTCTGCATATATTGGTCTCACCGAGCCGGACAACTTTCTAATTTACAGTTATTAGCTCAGAGCAAAAGGAAGTCAGATATTTAGGTTTGAATGTGGATTTTTTGGATATTTCAGAGTTTTTAGCTACTCTTCCTAACTGGTTTATTTTATTCACACCAAACTTTTTCAAAATGATGAAAATACATTAAAGATGCTAAATTGTGAACGGATATTAAACATCTCAAATGGTTTTGCTATAGTGAGGGACTAAAGTAATGTACAAAAAGGAAACGCTAAAAGCCTCATCTTCTAAAAATGTAATTATACACCATTTATTTCTATATAAAAGTATACAAATATCACAACTAAACCCATTTTATACGTTTAAAAAATAGCAATTGTACTCTTTAGTCCCATAAAAGTCAAGTCATACATAGGGCTATACTGCCCTCTTGTGTTCAAAATCAGGTAGGCCTATTGTATCTATATAAAAATATACTAGGTATGTGACGGTGAGAATATTTTACCACCGGTTAATCGACGTGTGACACCGCTGGGGGCTTTCGAATTGCCAACTGATATATGGTAAAATATGTTCGTCCGCACTGACATTGATAGTGGTTGAGCGAGCGTTTCAAATGAATTCCTATGGAAGTAGGAATTATCTGAAAAACGTTCACTCTGTTCTGCCTGTTCCTCGCCGTGGACGCACACCGTTATGAATGCCCGTGCAGTCGTGAGCATTTTAGTTTAATTTTAAAATTAGCGCCTTTCGGGGGGTGGATTGCTTGAAATTATTTTACAAAAGTTTAATGTTGTGTTTTATTGCGACTGTACACAAATCTAAGTTAAAACTTTGCAGTTTGAATGTCGTCCTGTATAATGACGGACTATGTTTTTATGTGTCCACTGTTCAATCGCGCCCACGCCACACACACACGGTTTACTATCTTTGTGGGGACTCTCCATAGACTTAATGGTTTTTATACTGTACAAACTGTATATTCTATCTCCTTACACCAACCCTACTCCTAAACCTACCCATCAAAGAAAACTTTCTGCATTTTTACATTTCCAAAAAAACTCATTCTGTATGGTTTATAAGCTTGTTTACCCATGGGGACCTCTATTTAGGTCCCCACTGTGACACGAGTCCCCATGAGTCTGTGTGCATTCAGGTTGAAGTCCCCACTGGGATAGAAAAACATGAACACACATACACACACACACACACATTCCAGCATTGCAATCTTGACACCGCAGTCTGTTCATTATAGCCTTAATAAAATATAATAATAAAATAGTCAACCTAACATATAAAAATTACACTGCTCTGTTTAAATAGTCAGTAGTACAATTCATACTATTCACAGTAATCACCGCTCAACTGTGATGTTTCCAAGCACATTTTTTGCGCATGTGAAGAGGATAATTTTTCCCTTCAATAGTGGAACGTGAGTGAAGTACAAAGCCTATAATACACAAATGTTTAGCATCCAAAAAATGTAATTATAGATATAAATAAATATAGCTTTTTGTACACCTTTATTTATTTTTTTAAGTGTGTGTGTATATATATATATATATATATATATATATATATATATATAGCTGCGAGCAGCGATGGAGGGCCCAAGCCAGTGACACCGCCACCCCGGTGCCTTTAGTGTAACTAAAGGCACCAGGGTGGCGGTGCCACCGGCTTGGGCCCGCAATCGCTGCTCGCAGCTATATTTATTATTATTATTATTATTTTGTCAACCTTTCGGGCACTTTTGGGGCCCTTAACATGCTCAAAAACTCTTGAAATTTTGCACACACGTCAGAACCTGCGGCCATCAGGGCCGGACTGAAGCTGGTACCCGGGCGTGGCACGGGGGCTCGACAGCACCCCCTGGAATGGTGTCTGAAAACTTGGTCCATAAATCAAACACGCTTGCATGTAATAATATGAAACTCAGTACACATATAGATCTCAGCGGGCCGAACAACTTTCGTGTTCTAAGTTTTACACCAGCCCAACAGGAAGTCGATTATTATATGTTGTTTGGAAAACGCATATAATGGAATGTGAAATACTCCTCCTAGGGAATTCATCCGATCGCCACCAAACTCGGTGTGAATGAAGTCAAGACATTGAGGATGCTAAATTGCGGACGGATTTTTGATATCTCGAACAGTTTGGCCGTGGCGAGGAAACGAATTTATGGCGAATAATGGGACACAGGAAGTGTGTTATAACTTCTGCATACATTAACTGATCTTGATGAAACTTCAGCAGTGTGTTCGTGGTAAAAGGCCGATCAGATGGATGTAACTATTGTGAGTCAAAGTTATAGCGCCACCAACTGGCAGCAGGAAGTTTGTCACTTTCAAAATGCTTTGAAATCACCCTCTTAGTTTTACCCGATTTGCTTCAAACTTTATGTGTATAATGTAGACACACGGCAGATGTAGACCTGTGAAAGGATTATTGATATCTTAGATACTGTTGCTGTGGCAACGTATCAAACTTTAATATTTTTTTCGGATGCTTTTGAGACTCTTAGCATGCTTGAAATTGGATGAAACTCGACAGACACATCACACTTATTAGTCAGTAGACATGTGAAAAGTTTCAGAAACGGGCATGGCAGGGGGGCTCAACAGCGCCCCCTTGAACGGGGTCTGAAAACTTGGTCCATATATCAAACACGCTTGCATGAATTAATATGAAAGTCGTTACACATATAGATCTCATCGGGCCAAACAACTTTCCCTCTGTCAAGTTTCACGCCAGCCCAACAGGAAGTCGGCTATTATTGGTTGTTTGGAAAACGCTTGCTGTGGAATGTGAACTACTCATCCTAGAGAATTCATCCCATCCCCACCAAACTTGGAGTGCATGAAGTCAAGACACTGAGGATGCTAAATTGCAGACGGATTTTTGATACCTCAAACGGTTTGGCCGTGGCGAGAAAACGAATTTATGGCGAATAAGGGACACAGGAAGTGTATTATAACTTCAGCATACATTATTTGATCTTGTTGAAACTTCAGCAGTGTATTCGTTGTAAGAGGCCGAACACAAGGATGTGACTATTGTGAGTCAAAGTTATAGCGCCACCAACTGGCAGCAGGAAGTGTGTTACTTTCAAAATGCTTTGAAATCACTCTCTTATTTTTACCCGATTTGCTTCAAACTTTATGTGTATAATGTAGACGCATGGCAGATGTAGACCTCTGAAAGGATTATTGATATCTTAGATGCTGTTGCCGTGGCAACGCATCAAACTTCAATATTCTTTTCGGATACTTTTGAGACTCTTCACATGCTTGAAATTGGATGAAACTCTATAGACACATCACATTTATTAGCCAGTAGACATGTGCAAAGTTTCAGAAACGGGCGTGGTGAGGGGCTCAGTAGCGCCACCTTTAGTCAAAAATGGGGGCTTAGTTTTAAGTAGAGTCACAAAAATCGTTATGTATATTGTTCTCATCAAGTCGGACAACTTTCTAATTTATAGTGATAAGCTCTGACCAACAGGAAGTGAGATATTTTGGTTTGAATGTGATTTTTTGGAGAATTCTCTCTCTCTCTCTGTATCTGTGTCTCAGTGTGTGTGTGTGTGGGGTGTGGGGGATTTGTCTGTTAGGAGAGATTTGCTTTTATAATTGTTTTTCAAGGTTTCAGGGGCTTTTGGGGCCCTTAACGTGCTCGAAAACTCTTGAAACTTTGCACACAGGTCAGAACCTGCGGCCATCAGGGCCGGGCTGAAGCTGGTACCCGGGCGTGGCAGGGGGGCTCAACAGCGCCCCCTTGAATGGGATCCGAAAACTTGGTCCATAGATCAAACTTGCTTGCATGAATTAATATGAAACTCGGTACACATATAGATCTCATTGGGCCGAACAACTTTCGCACTCTTAAGTTATACGCCAGCCCAACAGGAAGTCAGCTATTATGGGTTGTTTGGAGAACGCTTGCTGTGGAATTTGAAACACTCCTCCTAGAGAATTAATTCAATCCCCATCAACCTCGGTGTGCATGAAGTCAAGACATTGAGGATGCTAAATTGCGGATGGATTTTTGATATCTCGAACGGTTTGGTCGTGGCGAGGAAACGAATTTATGGCGAGAAAAGAGAAACACGAAGTGTTATAACTTCTGCATACATTAACTGATCTTGATGAAACTTCAGCAGTGTGTTCGTGGTAAGAGGCCGATCAGATGGATGTAACTATTGTGAGTCAAAGTTATAGCGCCACCAACTGGCAGCAGGAAGTGTGTCACTTTCAAAATGCTTTTGACAAAAGTGGGGGGGTTAGTTTTACCAACAGTTACAAAAATCAGTACGTATATTGGTCTCATCGAGCCGGACAAATTTCTAATTTACAGTCATTAGCTCCGACCAACAGGAAGTCAGATATTTTGGTTTGAATGTGGATTTCTTTGCAAAATCAGCCTCTGAATTTTTACCCACTCCTCTTAAGTGGTTTATTTTATTCCCACCAAACTTTTTCAACATGATGAAAATACATTAAAAATGCTAAATTGTGAACGGATAATACATATCTCAAATGGTTTTGCTATGACGAGGGATTAAAGTAATGTCAAAAATGGAAACACTGAAAGCCTCATATCTTCTAAAAATGTAATTATACACCATTTATTTCTATATAAAATTATACAAATATCAGAACTAAACCCATTTTATTCTTTTTTTTTTTTTTCAATTTAATAATTGTTTAAGTTTAAAGACAGCCAGAATGTTTTTTTAGTCCAAAAAATAAATAAATCATGTCATTCATAGTGCTATACTGCCCTCTTGTGTTCAAAATCAGGTAGGCCTATTGTATCTATATAAAAATATACTAGGTATGTGACGGTGAGAATATTTTACCACCGGTTAATCAACGGGTTAATCAACGTTAATCAATGTTGTGGAATATTTTGAGTGTATCATAAAATCAGAATAAGGTAAGACAAGTAATATTTTCTGTCTTTTATTTATATATATATATATATATATATATATATATATATATATATATATATATATATATAAATATAGCTGCGAGCAGCGATGAAGGGCCAAAGCCGGCGGCACCGCCACCCGGGGTTGCGGTGCCACCGGCTTGGGCCCGTAATCGCTGCTCGCAGCTATATTTATTCTTCTTCTTCTCCAAAGTGAATCGCTTCATTTCCTTCTCTCTGGGCCTGCGTAGTGTTTTTGCGATTATTGTGTTGCACGTCATCACGCATCACACACATTACCAGCTTCGGCCAATTGTGAGCCTACGTGGTGACATGTAACACAGACGCGCAGCGCAAAAACACTACGTGAACCAACTAGAGGCCCAGAGAGAAGGAAATGAATAGTGGAATAAAGTCGATATTTTTGTTTGTTTTTGCGCACAAAAAGTATTCTCATCTCTTGATATACTTAAGATTAAGCCACTGTAGTCACTTGGACTATATTAACGATCTCTTTAATAACTTTTCTGGGCCAGCAAGTTTCGGTCACCTAGCAGCCTATGGAGGAGTGATCCAGCTCTCAGATTTCATCAAAAATATCTTAATTTATGTTCCGAAGATGAACGAAGGTCTTACACGGTTGAAACCACATGAGGGTGAGTAATTACTGACAGAATTTTCATTTTTGGGTGAACTAACCCTTTAAATAAGGACCAATGTTGTTAAAAAACTAACAGTGGATTTGTCAAAGAGAAAATCACACTAAAACAATTAAACCTCAATGTCGATAAAAATAACATTATTTAATCATCGAAACTCACCGTGTGTAATGTCTTCAAATTGTTGTCGTTGTTGTTGTTGTCGTTGTTCCTCTTGTTTTCTTGAAATATCAGAATAAGGCTTGAAATATCAGAATAAGTATCTCGAGTTGTGTATCTCTGTATTTGCTGAGAGCAAAAGGGGACGTATAGTTTACAGCATTTGGTTTTAACCCAGCAAGGAGCATCTTTTAAAAATTTTAATTTTAAAAGATGCTCCTTGTTAAATTCAGACAAATTAAGTAATGTTTGGCCTGTAGTTGATATTTATGCACATATTTCACTTGAATTATAAGCTACAAATTATATTAATTTAATAATTATTTACAAGTTAAAAACAAAAGATGTAAAACCATATAACACTATTAGCCTACATGTGTATTGAACATTTAATTTATATTGAAATATCCGAAATAAAACCAATCAAATCACACTTAAGGCCCTATCTTACACATGCCAAATGTTTAAAATAAAAGGATTACAATGTAAAAGATTATTATTGTGTACATAAATATATGGTGGAATCCGTAGATGGTCTGCTCACGCGCGCACGAGCAGATCCATTTGTGCTCTGGAGACGCGTGAATCAAGAAATAACATGAATAAAAACTTTAAACGCATTAAAGTTATTTTGCACAAAACTTAAACTTATGGTCATGCTTTCTTAAAAAGTAGGAAATGTTTTCCTATGTTTTCCTTGGTTTTATTACTCTGTACTTAGTGCTCTCTTGCATTTCTTGCATTTCTATGTTCTGCGCTTGCTTTCCCAAATGTTGCAGTTCGAGTTTCATGTTCAAATTGTTGTCGTTGTTGTTCTTGTTGTGTTCCTTAAATACTTGCAAATGAGGCTTGAAATATCAGAATAAGTATCTCCAGGTGTGTCTCTCTGTATTTGCTGAAAGCAAACGGGGACGAATTTTGACCACTTTGTTAAGTTTTAAATAAATTTACTTTATTTAAACTCTCCATAAATAAGAAGCAAATATAGCAGACAAAGAGGCGCCCGCGCGGTCACTTGCATTGCACGTGAACTGGAGCGTCTCATCATACATGGCCATAGTCTAGTTTTCCTAGCCATGTTTAATAAATAGGGGTGTGACTGGAAACTCGGCTCACAAGATGAGATTTTAACACTATTTATAAGAAATCTTTGATGCTGAATTGACTGAATTTTGAGCAGTACACACTTCGAGACCACATCTTTACCCCTGTCTTCCCTGGAACAGTGTAAAAAAAAAAGTGTGTCCAAAGAATCCATTAGCAAATGACTTAACACCTATATGCACATGCTACTTCATATTACAGGCTGATATGTGCCGAGCCATTCTTTCTGCTACAGATATTAACCAAAAACGGAAAAGCCTTCAGTCAATTCCACTTCCGTTCATAACATAACTAGACTTTTTATTTTGTAATTCTGTCTGCCATTTGTAACATTAGCGAAATCACATTCTATTCTATTCTATTTTTATACCTGCTTTGTATTTCTTGACTCATCACAATAACTTAGATTCATATATGAATATACTACAAATCACAAAACACATACAACATCTTAACATTTTTGTACAATATATTTTATTTAAAAAATAATAATAATTATGCTGTCTCCTTTTCCACTGGCACAACGTCCATTTCCTCTCCTATCTCGATGATCTCTGCAGCTCCAAGTTCCAAATTATCTGTAATTTAAATACAGTTAATTTGACAAACTTATATACAGTGCAAAACCAAACTGTACATTTCAATATTCCAACAAGAAAAAAGTTTAGTTTTATACATCATAAACAAAAATAAACAAAACTGTCTTTACGTACGTACCATCTTTTATAAAATCGAGAGCAGCCTTTGTCCCTTCCAACTCCCCTTCCATCTTTTTTATTGTTCCCTGAGCTTTTGCCAGCTCTTTTTTTAGGTATTTTTTTTCTGCATCCATTCCAGCAAGTTTCACCATCACATTGTCACCCAACTCGGTCAGCTCGTGGTACACTTTGCCTCGCGTCACTGCCTCATCCAACATTGAATACTGCACAAAACAACACACCAGCATTTACTTAAACAAATTACAAATACATAATCTTGCACCAGCATTAAAAACTAAACCGATTTGTTTACCAACAAGCAAAGTACATATAACGTTACTACTTACCGCTAGTAAGCGAAACTGGTCTCTAATTTTCACGTACTCCTCTCCTTTCACCCAAGTCATTTTAGATGGACTTTTTAGTGCTGCCATTTTTTCTGCAAGAACATTTTATCAATGTAATACAAACGAGTCAACTATTCACGCTTATACTTAATCTATAAAGTACAAAAATAATACTTATCTTAGCGAAATTAAAAGCACAGCTTACCTCGATAATGTAATCTCCGATCTGACAAGTAGGTTTAAATTTGAAACTTAAATAGGGGGGCCTAACGATTTTCTGTATGTCTCAGCCAATCACACTTAAAAAAACAAATATTTTAAAAGTAATTATATTTAAAGAATTACAAATTACGCTATTGGGACACACCAGAGAAAAAACTCTCAATTTTTAAATAACAGGTATAGGCTAATCAACTTTCTATTTTTATACCTGCTTTGTATTTCTAGACTCACTCATCACAATAACTTAGATTCATATATGAATATAGCCTACTACAAAACACATACAACATCTAAAAATTTTTTTACAATATATTTTATTTGAAAAATAATAATAATAATAATTATTGAGCTGCCTCCTTTTCCACTGGTATCTCTGGCTTCATTGCAACGTTCATTTCCTCTCCTATCTCGATCTCTGCAGCTCCATCAAGTTCCAGATTATTTGTAATTTAAATACATGCAGTTCATTTGACAAACTATACAGTGCAAAACCAAACTGTACATTTCAATATTCCAACAAGAAAAAAAGATTAAGTTTTATACAAAATAAACAAAACTGGAAGCTTTGTTAAGTTTTTCAGATGCTTAAACATGTTCTGTATGTGGTGAAAAGCGGCAAAAATGCCAAAGGAAATGCTCAAAGTAAGTGTAAAGGTTGTGTTTTCCTTCATGTGTGAGATGAAGTCCATCATGTTTGTATAGGTGTTGTAGTATTTTTCCATTTTTGAGAAATGGTGATGTTGTGTTTAGAAACACAATGTTATTTGTTTGCATAGTCCAGCGCTGTATCATGTTGTTGTACTGTTTGACTGTTGTTTTCATTGTGAAGTCATCTGTAAGTCGCGGCAAGACAGAGCTGATTGCAAAGTAAAGAATGTGAGGATTTGCTTGAGAGATTCTTGATATTAGTGTTTTCATTCGCTGGAAGACAAGTGATGGAGATGTTCCACTGGCAATGTCATTTGTTCCGATGTGGAGGATAACCATTGCATTGCTGTGTATTGTCTCAAAGTGGTACATGTGTTGTTGCTCAGATCTCAGAAGAGTAGTTCCTGGATGCACCCAGCATTTTGCAGTTGGAAGGTAGTTCTCAATATCCCGACACATGGAGTCTGTTAGGAAGCAGACCTGTAGACCTGTAAGAGAGAAGAAAAAAGTTTTTAATATATTTAAAATAAAGCACAAATGTATTGCATACATTGCATATTGCATTTATGTGGTTGGTTTACCTTGGGGTATGTTGAAAGTTATTTTGTTGATTGTAGATGTTATGGGTGTTCTGTCTATAGAGAGATAGAGAAGATTAGAAAATAGTGCAGAAATAGTATGTGTAATGTAAGGCTGTATGAGATGTGCTAGTGATATGTTCAGTTACCTTGGTGATCCATAGCTGACATGAAGGTGCATCAGAAGTAGTAGTAATAGTATGGGGTGGAGTTAATAAGAAGGGGGCAGTCGGGGTAAGAAAGAAAGAAGTAATCCAATGCACTTATGTGGAAGGAACAAAAAAAAAATGTGTCACAGGAAACAGAAATGGGAGTTTTTGGGTATAAAACAAGATTAAAGTAATGAACTACATTATTAGTGGGCAAGGTATTTTTTAGCTTTTACTATGTAGACATATTGACATGAGTAGCCTACATATAAGAACTATAGGCCTATAGTTATATGACATTCTAAACAATTTTAACATTAAATTAAATTCCCTTTTTCGTTTTAATTCACTCCTGCCTAACAGCTTTAAAGATGATACACATAAATTTTCGAAACTTCAAACAACCATTCCAGCACAAGACATGCACGAATAAAAAAAAAAACTGAATTACTGACTTGACAAGGACTTTGCCATTGACGACCTTTACCGTATGATATTTAGCTGCCAAGCAAAAAATAAACTAATAAAAAAGCCGCTTGGCACACTCACATATCACCTAAATCAACTGAAAAAAAAAAAAAAACCTTATCCCCTCCACTCACATTGACCTCCAGAATACTTTACACCATCTTTCACATTAAAAGGTATCAAAAAATATCAATATTTCGTGCAAAAATAACAGATTTGATTTCTGGAGAAACATTCTCCAGCAGAACCTGTAATCACAACTAGCCTTATCAATTATTTTATTGCCTAATAACAATAAAATGAATACTTAATATTTAAACATCGTTAGCATTTGTCAAAGAGAAAATCACACTAAGCCAATTAAACCTCAACATCCTGTTAAGTGTCGATAAAAATAACATTATTTAATCATCGTAACTCACCGTGTGTAATGTCTTCAAATTGTTGTCGTCGTTGTTGTTGTCGTTGTTCCTCTTGTTGTCTTGAAATATCAGAATAAGGCTTGAAATATCAGAATAAGTATCTCGAGTTGTGTATCTCTGTATTTGCTGAGAGCAAAAGGGGACGTATAGTTTACAGCATTTGGTTTTAACCCAGCAAGGAGCATCTTTTAAAAAAAATAATTTTAAAAGATGCTCCTTGTTAAATTCAGACAAATTAAGTAATGTTTGGCCTGTAGTTGATATTTATGCACATATTTCACTTGAATTATAAGCTACAAATTATATTCATTTAATAATTATTTACAAGTTAAAAACAAAAGATGTAAAACCATATAACACTATTAGCCTACATGTGTATTGAACATTTAATTTATATTGAAATATCCGAAATAAAACCAATCAAATCACACTTAAAGGAGAACTCCGGTCAATTTTAACATTGAGCTCATTTTTTTGTACATTTGGAGTGCTGTCAATACAGAGAACAACGACAAAAATTCACGCGCGTGATTATAAGTATTAAACCTATGCGTGTGAACTCTGCAATCGACTACTTTGGACTTCAACCGAAAAACAGGATGTAAACAAAGGTATTTGCGCTGGCTTAAATAACATCATTTTTATACATTTCTTTCACATCTACTGCAGTCAGATTCACTCGTGTTCACTCAGAAGGAATCACTGACATTTTCTGTGCACTTGTAATGACACATCAAGGATGTTAAGAGGCTAAAAGCAGGTTTAGTACTTGCCCCATTGAAGTCAACAGGGAGCAAATTTTAAAAATAGAATAACTCGGTGTAGGCAACACCGATTTTTGTCGTTGTTCTCTGTATTGACAGCACTCCAAATGTACAAAAAAATGAGCTCAATGTTAAAATTGACCGGAGTTCTCCTTTAAGGCCCTATCTTACACATGAAAATATTGAAATAAAACCAATCAAATCACACTTAAGGCCCTATCTTACACATGCCAAATGTTTAAAATAAAAGGATTACAATTTAAAATATTATTATTGTGTACATAAATATATGTGGAATCCGGCTTGTCCCGTAGATGGTCTGCTCACGCGCTTTAACCTCGCGCACGAGCAGATCCATTTGCGCTCTGGAGACGCGTTCGGCGTTCGGTCTTTCCACGATCAAATTCCGTCATGTAAATAGCGAATCCTGGTGAACGCAACTGGCATTTAGGGGAATGGGAGATGAGACTCTAATTGGTTTAACGCACGTAAATCCCCCCCCAAAAAACATTACTCATTAAGAGAATAGGGCGCGCTCTGCGCTTTAGACCATGCGCTCGCTTAGATCGTTAAAATAAGGCCCTTAACGTTGAAGGTCGTCCCTGCTCGATGTGATTTTTTTACCTTACGTTCTTACCTTACGGCCTTTGTTGTTTATTTTATTAAAATGCACCCTAATGCTACATCGTTTGCATGTTCCTCATCTTGTTTTCTGACCCGGTAATGGATGATCTTTTCGCCACAGTGCTCGACCACACAAGCTCTCCATAAAGCAGCTGTCAACATTGAACATTGAAAATAAGGGAGATTTCCCGGAATCCATCCCCAAAATAAGGGATTTTTTTTTACACGATTCTTACCCACAAACTTTAAAAAAAAAGCACTAATCATTAACAGTCTAAAGAGTTTATAACTACACAATTAAAGAATGACAGACCAATATGTTTAAAGTGCTTTATTTATGAACAAAGTAAACATTACTTACACATTTTCATTTGCTACAACGTGTTTTAGCTTAACCCTCAGATGGTCCTCGGTCATTTCTGACCGAAACATTTTCTGTTTTGAATTTCTAAAAATCACAGCTTCATCGGAATGTTATGAAACTTGGAGACTTTTATGGCATTAGGTATGTGAATAAAAAAAAAATTGGGGTCATGATCCAAGCATGCTAAGTGGTTGTAAAAAAAATAGTCACACTACAGGCCTTCGGTCAAAAATGACCGACCCATAGGAAATGAATGGGAAATAAAAAAATAAAAAAAATTCTCAGAATTTTTGTGTGTACAATCTACAAATCGGCCACAATCCTAAAAAAAAGTACACAGCTGTAAAGGGGTGACACTCTACAACATCAAGAGTGCAAAAAAGACACACCCACCCACACACACACACACATACAAACACACTTTTATACACATACACACCAATAATTTTGATTACAAAAAATCTGTTTTGAATTTTTAAAAATCACAGCTTCATCAGAATATTACGAAACTTGGTGACTTTTATGGCATTAGGTATGTGAACACACAAAAAAATTGAGGTCATGATCCGAGCATGCTAAGTAGTTGTAAAAAAAAAGTGTCACACTTGTGGTCTTCGGTCAAAAATGACCCCCATAGAAAATGAATGGGAAATTGAAAAAAAAAAAAAAAAAAAAAAAAATTTAATATTATTTTACATAAAGTGTTATAATTGAATGAATTGCATTTTTTGTTACAAATTCTGTAAAAAAAAAAAAAGCTGGGGAATTCACATGCCTCTCCATAGAGAGCTGTACATGCCATCTAGTGGTTACACAATGGTTCTACGCTTTCTCTCCATACTCTCACCAGATGGTGCTAATCTGCTTAAAACATTTTTTTTTGAAGGCCTAGACTCTATATTAAACTAAAATACTGCATTAAAAATATTTTAAAAAAATACATATATATATATATATATATAATTTTTTTTATTATTTATAATGACAAAAATAGACCATAAATATTGCATAAATATTAATAAATTCAATAAAATTCTCTCAAAATACAAAATTAAAAAGAATAAATATTATAGAACAAAAATAAATTGCATTGGTTTTACTGGGATGGAAGAAGTTTCATTTTTAGGTGTCCGGTCACTTCTGACCGGGAAGGCCCAGGGTGAGACTCCGAAAGGAAGACCTTCTGAGGGTTAATGTTGGGGGACAGAGTGAGAAAGAAACAGAGAGAAAGAGAAAGAGACAGACAGACAGACATAAAGAAAGAATGTGTGTAAGAGGCAGTTGAACAAATGGATAGAGACAGTAAAGACAACCTTGTCACCCTTCCTGGTGTCTCCCATTTACTCAAATATCGGCATAATGTCCTTGGTTTTGGCTGGTGGTTAATTTGGTGATTTTGGCCGTCGGCGTCCTGATCCATCATCGCACATCACACTCATCTACTCTACTCTCCTTGAAGTTCACTTCCCGGCCGCTACTTTTTCCCTCTTCCTCCCGCGAGCCGCTGCAACTGTCTTCTTCTTCTTCTTCGATGATAGCCTAAGCTACTGTCTCTATACTGCCACCTGCTTTACTGGAGGTCTAGCAACTCAAGTGCAAGCCACTTCACAGCATAGATATCATATAAAGGCTAGATGTCTCGTGCGCGCTACTGGCCAATGGAGGTCGACGTCCGCAAACGGCGGCCATCTTACCACAGGGAGCTCGCTCACTCGTAACATGGTGCATGTACTTTTAAATAACCATAACTTGCTCATTTTTCTACCGATTTTCAAACGGTTTGGTTTGTTATAAACGTCAGAGATGTAGTTATGACACTGCATACATATGAATAATTATAGCAATGGACTTCCATATTAAAGAATTATAGCCACGTTAATAACGTTTGTAAGAAACCAAACCGTTTGTAAATCCGTCAAGATTTCAGCGAGATAAGAGGATTTGTGTACGTGCTGATCACTCACCTTAATTCACAGAGCCCTGTGGTAAGATGGCCGCCGGTGATGCCGGATGTGACTCCGCCTTAAGACATCTAGCCTTTATATGATATCTATGCTTCACAGACACAGATAGTTGCGTGCCGTGTTCTGAGTTAACACAATCAGAGCGTAAATATACGGGATATTTTACGGGAAAATACTAAAACGGGAAGACAGCGGGAAAAGAGCTAAAATACGTGAGAAACCCGGAAAAAACGGGAGGGTTGACAGCTATAAATGTTATGTGTAGCATAATATGCTTACACATCAAAATATTATCAGCTTGCTAGGCTAATTGATGTATAGAACATTGTAGTATACCGAAATGATAATCATATTATTCTGTCTAATATTTAAATACAAAACGGCTCTCAAATGGGAACCGATCCTCACCGTTCACTTAAAGGATCCGGATCGTTCGCGAACACTGGACGATTTAAAAGATAGAAAACCCACGAATTTACTACATTTCAAAAGTGTAATTTTCATGCAATTAAGTTTGTTTATATAGCGTTTTTTCAATAGGCTACAGATTGTTTCAAAGCAGCTTTACAGTGATAACAATACTAAACATAAAAACAACACATAAAAACAACAACTAAACAATTAATCGCCTGAATAAGACTGTTGTGTACATCACCTTACAACATGCCCTTTATCTAAATATGCATACATATTAATGTGGTAGGCTATAAGTAATGGAAAGTCCCATTTTTTTCCACTAACTGGTTTTTATAGGAATTGCTTCAACGATTCACTAGTTTGTTTATGTAATCACGCATAAAGACAATTATATTATTAAAACAACCATTAATGATTTAAAACCCAAATGTTTAGTCTAAAGCAAGTATGGTAAATCTGACCTTTCACCCATATTTCAAGTTCATCTTATGAACTGTTTCTTCAGTTCTTATTTTATCTCAATATTTTGACACTCTTTATGATAATAGTTGTTGCAATTACATTTATTAATTATTGCTAATAGTATTACAAAGAAAAATAATTAGTCTATGATTTTACCTTTGCAAAGAAATGTAGGCTTATCTCTTATTTACACTACTTGTGCAATAAAAATGTAACCCTTCTGTTTCTCCCATTATTTTCTAAACTACACACATACCCATAAACTAATTACCTAACAATCTTTCAGAAACCACAAGAAAAATACCAGTTAAAATATTTATTTTTTCACTAAATCAAATCAGAAATTTCCACACTGCTGTCCACAGAGGTCTCCATCTCGTTACACTCTGTTTGAGTTGCAGCCTCGGTCACATCTGCATATAAATAAAAAATCATTATGACAATGCCTTTAGTTTTATCACATGCAAGTTTTTTTTTTTTTTTTTTTTTATTTTTTTATGCAATCAACAACATTGATTTATACTGTACAGCACCATATAATCAATACCCACATTTTTAATAGTCAGTTGCTGTCTTAGTTCCTACAAATTAAATGTTTAACATCCCAGTAATATTCTTCTTCTTAAACTGTTACAGTTTTGATCTGATCCTCTTCAAATTTGGTGAGTGTAATCTTAAGGCCTTTCCTAAAGGAGCCCGGTGGCGGCGGCAGGGGTGCGAGGGCCCTTTTCATCGCTGCTTGCAGCTTTAATTATTATTATTCTCCAAAGTGAATCGCTTGTTAGAGGGCCTTAACACTAGAACTCCCAATTGTTTCCAGAAGGATGTTTTTTTTTTTGGTTTTTTTTTGTGCCTTTTTGCCACTTTTGGGGCCCTTAACATGCTCAAAAACTCTTGAAATTTTGCACACACGTTAGAACCTGCGGCCATCAGGGCCGGGCTGAAGTTGGTACCGGGGCGTGGCAGGGGGGCTCGACAGCGCCCCCTGGAATGGGGTCCGAAAACTTGGTCCATAAATCAAACACGCTTGCATGTAATAATATGAAACTCAGTACACTTATAGATCTCATTGGGCCGAACAACTTTCGTGCTCTAAGTTTTACAAAAGCCCAACAGGAAGTCGGTTATTATACGTTGTTTGGAAAACGCATACAATGGAATGTGAAATACTCCTCCTAGGGATTTCATCCGATCGCCACCAAACTCGGTGAGAATAAAGTCAAGACATTGAGAATGAATTCTTGCGAACGGATTTTTGATATCTCGAACGGTTTGGCCGTGGCGAGGAAACAAATTTATGGCGAATAATGGGACACAGGAAGTGTGTTATAACTTCTGCATACATTAACTGATCTTGATGAAACTTCTGCAGTGTGTTCGTTGTAAGAGGCCAATCACATGGATGTGACTATTGTGAGTCAAAGTTATAGCGTCACCAACTGGCAGCAGGAAGTGTGTCACTTTCAAAATGCTTTGAAGTCACCCTCTTAATTTTACCCGATTTGCTTCAAACTTTATGTGTATAATGTAAACACACGGCAGATGTAGACCTGTGAAAGGATTATTGATATCTTAGATACTGTTGCCGTGGCAACGCATCAAATTTTAATATTCTTTTCGGATGCGTTTGAGACTCTTAGCATGCTTGAAATTGGATGAAACTCGACAGACACATCACACTTATTAGCCAGTAGACAAGTGAAAAGTTTCAGAAACGGGCGTGGCAGGGGGGCTCAACAGCGCCCTCTTGAACAGGGTCTGAAAACTTGGTCCATATATCAAACACGCTTGCATGAATTAATATGAAACTCGGTACACATAGATTTCATCGGGCCGAACAACTTTCCCTCTGTCAAGTTTCACGCCAGCCCAACAGGAAGTCGGCTATTATGGGTTGTTTGGAAAACGCTTTTTTTGTGGAATGTGATGTACTCCTCCTAGAGAATTCATTCAATCACCTCCAAACTCAGTCAGCATGAAGTCAAGACTTTGAGGATGCTAAATTGCGGACGGATTTTTGATATCTCGAACGGTTTGGCCGTGGCGAGGAAACAAATTTATGGTGAGAAAAGAGAGAGACGAAGTGTTATAACTTCTGCATACATTAACTGATCTTAATGAAACTTTAGCAGTGTGTTCGTGGTAAGAGACCGATCAGATGGATGTAATTATTGTGAGTCAAAGTTATAGCGCCACCAACTGGCAGCAGGAAGTGTGTCACTTTCAACATGCTTTTGACAAAAGTGGGGGGGGGGGGTTAGTTTTACCAACAGTTACAAAAATCAGTATATATATTGGTCTCACCGAGCCGGACAACTTTCTAATTTACAGTCATTAGCTCAGAGCAAAAGGAAGTCAGATATTTTGGTTTGAATGTGGATTTTTGGGATATTTCAGACTATGAGTTTTTAGCTACTCTTCCTAACTGGTTTATTTTATTCACACCAAACTTTTTCAAAATGATAAAGATACATTAAAGATGCTAAATTGTGAACGGATATTAAACATCTCAAACGGTTTTGCTATAGTGAGGGACTAAAGTAATGTACAAAATGGAAACAATAAAAGCCTCATCTTCTAAAAATGTAATTAAACACCATTTATTTCTATATAAAAGTATAAAAATATCACAACTAAACCCATTTTATTCTTTTTTTTTCAATTTAATAAATATTTATAAGTTTAAAAATAGTAATTGTACTATTTAGTCCCATAAAAGTCAAGTCATACATAGGGCTATACTGCCCTCTTGTGTTCAAAATCAGGTAGGCCTATTGTATCTACATAAAAATATACTAGGTATGTGACGGTGAGAATATTTTACCACCGGTTAATCGACGTGTGACACCGCTGGGGGCTTTTGAATCGCCAACTTAAAAACGAAAGTAAAATATGTTCGTCCGCACTGACATTTATAGTGGTTGATCGAGCGTTTCAAATGAATTCCTATGGAAGTAGGAATTAACTGAAAATACAGTGTGTTTTATTGCGACTGTACACAAAGTTAACACTTTGCAGTTTGAATGTCGTCCTGTATAATGACGGAGTATGTTTTTATGTGTCCACTGTTCAATCGCGCCCACGCCACACACACACACACACACACACACACAAACACACACACGGTTTACTATCTTTGTGGGGACTCTCCATAGATTTAATGATTTTTATACTGTACAAACTGTATATTTTATCTCCTTACACTAACTAAACCCCTAAACCTACCCATCACAGAAAACTTTCTGCATTTTTACAATTCCAAAAAAACTCATTCTGTATGATTTATAAGCTTGTTTACCCATGGGGACCTCTATTTAGGTCCCCACTGTAACACGAGTCCCCATGAGTCTGTGTGCATTCAGGTTAAAGTCCCCACCGGGATAGAAAAACATGAACACACATACACATACACACACACACACACACATACACACACATTCCAGCATTGCAATCTTGACATTGCAGCCTGTTCATTATAGCCTTAATAAAATATAATAATAAAATGGTCAACCTAACATATAAAAATTACACTGCTCTAAATAGTCAGTAGTACAATTCGTACATTCACAGTAAGCACCGCTCCACTGTGAATTTTCCAAGCACATTTTTGCGCATGTGAAGAGGATAATTTTTCCCTTCGATATTGGAACGTGAGTGAAGTACAAAGCATATAATAAACAATAGTTTAGCATCCAAAAAAAGGTAATTATATATATATAGATTAGTCGGCATGAAGTCAAGACATTGAGGATGCTAAATTGCGGACGGATTTTTGATATCTCGAACGGTTTGGCCGTGGCGAGGAAACAAATTTATGGCCTAATTTATAGGTAACTAAAGGCAACGGGGTTGGGGTGCCACCGGCTTGGGCCCGTAATCGCTGCTCGCAGCTATATTTAGGGCCCGAGCACCGATGGTGAGAGGACCCTATTGTTTTTGCTCCGTTTATTCTTCTTCTTCTTCTTCTTCTTCTTCTTCTCCAAAGTGAATCGCTTTTTAGAGGGCCTAAACATGCTCGAAAACTCATGAAACTTTGCACACGCTTCAGAAGTGGTGAAAATTTACGTGTGATATGGTTTTCAGAATTGGGGGGGGCAAATTCGGCAAATGATTGCCCCCACATTTTGCCCCGGCTCCTGGTTTCACGTACAGGTATGAAATTTGGTACATACATGTATTGACCCAATACCTACAGAAAAGTCTCTTGGAGCATAGCCCTAAACACAACAGGAAGTGAGCTATTTTGAACTTCCTCCTAGATTTTGGGCATTTTTCGTAATTTCCTGATGTTGTACTTTAACGAACTCCTCCTACAGATTTGATCTGATCCTCTTCAAATTTGGTGAGTGTAATCTTAAGGCCTTTGTGACGTTAAATTGCGAAGATCTAGAGTTTTCGTCGAAGGGTGTGCCCTCGGCGGCCTGACAAATGTTCACCCAATTTCGGCCTTCTGGTGATATATGCATGATCAGATAAGTTCAATATTAATGTTGCTTGCAGTTCCGATGTTGCTAGGCAACCACAGACAGCCTGCAGTAACTCAGGCATACAATTTCCAATCTGTCCCAAACTTCACATGTTTGATAAGAGTCCTGTCCTGAACACATGACCATGCTCATATTTGGTTATAGCAATAGCGCCACCTGCTGGTAGCAGGAAGTGTGGCAAATACAAAACATGCTCGAAAAATCATGAAACTTTGCACACGCTTCAGAAGTGGTGAACATTTACATGAGATATGGTTTTCAAAATTGGGTGGGTCAAAATGGCTTACTTATTGCCCCTAAATTTTGCCCCGGCTCGACGTTTCACGTACAGGTATGAAATTTGGTACATACATGTAATGACCCAATACCTACAAAAAAGTCTCTTGGAGCATAGCCCTAAACACAACAGGAAGTGAACTATTTTGAACTTCCTCTCAGATTTTGGGTTTTCATTTCCTGATGTTGTACTTTAACAAACTCTTCCTACAGTTTTGATCTGATCCTCTTCAAATTTGGTGAGTGTAATCTTAAGGCATTTCCTAAAGGCGCCGGGTGGCGGTGGCAGGGGTGCGAGGGCCCTTTTCATCGCTGCTTGCAGCTTTAATTATTATTATTCTCCAAAGTGAATCGCTTGTTAGAGGGCCTTAACACTAGAACTCCCAAGGCGGTCATTTTGACCGTTTTTAAATTTTACAATGTAATAACTTTGTTAAAATAAAATAAATGTGGCTGTAGGACTCTGACTTTTCCTAAATATGTGTATATTTTATTCTGACACTGTTATTTTATTAAAATCATAAAACGCACAACAGTTCTGACTATTTCTACCTAGAACTACCATAACGGTCATTTTGACCGCACGCGTTATAGATATCATAAGTCCGCTACATTGCAAGTTTCGCAGAGGGACTTCATCATACGACTGGCGAGCGAACTTCACTCCGACCAAATGGAATCAAAAGCCATACAACTGGAGGAACTGCAAACAAAATAAAACCAAGGAGATGTATCAAATGTCACAACGTGTGTGGGAGCTGCACGCGAAAGGCGGTGTTTACCTGTGTGGAATGTGCGTAAGCGTCAATGATGCGGTATGTTTGCGCCGTTCAAATGGGCAGTTAACCTGATTTTGTTCGTTAATATTTTTTGTTCACTGAAAGTAATCGTTCTGAAGCAGTTCGTTTTCTTGTTTAGCTAATGTTCATGTTTTTTTCTTAGCCTGTTTGTGTGTGTACATTTTCACATTCATTTGAATTAAAATTGTGTGTCCTGTTTATCATTACCTATCATTGTAGATCCATTTATTTTTAGATTTTGTATTGATTATTGAACTTATTTACAAACAGGGCTGTACTAACTGTATGAAGCTTTGACGTTTCCTAACTTTTGTGCGTGTCTATTCACGTGGTGAGTGCGGTGAAAAAAAATATTATTTTGATGAAAAATGTTCCTCAAATAGAGGCAGCACCTGTCGGGGCAATCTTTCTTTTGTGCTTGTTTTAAGGGCTATGACGACAGGAATTAAAGGGTTACTTCAGGATTTAGCATTAAGCTTTGTATTAGTAGAAAACCTGTAGTATTTTCGAATTGCCATGCTTTCCATCCTCATATCCCCCTTAGACAAGAGATTTATGTATTTCTTGTCTGGAAAAAATCCTCCGATGACGCAAATATCGTCATTTTGCGTCATCGGAGGATTTTCTGGACAGAGGCTAAAGACTACAGCCAGTAGATGGCGTTGTTCCGCATGTTTTCAGCCCGCCCATACAGGGTGGGATCTCACTCACAGAATGTACACAGTGTCAGCCGTCTTTCTTTGGAAGCTAAGCTAGCAGGCTCTTGTTCTGTGGAGAAAGCTGAATAGTAGGAGAAAGCTGAGTAAGTAACCATCCTCCTTTCCCCGGACTTGTCCGGCGGGCGAGATCGTTCAAAATGTACGGGATTCAGCTTTTGCTTTCTGCGGTCGCCATTCATTGTTTAACGTTACATGCACACCTTTCAATCTAACTGAATTCATTCCGATTGGTGAATTTGAATGTAGTGTTTACATGAACGCTAAACAAGTGATTGGTTGATGTGCGTTTTACCATTGTTAAGAAAAATTCCCGCTCCTCCGTGAGAGATGCGAGACCCGGCGCGTCTCAGTAATCATGCCACCGGCCTCGCGCTGTTCTCCCGCGGCCGTCAGCCTCGTCCTGCTCGCCACTGTAAACATGAATGAATGGCGACTGTAGAACGCAAAAGCCGAATCCCGGACATTTTGGACGATCTCTAATCCCTCGCAAACTCATCACGTAGGCTAGCTATTGTTGTTGCTAGCCTACGCACTCTTACCGGTAGGCGTGGCCTCCTAAGGCAGCGAAGCAAGTGCATTCTGGGAGTTGTTGTCTTTCATCCACATAAGCCAAAAATACATTTTCTGGCTTTTCTCAGTCTAGAAAGCTCCAAATTCAAAAATTTCTTCACATTTCTTCTACTTAAATGACCTATTTTAAATACACATTCATCTTCCCAGAGGTGAAGTATCCCTTTAAAAGCTTCATTGGAAAAGAGAAGGTTAACATGTACAATAGATATTGCATGACGAAAATGACGTTCAGTACGGCCATATGAACGTCAAAGTATGAACGGTCAGAATGACCGCTATGGTCGTTCTAGTAGTTATGGAATTCCGGTAGTTCTAGTGTTAAAATGCTTGAAAACTCATGAAACTTTGCACACGCGTCAGAAGTGGTGAAAATTTACGTGTGATATGGGTTTCAGAATTGTGTGGGGCAAATTTGGCTCAGTTATTGCCCCCACAATTTGCCCCGGCCCCTGGTTTCACGCACAGGTATGAAATTTGGTACATACATGTAATGACCCAATACCTACAAAAAAGTCTCTTGGAGCATAGCCCTAAACACAACAGGAAGTCAGCTATTTTGAACTTCCTCTCAGATTTTGGGCAGTTTTTGCCATTTCCTGATGTTGTGCTTTAACGAACTCCTCCTACAGTTTTGATCTGATCCTCTTCAAATTTGGTGAGTGTAATCTTAAGGCCTTTGCAACGTTAAATTGCGAAGATCTTGAGTTTTCGTCGAAGGGTGTGCCCTCGGCGGCCTGACAAACATTCACCCAATTTCGGCCTTTTGGTGATATATGCATGATCAGATAAGTTCAATATTAATGTTGCTTGCAGTTCCGATGTTGCTAGGCAACCACAGACAGCCTGCAGTAACTCAGGCATACCATTTCCAATCTGCCCCAAATTTCACATGTTTGATAAGAGTCCTGTCCTGAACACATGACCATGCTCATTATGGTTATAGCAATAGCGCCACCTGCTGGTAGCAGGAAGTGTGGCAAATACAAAACGTGCTCGAAAAATCATGAAACTTTGCACACGCTTCAGAAGTGGTGAAAATTTACATGTGATATGGTTTTCAAAATTGGGTGGGGCAAAATGGCTTAATTATTGCCCCTATATTTTGCCCTGGCTCGACGTTTCACGTACAGGTATGAAATTTGGTACATACATGTAATGACCCAATACCTACAAAAAAGTCTCTTGGAGCGTAGCC
This sequence comes from Squalius cephalus, assembly GCF_949319135.1. Taxonomy (NCBI): domain Eukaryota; kingdom Metazoa; phylum Chordata; class Actinopteri; order Cypriniformes; family Leuciscidae; genus Squalius; species Squalius cephalus. The sequence goes on from NC_137127.1 coordinate 22,917,597, forward strand.
CTAAACACAACAGGAAGTCAGCTATTTTGAACTTCCTCTCAGATTTTGGGCAGTTTTTGTCATTTCCTGATGTTGTACTTTAACGAACTCCTCCTACAGTTTTGATCTGATCCTCTTCAAATTTGGTGAGTGTAATCTTAAGGCCTTTCCTAAAGGCGCTGGGTGGCGGTGGCAGGGGTGCGAGGGCCCTTTCATCGCTGCTTGCAGCTTTAATTATTATTCTTCTTCTCCAAAGTGAATCGCTTTTTAGAGGGCCTAAACATGCTCGAAAACTCATGAAACTTGGCACACGCTTCAGAAGTGGTGAAAATTTACGTGTGATATGGGTTTCAGAATTGGGTGGGGCAAATTCGGTAAATTATTGCCCCTACATTTTGCCCCGGCTCCTGGTTTCACGTACAGGTATGAAATTTGGTACATACATGTAATGACCCAATACCTACAAAAAAGTATCTCGGAGCATAGCCCTAAACACAACAGGAAGTCAGCTATTTTGAACTTCCTCTCAGATTTTGGGCAGTTTTTGCCATTTCCTGATGTTGTACTTTAACGAACTCCTCCTACAGTTTTGATCTGATCCTCTCCAAATTTGGTGAGTGTAATCTTAAGACCTTTGCGACGTTAAATTGCGAAGATCTTGAGTTTTCGTCGAAGGGTGTGCCCTCGGCGGCCTGACAAACATTCACCCAATTTCGGCCTTTTGGTGATATATGCATGATCAGATAAGTTCAATATTAATGTTGCTTGCAGTTCCGATGTTGCTAGGCAACCACAGACAGCCTGCAGTAACTCAGGCATACGATGTCCAATCTGCCCCAAACTTCACATGTTTGATAAGAGTCCTGTCCTGAACACATGACCATGCTCATATTTGGGTATAGCAATAGCGCCACCTGCTGGTAGCAGGAAGTGTGGCAAATAAAATTACTTTGACAAGGAAGTGTGGCAAATACAAATTACTTTGACATAGTCCTCCTATATTTACATACTGCCCACCGTGCTCTGTTTTCCTAAAGGCGCCGGGTGGCGGCGGCACAGGTGCGAGGGCCCTTTTCATTGCTGCTTGCAGGTTTAATTAGGGCCCAAGCCCTGAAAGGGCGAAGGCCCTATTGTTTTCGGTAGGATTATTATTAGGGCCCAAGCCCTGAAAGGGCGAAGGCCCTATTGTTTTCGGTAGGATTATTAGGGCCCAAGCCCTGAAAGGGCGAAGGCCCTATTGTTTTCGGTAGGATTATTATTATTATTATTATTATTATTATTAGGGCCCAAGCCCTGAAAGGGCGAAGGCCCTATTGTTTCCGGTAGAATTATTAGGGCCCAAGCCCTGAAAGGGCGAAGGCCCTATTGTTTTCGGTAGGATTATTTATTAGGGCCCAAGCCCTGAAAGGCCCTATTGTTTTCGGTAGGATTATTAGGGCCCAAGCCCTGAAAGGGCGAAGGCCCTATTGTTTTTGGTAGGATTATTATTATTATTATTATTATTATTATTAGGGCCCAAGCCCTGAAAGGGCGAAAGAAAAATACGGAGGTCCGCACGGACATTGATAATGTTGCACACACAAATCATACACACGCTGGAAAGAATGATGCTTTTAAACAACACTAAATCGCCATTAGGTGTCTCCAGGCATCCATCTTAATAAGCGAGTCATTGATTCATTCGTTCAAACGATTCATTCGAATGAGTCGATCATGATTAAGACAGATTAACCAATTCGTTAAAAATGCTGAATTGTTCAGTTATGAGAAAACACGTGATGCGTGATGGTTCTGCTGTGATCTTTGTTTAACTATTTTCGCTGCAGAAACAGAACAAAAACAGTCAATACTGCATCTAAAATGTAAGTGACTTAATTGTAACTGTTTATTAACCTGTTGTATGTCACAGTTTCAACTGTTAGTTTATTCAGGAAATGACACTCGTCAAGTGACTCGAGGTTGCTTAACTGTAGCCTATCATATGTTATAAAATATAAAAAACCTCCATATTTGTCATTTTTAGTCATTAGGCCTATGTTGATAACTGAGTTTATTTTATATGTGCTGCGCTTACTTGTTTACATTTCTCCTGGAGAAGCTGCACGAGCCTCAGCAGCGCAACCTTGTTACCATTGATCAGTAATACATTTATTATCAACTATTGCAACTTAAAATTAATGGAATAAAATCAGAATAATCTCAGAATAAACACACACACACACTGACATCGCAGCCTGTTCAGTATAGCCTTAATAAAATATACAAATAAAATCTCAAACAGTTTTGCTAAAAAATGATACTTTTAAACATAACACTAAACCGCCATTACGTGTCGCCAGGGGCCTGTTGCAGAAAGGAGGTTAAGTGAAAACCCTGAGTATGTTAACCCTGAAATGAGGGAAACTCTGAGTTTTCTGTTTCAGAATGGGAGGTATGTTAAACCTGAGAAAGCAGTGTAAATCAAGCCCGTTTCTGAAAGAGAGGTAACTTATACTCAGAGTCAGTTACCATGGCAACTTACTCTGTGAACCTAACCTGGTCGGGAGCAGGTTTTCTTCAGTAAACCCAGAGTTTCTTTTGGTCTCCTCCCCTTTTTTAAAGTGGAAGTGGTGTTTAAACACCTCATTCATTCTTTCAGTACATTTTTATTAATAAAATTAATATTTTATTAATAAATAAAATATTGCTATTTTTACTGCTGGTTTTTTTTATTTTTTTTATAAGATGAAGTCTATATAACTCATTAACTGGCAACTGAAAATACAGTAGTAGATTAGAGTTACATAATGTAGTTCTAAACAAATTCTACAGAATTAAACAGTGGCATTTACTGGAAATCACTGAACTGTTCATCTGTGCAACAGAAGTTGATGGACCGTCCCCCTGCTGTTCTTCCACACTCTGGGGGTGGGGGGAGAGATAAGAATACCCGTTTATACTTAGATTTAAACTTAGATTCTATAGGCTACTCCACATCAAAATGTGAAAAAATCTGAATGTGTAGATTGTTTGATGTGTAGACACATACTATTAACATTACCTCTGTAGAAGTTCCCCTGCTGCTGTCCTTTCACTAGATGCAATGAAGGCCTTTGACCGCCTGGAGTGGCCATTTCTGTGGTCAGTGTTAGAGTTCATGGGGGTCGGTTTACTGTTTATTAATATGATTAAGGTCCTGTATAAAAACCCAACAGCTGTAGTACTTACGGGCAAAATTAGTTCTTCTCCCTTTGCTGTTTCAAGAGGATCAAGACAAGGCTGCCCTCTTAGCCCCCTGTTATTCGCCCTTTCCCTTGAACCACTGGCGCAAGCTATCCGCGGCTCACCCACAATCTCTCCAATTTCCATCAGAGGTACACATCATCATGTCTCACTGTATGCTGATGATGTTTTATTGTATGTAAACAACCCAGTGCAATGCATCCCACATGTTTTGTCAACCTTTGATCTTTACGGCAAGCTTTCTGGTTTTAAAATAAACTGGCAGAAATCAGCTTTGCTACCTTTAAATCAGGCAATGTGTAATGTTCCCATCCCTGCATCTATTCCAGTCACTAAAAACTTCACTTATCTGGGGATAGATATATCTTCCTCCATACAGGCAATTATTAAAAACAATTTTTGTAAAACACTTAACAAAGTTGTGGCGGACCTGGACAGGTGGTCTGACCTGCCAAATTCTCTTCGTGGCAGGGTAGCCATAATTAAAATGAATATTCTGCCCAGGGTCAGTTTCGTCAGCTCAATGCTCCCCCTTCCCCCGCCCCCTAATTACTGGAGCAAATTACAGGCAGCAATAACTAAATTTTTGTGGCATGGCAAACGACCTCGCATTAAGCTCACCACTATGCAGCGAGAAAGGCAGGCCGGTGGCCTGTCTCTCCCAAATTTTAAGTTCTATGAGTGGGCCTTTACACTTAGACCTCTCCTATCCTGGTTTCAATCTGATGCTCAAGTGTCTTGGCGTACTTTGGAGGAACAGATGATAGCTCCATACTCTTTTACTAACATTCTGCATGCCAAAATTTCACCCCATCACTGCCGTTTGAAATTTGGTCCTATGATTTCATATTTGTTATTGGTGTGGAGAAGGGTGGAGAAATTGGCTGGTTGCTCTTCTGTTTGGGACCCACACTTTCCAATATTTAACAATGAGAGATTGTTGATTGGTGGTAGTCCTATTCGATTTCCTGAGTGGGAAAATAAAAATGTTTGTACACTTGGTGATATTTATGGGGAGGAGGGGTTACTCACTTTTCAGAACATTTGTATTAAGCATGGTATACCACGTACCTCTTTTTTCTTTTATTTGCAGTTGAGATCGGCTTTAAAAAGCAATGGTGCCCCTTTACAGGCCCCTCTCACATCACATCCACTTCGAAAATTGTTTCTCTCTGTTGGGAGTACAAGGGGTTTTGTGTCGAAACTCTACTGGTTATTGCTGCGGTATGCTTATAGACCTCTGGCGTTGGACACGGTGTGGAGGAGAGATGTTCCAGATTTGGCACCCACATTTGATTGGGATAAAGTGTGGAGTAGTATTGGTTTAGCGTCCAGGAACCCCGATCATCAGCAAATACATTATAATTATGTACATAGGGTTTATTTAACTCCTAGGAAGCTTCATATGATGAAGGTTATCGACGATCCTACGTGTACTTTATGTTCTTCCAAAGTGATTGGTAGTTACTTTCACATGTTTTGGGAATGTACCCCAGTGGCCGACTTTTGGAAGATGATTGCCTTTAACCTTTCTAGGCTGTTTAAGGTTAGACTGCCCTGTACGCCTGCTACACTCATTTTGAATGATCTTTCAAGGTTGGGTTTGACACTGGATAAAAGAAGAGCACTGCTGGCTGGACTTACAGCTGCAAAAAAACTAATTGCCACACGTTGGAAACCTCCACATTCACTCTGTTTTCGAGCTTGGGTTTTAACATATATGGATATTGTTTACTTGGAGTTGTCGACAACTAGAGTCCACGGTGCAAAAGAGTCAGCAATAGAGGCTTGGCATTCACTGCTAACCATTCTTCGTGGGCTTCAGATTTAATTTGTAACTGAGACTTGGAGATCTGGATCCGGTGGGTGGGTGGGTTATACTTGGGGGTTTACTTTCCATTTTTTTTTTTTTTTTTTTTTTTTTTTTTTTAAGTGTATTTTTATTTTATTTTTATTTATTTTTTGTATTTTTATTTAATTTTTTTATGTTAATCATATGCTCATTAAATATGCTTATGTATAGGTATGTATGTGAATATATATATATATGTATATTTACTCTCTTTTTGTGGCTTGTATATACCTGTATGTATTGTTTTTCTAAAAGGGAAAAAAAAAAAAAAAAAATTTGATCACAAAAAAAAAAACATTACCTCTGTAGGCCTCTCTGTGGCAGCAGAAACTCTTTATCCCCATGTGATGAGCATTAGATTGAGTACACTTTATAGCACTATTTGTCATAATTTCGGGTGTATTGAGTAGGCTACTTACGACTGCCTGGGGTTCTGTTGGGACAGGAGGCTCCAAAAGACAGATATTACCATCAGAATCTATTGGTCCAACAAAAATCCTAACCCAAAGTAAAATAAATGGAAATATAAAAAATAGCCTATATAAAAAATAACACATATGTAAACCTCTTACATTTTATGAAGGCCCTTGGATCTTCGGGAGTGACTGCCTTTGAAGTCCCTCCAGGAATTCCCTCAGCCAAAAAATGCTGCTGCACTGCTACACTGGATGCTATTTAGTTATTTAATATGTCAAATGTTTGTAAAGTCAGGTAACCTACACCCATGATATGCTCAAGCCTTACCTGACTGAATTATGTTTTTATTTTTTATTTTCAGCTGCTGCCATGTTCTTTTAATGTCTGCAGGATTGCACATGAAAATTAAAATTAGGTTGAATAACATACTGTTCTTCCAGTTTCACCTCTGATATTATAACAGTTGGGTAAGTTACTTGTATTACTAACTACAAATGACATCTTCAACAGTGTAATTAGATTAATGTAATAATGACTATCTATAGGATTTATTGGTCTACTTATTACTAAATCCCATATCAACCTTAAACACTTGAACAATACAAGGAGAGACAAGAAACAGCACTTTTAATGCTTTCAAATAAACATTATACAGTTGCATGAATTATTCTTGAATTGACCCAAGTGTGTAGAGGGAGAAGGTTACATTAAAAATATAACTTTTAAAAATGTATGTTAAATAGCCTATACAGAATTGTTCTATAGTCTAATACAATTACATCAGATTTAACTTTAAATTACAGAAGAATTAAGAGTAATCCCTTTAATTAAATTACAGTATTTAGATTACTTGGTAATTAATTACACCCATCACTGTATAACAGTAATTAAAATGTAAACTTATAAACTAAATAATATTCGTACTCTCCATATGCTTGCAGAAGCTCATCCAGTTCTGATGGTGAGAAATATGAAGACCTCTTTTTGTCTGGCGCTGTTGCCATGGTGACTCATAATATCTGTGCTCCATTGATAATGGCTTTTTATAGTTGTGGTGCACGCGCTTAAGAGTCAGTCAACTCAGAGTTGATTGAACTAACTAATTTCAGCTGTTCTGAAACCAAAAACTCAGAGTTTCCCATCTCAGGGTAAGTCAACTCAGAGTTCAAGTTTTAACTCAGAGTTGGTTGAACCTCCTTATTGAAACAGGCCCCAGGCGACCATCTTAATGAGCGAGTCATTGATTCATTCGTTCAAACGATACGTTCGAATGACTGAGTGACATGATTGAGACAGATGTTTATGGATTGACCATTGAATCTTTGAGTCAACCGATTCGTTTCAAAATGCCGAATCATTCAGTAATGAGAAAACAAGTTGCTGTGAGTTGCGCGATGGTTCTGCTGTGATCTTTGTTTAACTATTTTTGCTGCTGAAACAGAACAAAAACAGTCAATATTGCATCTAAAATGTAAGTGACTTAATTGTAACTGTTTATTAACCTGTTGTATGAAATCAATGTCACAGTTTCAATCGTGATTGTATTCAGGAAATAGTTGCCTACTCGTCAAATGAGGTTGCTTAACTCTATCATATGTTATAAAATATATAAAAACTCCATATTTGTAATTTTTATAGTCAGTATGTTGTTAACTGCGTTGCTTTTTTGTGTGCTGCGCTCATTTGTTTACAATTCTCCTGGAGAAGCTGCATGAGCCTCAGCAGGGCAACCTTGTTACCATTGATCAGTAATACATTTATTATTAACTGCTGATTGCAACTTAAAATGAATGTAATGAAATTAGAATAATCTCTCATTTTAGTGATTCCCAAGTTATTTTTTTGTTATTGACGTTCTAATCAGGCTATACTCTGGTCGGGCAAGTAAAATTCTCTTTCAGGTAGGCCTATTGTATTTATATATAAATATATTAGGGATGTGACTGTGATAAAATGTTCCCACCAGTTAATCGACGTGTGACACCGCTGAGGGCTTTTAAATCGCTAACTTAAAAGCGAAAGTAAAATACAGACGTCCGCACAGACATTGATAATGGTGCGGAGTAGAGCGAGCATTTTCAATGTATTCCTATGGAAGTAGGAATGAACTGAAATATTTTATTTATGTTTTTATGTGTCCAATGTTCAACCGCAACCGCGTCACACACACACACACATTCCAGAATTGCAATCTTGACATCGCAGCCTTTTCATTATAGCCCTAATACAATATAATAATAAAAATAGTCAACCTAACATATACGAATTACACTGCTCTGTTTAAATAGTCAGTAGTACAATTTGTACGATTCACAGTAAGCAGAGCTCCACTGTGATGTTTCCAAGCACATTTTTGCGCGTGTGAAGAGGATGATTTTTTCCATCGATATTGGAACACGAGTGAAGTACAAAGCCTATAATAAAGAACAGTTTAGCATCCAAATACATCGCAAATATTGAACATTTTGATTCTAATGAGAGGGTTACGTGAGACCAACACTGCTTACTTTCGTTTTTATTTTTACATTAAATTTAAATGATTTGTTGTGGAATATTTTGAGTGTATCATAAAATCAGAATAAGGTAAGACAAGTAATATTTTCTGTCTTAGATAGAAAGATATATATTAGATTAGATAGATAGATAGAAAGATATTTATATATATATATATATATATATATATATATATATATATATATATATATATATATAGCCAAAGCCGGCGGCACCGCCATCCCCGGTGCCTTTTGGTAACTAAAGGCACTGGGGTTGCGGTGCCACCGGCTTGGGCCCGTAATCGCTGCTCGCAGCTATATTTATTAGGGCCCAAGCCCTGAAAGGGCGAAGGCCCTATTGTTTCCGGTAGGATTATTTATTATTATTATTAGGGCCCGAGCACCGATGGTGTGAGGACCCTCTTGGAATTGCTCTGTTTATTATTATTAGGGCCCGAGCACCGATGGTGTGAGGACCCTCTTGGAATTGCTCTGTTTATTAGGGCCCGAGCACCGATGGTGTGAGGACCCTCTTGGAATTGCTCTGTTTATTATTATTATTATTATTCTTCTCCGCATTTAATTGCATTTTTGAGGGCCTAAACATGCTCGAAAACTCACAAAACTTTGCACACGCATCAGAACTGGCGAAAATTTACATCTGATATAGGTTTCAGAATTGGACGGGGCAAAATGGCTCGATAGCGCCACCTATAAAATTTCAACGGAGTGCGCCTCCCGCAACGTTCCACGTACGTGCACGAAATTCGGTACATACATGTAATGACCTAATACCTACAAAAAAGTCTCTTGGAGCATAGCCCTAAACACAACAGGAAGTCAGCCATTTTGAACTTCCTCTCAGATTTTTGTGCAGTTTTTGCCATTTTCAGGCCTCGTACTTTAACGAACTCCTCCTACAGTTTTAATCTGATCATCTTCAAATTTGGTGAGTGTAATCTTAAGGCCTTTGCGACGTTAAATTGCGAAGATCTTGAGTTTTCGTCAAAGGGCGGGTCCTCGGCGGCCTGATAAATTTCGATGTTTCGCCATGAAACAGGAAGTTGTTGTAACTCAGGCATGGAATGTCCAATCTGCCCCAAACTTCACACGTTTGATAAGAGTTCTCTCCTGAACACATGACCATGCTCATATTCAGTTATAGTCATAGCGCCACCTGCTGGCAACAGGAAGTGACATGTTTAACACTGTTATGGACTCCTAATAACATATAAAAAAGTGCCAGCAAGTGCTAAACATGCTAACAACATACTAGAAGCATGCTAAAACATGCTAGCAAACTCTTAGCTAAGTGCTAAAGCATGCTATTATTGCAATTAAATAGGAATTTGCTGTAACTCAGGCATGGAATGTCCAATCTGCCCCAAACTTCACACTTTTGATAAGCGTTCTGTACTGAACACATCTACATGAGAATATTCAGTTATAGTAATAGCGCCACCTACTGGTAACAGGAAGTGTCATGTTTAACACGTTGATGCCATTCTAGCAACATGTTAAAAATGCCATTGACTTCTAAACATGCTAGAAACATGTTAAAACATGCTAGCAATACTTAGCTAAGTGCTAAAGCATGCTAATTCAATGAAACAGGATGTTGTTGTTACTCAAGAAGGCAATGTCCAATCTGCGCCAAACTTCACACTTTTAATAAACGTTCTATCCTGAACACATGACCATGCTCATATTCAGTTACAGTCATAGTGCCACCTGCTGGCAACAGGAAGTGACATGTTAAACACTGTTGTGGACATATAAAAACATATAAAAAAGTGCCAGCAAGTGCTAAACATGCTAACAACATACTAGAAACATGCTAAAACATGCTAGCAAACACTTAGCTAAGTGCTAAAGCATGCAAATGCTGCAATTAAATAGGAATTTGCTGTAACACAGGCATGGAATGTCCAATCTGCCCCAAATTTCACACGTTTGATAAGAGTCATGGCCTGAACACATCTACATGAGAATATTCAGTTATAGTAATAGCGCCACCTGCTGTCAACAGGAAGTGACATGTTTAACACTGTTGTGGTCTCCTAATAACATATAAAAAAGAGCCAGCAAGTGCTAAACAGGTTAGCAACATACTAGAAACATGCTAGCAAACACTTAGTTAAGTGCTAAAGCATGCTATTACTGCAATTAAATAGGAATTTGCTGTAACTCAGGCATGGAATGTCCAATCTGCCCTAAACTTCACACGTTTGATAAGAATCATGGCCTGAACACATGTCTATGCTCAAATTCAGTTATAGTAATAGCGCCACCTACTGGCAACAGGAAGTGACATGTTTAACACGTTGATGCCGTTCTAGCAACATGTTAAAAATGCCATTGAGTTCTAAACATGCTAGAAACATATTAAAACATGCTAGCAATACTTAGCTAAGTGCTAAAGCATGCTAATTCAATGAAACAGGACTTTGTTGTTACTCAAGAAGGCAATGTACAATCTACCCCAAACTTCACATGTTTGATAAGAGTTATCTCTTGAACACATGTCCATGCTCATATTTAGTTATAGTCATAGCGCCACCTGCTGGCAACAGGAAGTGACGTTTAACACTGTTCTTGACTCCTAATAACATATAAAAAAATGCCAGTAGATGCTAAACATCCTACCAACATACTAGAGACATAATAAAACATACTAGCAAACACTTAGCTAAGTGCTAAAGAATGATATTACTGCAATTAAATATGAATTTGCTGTAACTCAGGCATGGAATGTCCAATCTGCCCCAAACTTCACACTTTTGATAAGCGTTCTGTCCTGAACACATGACCATGCTTATATTCAGTTACAGTAATAGCGCCACCTGCTGGCAACAGGAAGTGACATGTTTAACACTGTTATGGACTCCTAATAACATATAAAAAAGTGCCAGCAAGTGTTAAACATGCTAACAACATACTAGAAACATGCTAAAACATGCTAGCAAACTCTTAGCTAAGTGCTAAAGCATGCTATTATTGCAATTAAATAGGAATTTGCTGTAACTCAGGCATGGAATGTCCAATCTGCCCCAAACTTCACACTTTTGATAAGAGTCATGGCCTGAACACATCTACATGAGAATGTTCAGTTATAGTAATAGCGCCACCTACTGGCAACAGGAAGTGACATGTTTAACACGTTGATGCCGTTCTAGCAACATGTTAAAAATGCCATTGAGTTCTAAACATGCTAGAAACATATTAAAACATGCTAGTAATGCTTAGCTAAGTGCTAAAGAATGCTAATTCAATGAAACATGACTTTGTTGTTACTCAAGAAGGCAATGTCCAATTTGCACCAAACTTCACAAGTTTGATAAGAGTTCTGTCCTGAACACACATCCATGCTCATATTCAGTTATAGTCATAACGCCACCTACTGGCAACAGAAACTGACATGGTTAACACAGTAATGCAGTACTAACCACATAATTATTGTGTACTAAGCATGCTAGAAACAGACTAAACATGCTAGCAACACTTAGCTGAGTCATGAAGCATGCTATTATCACCATTATACAAAACATTTTGTAACTGACTTTGACATACTCTTACTATATATACCTCCTTAAATGTACATTTCCCAACCATGCTCTGTCTTCCTAAAGCCACCGAGTGTTGATGGCACGGGTGCGAGGGCCCTTTCATCGCTGCTTGCAGCTTTAATTATTATTATTATTATTCTTCTCCGCATTGAATTGCATTTTTGAGGGCCTAAACATGCGCGAAAACTCACGAAACTTTGCACACGCGTCAGAACTGGCGAAAATTTACATCTGATATAGGTTTCAGAATTGGACGGGGCAAAATGGCTCGATAGCGCCACCTATAAAAGTTCAACGGAGTGCGCCTCCTGCAACGTTCCACGTACGTGCACGAAATTCGGTACATACGTGTAATGACCTAATACCTACAAAAAAGTCTCTTGGAGCATAGCCCTAAACACAACAGGAAGTCAGCCATTTTGAACTTCCTCTCAGATTTTTGTGCAGTTTTTGCCATTTTCAGGCCTCGTACTTTAACGAACTCCTCCTACAGTTTTAATCTGATCATCTTCAAATTTGGTGAGTGTAATCTTAAGGCCTTTGCGACGTTAAATTGCGAAGATCTTGAGTTTTCGTCGAAGGGCGGGTCCTCGGCGGCCTTACAAATTTCGATGTTTCGCCATGAAACAGGAAGTTGCTGTAACTCAGGCATGGAATGTCCAATCTCCCCCAAACTTCACACGTTTGATAAGAGTTCTGTCCTGAACACATGGCCATGCTCATATTCAGTTATAGTCATAGCGCCACCTGCTGGCAACAGGAAGTGACATGTTTAACACTGTTATGGACTCCTAATAACATATAAAAAAGTGCCAGCAAGTGCGAAACATGCTAACAACATACTAGAAGCATGCTAAAACATGCTAGCAAACTCTTAGCTAAGTGCTAAAGCATGCTATTATTGCAATTAAATAGGAATTTGCTGTAACTCAGGCATGGAATGTCCAATCTGCCCCAAACTTCACACTTTTGATAAGCGTTCTGTCCTGAACACATCTACATGATAATATTCAGTTATAGTAATAGCGCCACCTACTGGCAACAGGAAGTGTCATGTTTAACACGTTGATGCCATTCTAGCAACATGTTAAAAATGCCATTGAGGTCTAAACATGCTAGAAACATGTTAAAACATGCTAGCAATACTTAGCTAAGTGCTAAAGCATGCTAATTCAATGAAACAGGATGTTGTTGTTACTCAAGAAGGCAATGTCCAATATGCGCCAAACTTCACACTTTTAATAAACGTTCTGTCCTGAACACATGACCATGCTCATATTCAGTTACAGTCATAGTGCCACCTGCTGGCAACAGGAAGTGACATGTTAAACACTGTTGTGGACATATAAAAACATATAAAAAAAGTGCCAGCAAGTGCTAAACATGCTAACAACATACTAGAAACATGCTAAAACATGCTAGCAAACACTTAGCTAAGTGCTAAAGCATGCTATTGCTGCAATTAAATAGGAATTTGCTGTAACACAGGCATGGAATGTCCAATCTGCCCCAAACTTCACACGTTTGATAAGAGTCATGGCCTGAACACATCTACATGAGAATATTCAGTTATAGTAATAGCGCCACCTGCTGTCAACAGGAAGTGACATGTTTAACACTGTTGTGGTCTCCTAATAACATATATAAAAGAGCCAGCAAGTGCTAAACAGGTTAGCAACATACTAGAAACATGCTAGCAAACACTTAGCTAAGTGATAAAGCATGCTATTACTGCAATTAAATAGGAATTTGCTGTAACTCAGGCATGGAACGTCCAATCTGCCCCAAACTTCACATGTTTGATAAGAATCATGGCCTGAACGCATGCCTATGCTCAAATTCAGTTATAGTAATAGCGCCACCTACTGGCAACAGGAAGTGACATGTTTAACACGTTGATGCCGTTCTAGCAACATGTTAAAAATGCCATTGAGTTCTAAACATGCTAGAAACATATTAAAACATGCTAGCAATACTTAGCTAAGTGCTAAAGCATGCTAATTCAATGAAACAGGACTTTGTTGTTACTCAAGAAGGCAATGTACAATCTACCCCAAACGTCACACGTTTGATAAGAGTTATCTCTTGAACACATGTCCATGCTCATATTTAGTTATAGTCATAGCGCCACCTGCTGGCAACAGGAAGTGACGTTTAACACTGTTCTTGACTCCTAATAACATATAAAAAAATGCCAGTAGGTGCTAAACATCCTACCAACATACTAGAGACATGCTAAAACATAATAGCAAACACTTAGCTAAGTGCTAAAGAATGATATTACTGCAATTAAATATGAATTTGCTGTAACTCAGGCATGGAATGTCCAATCTGCCCCAAACTTCACACTTTTGATAAGCGTTCTGTCCTGAACACATGACCATGCTTATATTCAGTTACAGTCATAGCGCCACCTGCTGGCAACAGGAAGTGACATGTTTAACACTGTTGTGGACTCCTAATAACATATAAAAAAGTGCCAGCAAGTGTTAAACATGCTAACAACATACTAGAAACATGCTAAAACATGCTAGCAAACTCTTAGCCAAGTGCTAAAGCATGCTATTATTGCAATTAAATAGGAATTTGCTGTAACTCAGGCATGGAATGTCCAATCTGCCCCAAACTTCACACTTTTGATAAGAGTCATGGCCTGAACACATCTACATGAGAATGTTCAGTTATAGTAATAGCGCCACCAACTGGCAACAGGAAGTGACATGTTTAACACGTTGATGCCGTTCTAGCAACATGTTAAAACATGCTAACAATGCTTAGCTAAGTTCTAAAGAATGCTAATTCAATGAAACATGACTTTGTTGTTACTCAAGAAGGCAATGTCCAATTTGCACCAAACTTCACATGTTTGATAAGAGTTCTGTCCTGAACACACATCCATGCTCATATTCAGTTATAGTCATAACGCCACCTACTGGCAACAGAAACTGACATGGTTAACACAGTAATGCAGTACTAACCACATAATTATTGTGTACTAAGCATGCTAGAAACAGACTGAACATGCTAGCAACACTTAGCTGAGTCATGAAGCATGCTATTATCACCATTATACAAAACATTTTGTAACTGACTTTGACATACTCTTACTATATATACCTCCTTAAATGTACATTTCCCAACCATGCTCTGCCTTCCTAAAGCCACCGAGTGTTGATGGCATGGGTGCGAGGGCCCTTTCATCGCTGCTTGCAGCTTTAATTATTATTATTATTATTATTATTATTCTTCTCCGCATTGAATTGCATTTTTGAGGGCCTAAACATGCTCGAAAACTCACGAAACTTTGCACACACGTCAGAACTGGCGAAAATTTACATCTGATATAGGTTTCAGAATTGGACGGGGCAAAATGGCTCGATAGCGCCACCTATAAAAGTTCAACGGAGTGCGCCTCACGCATCGTTCCACGTACGTGCACGAAATTCGGTACATACATGTAATTACCTAATACCTACAAAAAAGTCTCTTGGAGCGTAGCCCTAAACACAACAGGAAGTCAGCCATTTTGAACTTCCTCTCAGATTTTTGTGCAGTTTTTGCCATTTTCAGGCCTCATACTTTAACGAACTCCTCCTACAGTTTTAATCTGATCATCTTCAAATTTGGTGAGTGTAATCTTCAGGCCTTTGCGACGTTAAATTGCGAAGATCTTGAGTTTTCGTCGAAGTGCGGGTCCTCGGCGGCCTGACAAATTTCGATGTTTCGCCATGAAACAGGAAGTTGCTGTAACTCAGGCATGGAATGTCCAATCTGCCCCAAACTTCACACTTTTGATAAGAGTTCTGTCCTGAACACATGACCATGCTCATATTCAGTTATAGTCATAGCGCCACCTGCTGGCAACAGGAAGTGACATGTTTAACACTGTTATGGACTCCTAATAACATATAAAAAAGTGCCAGCAAGTGCTAAACATGCTAACAACATACTAGAAGCATGCTAAAACATGCTAGCAAACTCTTAGCTAAGTGCTAAAGCATGCTATTATTGCAATTAAATAGGAATTTGCTGTAACTCAGGCATGGAATGTCCAATCTGCCCCAAACTTCACACTTTTGATAAGCGTTCTGTCCTGAACACATCTACATGAGAATATTCAGTTATAGTAATAGCGCCACCTACTGGTAACAGGAAGTGTCATGTTTAACACGTTGATGCCATTCTAGCAACATGTTAAAAATGCCATTGACTTCTAAACATGCTAGAAACATGTTAAAACATGCTAGCAATACTTAGCTAAGTGCTAAAGCATGCTAATTCAATGAAACAGGATGTTGTTGTTACTCAAGAAGGCAATGTCCAATCTGCCCCAAACTTCACACTTTTAATAAACGTTCTGTCCTAAACACATGACCATGCTCATATTCAGTTACAGTCATAGCGCCACCTGCTGGCAACAGGAAGTGACATGTTAAACACTGTTGTGGACATATAAAAACATATAAAAAAAGTGACAGCAAGTGCTAAACATGCTAACAACATACTAGAAACATGCTAAAACATGCTAGCAAACACTTAGCTAAGTGCTAAAGCATGCTATTGCTGCAATTAAATAGGAATTTGCTGTAACACAGGCATGGAATGTCCAATCGCCCCAAACTTCACACGTTTGATAAGAGTCATGGCCTGAACACATCTACATGAGAATATTCAGTTATAGTAATAGCGCCACCTGCTTTCAACAGGAAGTGACATGTTTAACACTCTTGTGGTCTCCTAATAACATATAAAAAAGAGCCAGCAAGTGCTAAACAGGTTAGCAACATACTAGAAACATGCTAGCAAACACTTAGCTAAGTGCTAAAGCATGCTATTACTGCAATTAAATAGGAATTTGCTGTAACTCAGGCATGGAATGTCCAATCTGCCCCAAACTTCACACATTTGATAAGAATCATGGCCTGAACACATGTCTATGCTCAAATTCAGTTATAGTAATAGCGCCACCTACTGGCAACAGGAAGTGACATGTTTAACACTTTGATGCCGTTCTAGCAACATGTTAAAAATGCCATTGAGTTCTATACATGCTAGAAACATGTTAAAACATGCTAGCAATACTTAGCTAAGTGCTAAAGCATGCTAATTCAATGAAACAGGACTTTGTTGTTACTCAAGAAGGCAATGTACAATCTACCCCAAACTTCACACGTTTGATAAGAGTTATCTCTTGAACACATGTCCATGCTCATATTTAGTTATAGTCATAGCGCCACCTGCTGGCAACAGGAATTGACGTTTAACACTGTTCTTGACTCCTAATAACATATAAAAAAATGCCAGTAGGTGCTAAACATCCTACCAACATACTAGAGACATGCTAAAACATACTAGCAAACACTTAGCTAAGTGCTAAAGAATGATATTACTGCAATTAAATATGAATTTGCTGTAACTCAGGCATGGAATGTCCAATCTGCCCCAAACTTCACACTTTTGATAAGCGTTCTGTCCTGAACACATGACCATGCTTATATTCAGTTACAGTCATAGCGCCACCTGCTGGCAACAGGAAGTGACATGTTTAACACTGTTATGGACTCCTAATAACATATAAAAAAGTGCCAGCAAGTGCTAAACATGCTAACAACATACTACAAACATGCTAAAACATGCTAGCAAACTCTTAGCTAAGTGCTAAAGCATGCTATTATTGCAATTAAATAGGAATTTGCTGTAACTCAGGCATGGAATGTCCAATCTGCCCCAAACATCACACATTTGATAAGAATCATGGCCTGAACACATGTCTATGCTCAAATTCAGTTATAGTAATAGCGCCACCTACTGGCAACAGGAAGTGACATGTTTAACACTTTGATGCCGTTCTAGCAACATGTTAAAAATGCCATTGAGTTCTAAACATGCTAGAAACATGTTAAAACATGCTAACAATGCTTAGCTAAGTGCTAAAGAATGCTAATTCAATGAAACATGACTTTGTTGTTACTCAAGAAGGCAATGTCCAATTTGCACCAAACTTCACACGTTTGATAAGAGTTCTGTCCTGAACACACATCCATGGTCATATTCAGTTATAGTCATAACGCCACCTACTGGCAACAGAAACTGACATGGTTAACACAGTAATGCAGTACTAACCACATAATTATTGTGTACTAAGCATGCTAGAAACAGACTAAACATGCTAGCAACACTTAGCTGAGTCATGAAGCATGCTATTATCACCATTTGACGACTTTGACATACTCTTACTATATATACCTCCTTAAATGTACATTTCCCAACCATGCTCTGTCTTCCTAAAGCCACCGAGTGTTGATGGCATGGGTGCGAGGGCCCTTTCATCGCTGCTTGCAGCTTTAATTATTATTATTTTTCTGTCAACCTTTCGGGCACTTTTGGGGCCTTTAACATGCTCGAAAACTCTTGAAATTTTGCACACAGGTCAGAACCTGCGGCCATCAGGGCCGGGCTGAAGCTGATATCCGGGCGTGGCAGGGGGGCTCAACAGCGCCCCCTTGAACGGGGTCCAAAAACTTGGTCCATAAATCAGACACGCTTGCATGTAATAATATGAAACTCAATACACATATAGATCTCATCGGGCCAAACAACTTTCGTACTTTTACTTTTTACGCCAGCCCAACAGGAAGTCGGCTATTATGGGTTGTTTGGAAACGCATGCTGTGGAATTTAATGTACTCCTCCTAGGGAATTCATCCATTCGCCTCCAAACTCAGTCAGCATGAAGTCAAGACATTGAAGATGCTAAATTGCGGACGGATTTTTGATATCTCGAACGGTTTGGCCGTGGCGAGGACACGAATTTATGGCGAATAATGGAAACAGGAAGTGTGTTATAACTTCTGCATACATTAACTGATCTTGATTAAACTTCAGCAGTGTGTTCGTTGTAAGAGGCCGATCACATGGATGTGACTATTGTGAGTCAAAGTTATAGCGCCACCAACTGGCAGCAGGAAGTGTGTCCCTTTCAAAATGCTTTGAAATCACCCTCTTATTTTTACCCGATTTGCTTCAAACTTTATGTGTATAATGTAAACACATGGCAGATGTAGACCTGTGAAAGGATTTTTGATATCTTTAATACTGTTGCCATGGCAACGCTTTAAACTTTAATATTCTTTTTTGATGCTTTTGAGACTCTTAACATACTTGAAATTGGATGAAACTCGACAGACACATCACACTTATTAGCCCGTAGACTTGTGCAAAGTTTCAGAAACGGGCGTTGTGAGGGGCTCAGTAGCGCCACCTTTAGTCATAAGTGGGGGGGTTAGTTTTATCAACAGCAACAAAACTTGGTATGTGTATTGTTCTCATCAAGACGGACAACTTTCTAATTTACATTAACGATCTCCGACAAACAGGAAGAGAGATATTCTGGTTTGAATGTGGATTTTCTGAAGAATTTTCACTCCCTCTCTTTGTGTCTCTGTGTGTGTGAGGGGAGGGGGGGATTTGACTATTGCTTTTATATTGTTAATCAAGGTTTCAGGGACTTTTGGGGTCCTTAACGTGCTCAAAAACTCTTGAAACTTTGCACACAAGTCAGAAACCCCTGCCATCAGGGACAGGCTGAAGCTGGTACCCAGGCGTGGCAGGGGGGCTCAACAGCGCCCCCTTGAATGGTGTCCCAAAACTTGGTCCATAGATCAAACACGCTTGCATGAATTAATATGAAACTTGGTACACATATAGATCTCATCGGGCCGAACAACTTTCCCCCGGTCAAGTTTTACGCCAGCCCAACAGGAAGTCGGCTATTATGGGTTGTTTGGAAAACGCTTGCTGTGGAATGCGAAGTACTCCTCCTAGAGAATTCATCCAATCCCCACCAAACTCGGTGTGCATGAAGTCAAGACATTGAGGATTCTAAATTGCGGACGGATTTTTGATATCTCGAACGGTTTGGCCGTGGCGAGGAAACGAATTTATGGCGAGAAAAGAGAAACACGAAGTGGAATAACTTATGCATACATTAACTGATCTTGATGAAACTTCAGCAGTGTGTTCGTGGTAAGAGGCAGATCAGATGGATGTAACTATTGTGAGTCAAAGTTACAGCGCCACCAACTGGCAGCAGGAAGTGTGTCACTTTCAACATGCTTTTGACAAAAGTGGGCGGGTTAGTTTTAACTACAGTAAAAAAAAAAAGTTTGTATATTGTACTCATCAAGCCGGACAACTTTCTAATTTACATTCATTAATTCCGGCCATCTGGAAGTCAGATATTTTGGTCTGAATGTGGATTTTTTGGATATTTCAGACTCTGAGTTTTTAGTTACTCCTCCTTATACATAGGGCTATACTGCCCTCTTGTGTTCAAAATCAGGTAGGCCTATTGTATCTATATAAAAATATACTAGGTAATATGTGACTTTGAGAATATTTTACCACCGGTTAATCGACGTGTGACACCAGTGGCGGCTTTTGAATCACCAACTTAAAAATGAAAGTAAAATATGTTCGTCCGCACTGACATTGATAGTGGTTGAGCAAGCATTTCAAATGAATTCCTATGGAAGTAGGAATTAACTGAAAAACATTCCTCGCTCGTTCCTCGCCGTGGACGCGCACCGTTATGAATGCCCGTGCAGCCGTGAGCATTTTAGTTTAATTTTAAAATTACCGCCTTTCGGGGGGTGGATTGCTTGAAATTATTTTACAAAAGCACAATGTTGTGTTTTATTGCGACTGTACACAAATATAAGTTAACACTTTGCAGTTTGAATGTCGTCCTGTATAATGACGGAGTATGTTTTTATGTGTCCACTGTTCAAACGCGCCCACGCCACACACACACACACACACACACACACACACACACGGTTTACTATCTTTGTGGGGACTCTCCATAGCCTTAATTTTTTTTATACTGTATAAACTGTATATGCTATCTCCTCACACTAACCCTACCCCTAAACCTACCTATCACAGAAAACTTTCTGCATTTTTACATTTCCAAAAAAACTCATTCTGTATGATTTATAAGCTTGTTTACCCATGGGGACCTCTATTTAGGTCCCCACTGTGACACGAGTCCCCATGAGTCTGTATGCATTCAGGTTGAAGTCCCCACCGGGATAGAAAAACATGAACACACACACACACACACACACACACACACACACACACACACACATTCCAGCATTGTAATCTTGACTTTGCAGCCTGTTCATTATGGCCTTCATAAAATATAATAATAAAATAGTCAACCTAACATATAACAATTACACTGCTCTAAATAGTCAGTAGTACAATTCATACATTCACAGTAAGCACCGCTCCACTGTGGTGTTTCCAAGCACATTTTTGCGCTTGTGAAGAGGATGATTTTTTCCGTCGATATTGGAACACGAGTGAAGAACAAAGCCTATAATAAAGAATAGTTTAGCATCCAAATACATCGCAAATGTTGAAACATTTTGATTCTAATGAGTGGGTTACGTGAGCCCAACACTGCTTTCTTTCATTATTATTTTTACATTAAATTTAAAGGATTTGTTGTGGAATATTTTGAGTGTATCATAAAATCAGAATAAGGTAAGTCAAGCAATATTTTTGGTCTTTAATATATATATATATACACTCACCTAAAGGATTATTAGTAACACCATACTAATACTGTGTTTGACCCCCTTTCGCCTTCAGAACTGCCTTAATTCTATGTGGCATTGATTCAACAAGGTGCTGAAAGCATTCTTTAGAAATGTTGGCCCATATTGATAGGATAGCATCTTGCAGTTGATGGAGATTTGTGGGATGCACATCCAGGGCACGAAGCTCCCGTTCCACCACATCCCAAAGATGCTCTATTGGGTTGAGATCTGGTGACTGTGGGGGCCATTTTAGTACAGTGAACTCATTGTCATGGTCAAGAAACCAATTTGAAATGATTCGAGCTTTGTGACATGGTGCATTATCCTGTTGGAAGTAGCCATCAGAGGATGGGTACATGGTGGTCATAAAGGGATGGACATGGTCGGAAACAATGCTCAGGTAGGCCGTGGGATTTAAACGATGCCCAATTGGCACTAAGGGGCCTAAAGTGTGCCAAGAAAACATCCCCCACACCATTACACCACCACCACCAGCCTGCACAGTGGTAACAAGTCATGATGGATCCATGTTCTCATTCTGTTTACGCCAAATTCTGACTCTACCATCTGAATGTCTCAACAGAAATCGAGACTCATCAGACCAGGCAACATTTTTCCAGTCTTCAACTGTCCAATTTTGGTGAGCTTGTGCAAATTGTAGCCTCTTTTTCCTATTTGTAGTGGAGATGAGTGGTACCCGGTGGGGTCTTCTGCTGTTGTAGCCCACCCGCCTCAAGGTTGTGCGTGTTGTGGCTTCACAAATGCTTTGCTGCATACCTCGGTTGTAACAAGTGGTTATTTCAGTCAAAGTTGCTCTTCTATCAGCTTGAATCAGTCAGCCCATTCTCCTCTGACCTCTAGCATCAACAAGGCATTTTCGCCCACAGGACTGCCGCATACTGGATGTTTTTCCCTTTTCACACCATTCTTTGTAAACCTTAGATATGGTTGTGCGTGAAAATCCCAGTAACTGAGCAGATTGTGAAATACTCAGACCGGCCCGTCTGGCACCAACAACCATGCCACGCTCAAAATTGCTTAAATCACCTTTCTTTCCCATTCTGACATTCAGTTTGGAGTTCAGGAGATTGTCTTGACCAGGACCACACCCCTAAATGCATTGAAGCAACTGCCATGTGATTGGTTGATTAGATAATTGCATTAATGAGAAATTGAACAGGTGTTCCTAATAATCCTTTAGGTGAGTGTATATATATATATATATATATATAAATATAGCTGCGAGCAGCGATGAAGGGCCAAAGCCGGCGGTACTGCCACCCCGGTGCCTTTAGGTAACTAAAGGCACCGGGGTTGCGGTGCCACCGGCTTGGGCCCGTAATCGCTGCTCGCAGCTATATTTATTATTATTATTATTATTATTTTGTCAACCTTTCGTGCACTTTTGGGGCCCTTAACATGCTCAAAAACTCTTGAAACTTTGCACGCATGTCAGAACCCAAGGCCATCAGGGCCGGGCTGAAGCTGGTACCCGGGCGTGGCAGGGGGGCTCGACAGCGCCCCCTGGAACGGGATCCGAACACATGTCCATAAATCAAACACGCTTGCATGTAATAATATGAAACTCGGTACACATATAGATCTCATCGGGCCGAACAACTTTCGTGCTCTAAGTTTTACGCCAACCCAACAGGAAGTCAGCTATTATGGGTTGTTTGGAAACGCATGCTGTGGAATTTGATGTACTCCTCCTAGGATATCCATCCAATCGCCTCCAAACTCGGTCAGCATGAAGTCAAGACATTGAGGATGCTAAATTGCGGACGGATTTTTGATATCTCGAGCGGTTTGGCCGTGGCGAGGAAACGAATTTATGGCGAATAATGGAAACAGGAAGTGTGTTATAACTTCTGCATACATTAACTGATTTTGATGAAACTTCAGCAGTGTGTTCGTTGTAAGAGGCCGATCACATGAACATGACTATTGTGAGTCAAAGTTATAACGCCACCAACTGGCAGCAGGAAGTGTGTCACTTTCAAAATGCTTTGAAATCACCCTCTTATTTTTACCCGATTTGCTTCAAACTTTATGTGTATAATTTAAACACACGGCAGATGTAGACCTGTGAAAGGATTATTGATATCTTAGATACTGTTGTCGTGGCAACGTATCAAACTTTTATATTCTTTTTTTGATGCTTTTGAGACTCTTAACATACTTGAAATTGCATGAAACTCGACAGACACATCACATTTATTAGCCAGTAGACATGTGCAAAGTTTCAGAAACGGGCGTGGTGAGGGGCTCAGTTGCGCCACCTTTAGTCAAAAATGGGGGCTTAGTTTTACCTAGAGTCACAAAAATTGGTATGTATATTGTTCTCATCGAGCCGGACAACTTTCTAATTTACAGTCATTAGCTCCGTCCAACAGAAAGTCAGATATTTTGGTTTGAATGTGATTTTTTGGAGAATTCTCTCTCTCTCTCTCTCTCTCTCTGTATCTGTGTCTCTGTGTGTGTGTGTGGGGTGTGGGGGATTTGTCTGTTAGGAGAGATTTGCTTTTATAATTGTTTTTCAAGGTTTCAGGGGCTTTTGGGGCCCTTAACGTGCTCAAAAACTCTTGAAACTTTGCACACAGGTCAGAACCTGCGGCCATCAGGGCCGGGCTGAAGCTGGTACCCGGGCGTGGCAGGGGGGCTCAACAGCGCCCCCCTTGAATGGGGTCCGAAAACTTGGTCCATATATCAAACACGCTTGCATGAATTAATATGAAACTCAGCACACATATAGATCTCATCGGGCCGAACAACTTTCGCACTCTTAAGTTATACGCCAGCCCAACAGGAAGTCGGCTATTATGGGTTGTTTGGAGAATGCTTGCTGTGGAATTTGAAACACTCCTCCTAGAGAATTAATTAAATCGCCACCAAACTCGGTGTGCATGAAGTCAAGACATTGAGGATGCTAAATTGCAGACGGATTTTTGATATCTCAAACGCTAGGCCGTGGCGAGGACACAAATTTATGGCGAGAAAAGAGAAACACGAAGTGTTATAACTTCTGCACACATTAACTGATCTTGATGAAACTTCAGCAGTGTGTTTGTGGTAAGAGGCCGATCAGATGGATGTAACTATTGTGAGGCAAAGTTATAGCGCCACCAACTGGCAGCAGGAAGTTTGTCACTTTCAAAATGCTTTTGACAAAAGTGGGGGGGTTAGTTTTACCCACAGTTAAAAAAATCGGTATGCATAATGGTCTCATCGAGCCGGACAACTTTCTAATTTACAGTCATTAGCTCTGACCAACAGGAAGTCAGATATTTTGGTTTGAATGTGATTTTTTTTTTATATTTCAGACTCTGAGTTTTTAGCTGTTACTCCTAAGTGATTTATTTTATTAACACCAAACTTTTTCAACATGATGAAAATACATTAAAGATGCTAAATTGTGAACGGATATTAAATATCTCAAATGGTTTTGCTATGGTGAGGGATTAAAGGAATGTCAAAAAGCGTCATATCTTCTAAAAATGTAATTGTACGCCATTTATTTCTATATAAAATTATCCAAATATCAGAACTAAACCCATTTTATTCTCTTTTTTTAATTTAAGAATTATGTTTAAGTTAAGTTTAAAAACAGCCAGAATAGTTGTTTAGTCCAAAAAATAAATGAATCAAGTCATTCATAGTGCTATGCTGCCCTCTTGTGTTCAAAATCAGGTAGGCCTATAGTATTTATATATAAATATGTTAGGGATGTGACTCTGGGAATATTTCCCCACCGGTTAATCGACGTGTGACACCGCAGGGGGCTTTTGAAATGCTAACTTAAAAACGAAAGTAAAATATGTTAGTCCGCACGGACATTGATAATGGTGCGGAGCAGAGCGAGCGTTTTCAATGAATTCCTATGGAAGTAGGAAGGAACTAAAAAACGTTGACTCTGTTCTGCTCGTTCCTCGCCGTGGACGCGCACCGTTATGAATGCCCGTGCAGCAGTGAGCATTTTAGTTTAATTTTAAAATTAGCACCTTTCGGGGGGCGGATTGCTTGAAATTATTTTACAAAAGCAAAATGTTGTTTTTTATTGCGACTGTACACAAATATAAGTTAACACTTTGCAGTTTGAATGATGTCCTGTATGAACAAAATGACGGAGTAGACTATGTTTTTATGTCTCTACTGTTCGACCGCGCCCGCGCCTGCGCCACACACACACACATTCCAGCACTGCAATCTAGACATTGCAGCCTGTTCATTATAGCCTTAATAAAATAAATAAAAAATTCCACCCTTAATAAGGCAGATCAATTATATAAGCACCGCTCCACTGTGATGTTTCCAAGCACATTTTTGCGCGTGTGAAGAGGATGATTTTTTCCGTCGATATTGGAACACGAGTGAAGTACAAAGCCTATAATAAAGAATAGTTTAACATCCCAATACATTGCAAATGTTGAAACATTTTGATTCTAATGAGAGGGTTACGTGAGCCCAACACTGCTTACTTTCGTTTTTATTTTTACATTAAATTTAAAGGATTTACACAAAATGAAGTTTTATGTAACAAAGTTCGGGAGGAGCATGTTCAGGTAATCATCCAATCAGTACAAGAAGAAGCCAGTATAAATAAAGTCTTCCCTTACCTCCTGTCTCATGACAAATTTCTCAGCATCCCGCCACCACCCCATCACCTCACATTCAGATGGGTCTGCTCATAGATACCTATGATCTATACATTCATAGGGGGGAGTACTCTGGGGTCGGGCCGAATTCCGAGCTCGGAGCCCTCCCCCCGGACAGCAAGCCAAATACGCATTATAATATTACATCAGATTTCATTAACATGTGAACTCGTGAATATAAGTTAACACTTTGCAGTTTAAATGTTGTCCTGTATGAACAAAATGACGGAGTATGTTTTTATGTGTCCACTGTTCAATCGTGCCCGCACCACACACACACACACACACACACACACACACACACACACATTCCAGCATTGCAATCTTGACATTGCAGCCTGTTCATTATAGCCTTAACCCTCTAGGCGCCACGGTCGAGTTTACTCGACAAGATGCGGCACTGAATAAAACGGCCGATTTTGTCAAATAGGGTGTCATATTTCGTTCGACCTCCCCTCCAATAGATGGCAGACATGTCATACTTCATCCCCGACTCAAAAAAACGTCATGCTTCTATACAAAATCTTCGAGCTAGAGCGCATTGAATCAGTGCGAACAAAAGCAGAGCTAGTGTGCGAGTGAGCCATTTTATCAGAGCAATATAGTCAACGTCAGCGAGTATTTGCATTAGATTATTATTATTATTATTATTATCTAATGGCATCAATAAAGCTTTACCCGCAATGAAGTGTTGGGTCTTCTATTCGTGGACCCTGATTCTAAAGGGGAATAACGTTATCTGTCTTCAGAAGATGACGGTGATTCTGAAAGTGAAAGTATAGCCATACACCAAGCACAAACGGTGAATCCTTTGCCACAGTGTATATGGTCCTTTGCCCAATGTCAGTGGTGGGAACAATGTTTTCCCGGGATCGGAGTGTTCATCGCGAAGTTAGCAGGCGTGTTAGTGTTGTGGGCACACTCGCGCGCGCCCGCGCTGCTCGTAGCAGGAGCAGAGGCGGTGTGACACGGGGCAGAGGGGCTAATGATTTACTCTGTTGATTTACTTATCTATTTCCCTGACCATTTAGTAGTGTACAATATGTGTTCTTTTTTGTGTGTTCATGTCCTTGTGATGTGTGCGTCTTTGTCAGCAAAAAAAAAAAAAAAAACATCAACAAAAACCAAAAAAAAAAAAATACTAACATTGTCTAAACAGGTCTTGTCTACTTGTGTGTCATATGAATAATATATATGTGCCCCATACATGGAATCAGAGTGCCTACTGTATGTAGTAAATGGAAAATCTCTACAGCAAAAGGCCAACCGCTACATGCATTCGGTTTGTTTCTACCATTTATTAGTAATGATTTACACAGTTTGTTTACTACTTACTATTTACCTGAGCATTCAGTATTGTGCAATATAGCATACAGAAGGTGAGGGACATTATGGGGGGAAAGAAGTGCTGCATTTTATCATTTAAACGTGACTTTTCATGAAAATTCTATAATCCAAGATGGCCGCCACCATATGACGTCATAATATGAAAATTAGATGGGAAAATGTAATCCCTACATAAACTTTGGGTCATCCTTAATATTTCTCTAATTTACAGAAAGTCTCTATCTTTTATCACTTTTAAGATATAGCCTTTTGAAATTAAGATGTCAAAATCGAACGTTTTAGGAAAAAACCTCTGGCGCCTAAAGGGTTAATAAAATATAATAATAAAATAGTCAACCTAACATTTAAAAATTACACTGCTCTGTTTAAATAGTCAGTAGTACAATTTGTACATTCGCAGTAATGGTGCGTTCACACCGGACGCGAATAGCACGTCAGGCGCGAGTGATTTCAATGTTAAGTCAATGCAAAGACGCGTTGCGCATGTAAAAAATTCCTGCGGCGCGAATGAGGCGTAGAGCGCAGCGCAGTAGACGCGAATACACCTCATTTGCGTGTCAAGTTCGCGCGAACGGCACGAATTGAGCGTCTGGCGCGTTAAGCGCAAATGATTTTATGTAGTGCTTTTTGTGCATTCACGCGTTTGACGCGAATTCGCGTCTGTCGCCCGAGTTGAAAAATCTGAATTTCTGCGTCAATTTGCGCCGTGTTAACCAATCAGGAGCCTGCTTGCTGCTGTCACGTGGTGAAGTAAAAACAAAGTAAATCTTTTATCACATAAAAACTTGATTTCAACATACCAGACATATTCATTTTGTATTTAATGCTATTTATTCCATATCTAAATCCAGATTATATGAAACATTATTATTCTAATGTAAAGACAACCAATATACTTTAGTGTATAAGAATAGTTCGTGTCTGGACATTGTTGTGTGAGAAAAAGAAAAAAAACACACAGGACAGGTTAATTACTTTTGGAGGCTGGCTCCATTTATCATCAATACAAAAATAAATTACAGATTATGTGGGTGAGGGCGAGGGTGATCCTCGCTCCGATGCGGGACAACAGGTCATTAAACTGGGCGCGAGACAGGCGGAAGCACCGCTGATAGCGGCCGTCATCCAGGCGCAGCTCCTGGAGCAAATGGTGAAACTCGCCAAACTGGGTTCGCCTCCGAAGGGTCTGGTGGACCCAAATACGGCGACGATGATCCCT
Organism: Squalius cephalus; assembly: GCF_949319135.1. Taxonomy (NCBI): domain Eukaryota; kingdom Metazoa; phylum Chordata; class Actinopteri; order Cypriniformes; family Leuciscidae; genus Squalius; species Squalius cephalus. The sequence continues at coordinate 22,945,957 of NC_137127.1, forward strand.
ACGCCGATGTGCTGCTCTCCAGAGCAAATACAGAGTGGTGACTCTCTCGATAAATGATCGATCAACATCAGACATCTTGTAAAAAGATGGCCGCCAACGGGTTTCAAAACTTTTGAAACTTTCACCTCACGCGTCTGGCGTGTCGCGCGTAAATTTCGCTTCAAACTTTTGTTTTTACGTGCGTCAATTTCGCTCTTGACGCGCGAATGGACACAAAGTGGTCAAGCGTATAACTAGACGTGGCAGGCGCGAATTTGACGCGCTATTCGCGTCCGGTGTGAATGCACAGTAAGCACCGCTCCACTGTGATGTTTCCAAGCACATTTTTGCGTGTGTGAAGAGGATGATTTTTTCTGTCAATATTGGAACACAAAGCCTATAATAAAGAATAGTTTAGCATCCAAATACATCGCAAATGTTGAAACATTTTGATTCCAATTAGAGGGTTACGTGAACCCAACACTGCTTACTTTCGTTTTTATTTTTACATTAAATTTAAAGGATTTGTTGTGGAATATTTTGAGTGTATCATAAAATCAGAATAAGGTAATAAGGTTTCTGTCTTATATATATACAGCGGGGGAAATAAGTACTGAACACGTCATCATTTTTCTCAGTAAATATTTCCAAAGGTGCTATTGACATGAAATTTTCACCAGATGTTGGTAACAACCCAAGTGTCACAGTGTTGGGTTTGTGTTCCCCGGGTGTCCAGTAGATGTCCTCCTTCCCCGGTGTTACTTACTCCATGAACTACGTTTCCCATCATCCTGTCTGGCTATCACGATCATTGCACTCAGGTGTTCCCTGTCATCATTGCACTCAGCTGTTACCCCTCACCTTGTTAGTATCTGTGTATTTATCACGCCACTTCTGAGTCTGCTTTGTTTGTCTGCCTGTTTTGGATTGTTTTATGTCACAGCACTTCTGAAGTTTGCATTTGCCCTGTTCATGTTTGTTTCTTGTGTTTTGGATTGCCTTACTGGATATTTGACCCTTGCCTGGACTAGTTGTGAGTACGGATTACCCAATAAATACTGCTCTTGGAACTTGCCTATTTCCCTGTGTGTGTGTATCGTGACAGAAGGACTCCATCACATATAAAGATCCAGCATTATGGGGATTCGTATCCTTCCCCCTAAGACGGAGAAGGAGAGGAGGGGACGGGTCCAAAATTTAATGGTCCTACGCCAGCAAGGCCAGATGGTGGATTGTCTGGCTCAGACTTTTTGGACCCTCTCTAGAGGTATGGACTACAATGATGCAGCATTAAAGGATTTTTTTAATGTCTACCTGGATGACCCATTGCCTGGGTGGGAAATGAAGGGGCTGGAGGTCCTGGACTTTTGGGGGTTCACCAAATACCTTCATCATCGGAGCCAGTGGAATACACCAGTCACGCCAACCATCAAGCCAGCCACCGGATCGGTCTATTGCCGTCCAGGACTGGTTTCCAGCGTGGCCGATTCCCCGCTGGTGTCAGCACGTGTTGCCAAGAGGGCCATCGTGTCTGAGTCTCGTCCCACCAAGACCGTCCTGCCTGAGTATCTTCCCACCGAGCCTGCACTTCACGTCAGTCCAGTCGAGTCTGCACCTCACCATCAAAGACGGCGGAGGAGGAGGAGGACTGTTCCCGTCACGTCTGCCGACCCAGAGACTGTTCCCGTCACGTCTGCCGACCCAGAGACTGTTCCCGTCACGTCTGCCGACCCAGAGACTGTTCACGTCACGTCTGCCGACCCAGAGACTGTTCACGTCACGTCTGCCGACCCAGAGACTGTTCACGTCACGTCTGCCGACCCAGAGACAGTTCACGTCACGTCTGCCGACCCAGAGACATTTCACGTCAGGTCTGCCGATCCAGTGTCTCCGGACAAGATGGCCGAGCCTGTGTCTCCGGACAAAGTGGCAGCCGTCGAGCCTGTGTCTCCGGACAAAATGGCAGCCGCCGAGCCTGTGTCTCCGGACAAGATGGCAGTCGCCGAGCCTGTGTCTCCGGACAAGATGGCCGAGCCTGTGTCTCCGGACAAGATGGCCGAGCCTGTGTCTCCGGACAAGATGGCCGAGCCTGTGTCTCCGGACAAGATGGCCGAGCCTGTGTCTCCGGACAAGATGGACATCGTCGAGCCTGTGTCTGTTCCTGAGCCGGAGCCTGTGTCTGTTCCTGAGCCGGAGCCAGTGTCTGTTCCTGAGCCGGAGCCAGTGTCTGTTCCTGAGCCGGAGCCAGTGTCTGTTCCTGAGCCGGAGCCAGTGTCTGTTCCTGAGCCGGAGCCAGTGTCTGTTCCTGAGCCGGAGCCAGTGTCTGTTCCTGAGCCGGAGCCAGTGTCTGTTCCTGAGCCGGAGCCAGTGTCTGTTCCTGAGCCGGAGCCAGTGTCTGTTCCTGAGCCGGAGCCAGTGTCTGTTCCTGAGCCGGAGCCAGTGTCTGTTCCTGAGCCGGAGCCAGTGTCTGTTCCTGAGCCGGAGCCAGTGTCTGTTCCTGAGCCGGAGCCAGTGTCTGTTCCTGAGCCGGAGCCAGTGTCTATTCCTGAGCCGGAGCCGGAGCCGGAGCCAGTGTCTGTTCCTGAGCCGGAGCCGGTGTCTGTGTCTGTTCCTGTGCCTGAGCCGGTGTTTGGGTCTGTTCCTGAGCCGGTGGGGTTTGTTCCAGTTCCTGAGCCGGTGGCGTCTGTCCCTGTTCCTGAGCCGGTGTCGTCTGTCCCAGTTCCTGAGCCGGTGGTGTCTGTTCCTGTTCCTGAGCTGGTGTCGTCTGTTCCTGAGCCGGTGGTGTCTGTTCCTGTTCCTGAGCCGGTGTCGTCTGTTCCTGTTCCTGAGCCGGGGGTGTCTGTTCCTGTTCCTGAGCCGGTGGTGTCTGTTCCAGTTCCTGAGCCGGTGGTGTCTGTTCCAGTGCCTGAGCTGGTGTCTGTTCCTGTGCCCTGGCCGCCCGAGGGGTCGTCTCCGCCCTGGCCTCCCGAGGGGTCGTCTCCGCCGTGGCCTCCCGAAGGGTCGTCTCCACCGTGGCTGCCTGAAGGGTCTTCTCCGCCCGGGCCACCCGATGGACTGTTCGCTTCGCCCCGGCCGCCTAATGGAGGGGTTGCTTCGCACTGGCCGCCCGATGGACTGTTTGCTTTGCCCCGGCCGCCGGATGGATTGTTTGCTTCGCCCTGTTCCCCCGATGTACTGTCTGTCACCCTGGCCCCCTTTGAGTCTGTTACCCCCTGTTTCTGTTTCCCTTCATGGACCTGGCCCCCCGTCCCTCCCCCTGATCCTCCACCGTGCCACCTCCCTCCTGAACTTTTGTTTTGTTCCGTGTCCTGTCTTGGAGTGTCTGGGAGCCACTCCGTAGAGGGGGGGTTATGTCACAGTGTTGGGTTTGTGTTCCCCGGGTGTCCAGTAGATGTCCTCCTTCCCCGGTGTTACTTACTCCATGAACTACGTTTCCCATCATCCTGTCTGGCTATCACGATCATTGCACTCAGGTGTTCCCTGTCATCATTGCACTCAGCTGTTACCCCTCACCTTGTTAGTATCTGTGTATTTATCACGCCACTTCTGAGTCTGCTTTGTTTGTCTGCCTGTTTTGGATTGTTTTATGTCACAGCACTTCTGAAGTTTGCATCTGCCCTGTTCATGTTTGTTTCTTGTGTTTTGGATTGCCTTACTGGATATTTGACCCTTGCCTGGACTAGTTGTGAGTACGGATTACCCAATAAATACTGCTCTTGGAACTTGCCTATTTCCCTGTGTGTGTGTATCGTGACACCAAGTAAGCCATACATACAAGAAGCAAACAAAAATAAGTTCAGAAATTAAGTTATGTGTAATAATGTGAAATGACACAGGGAAAAAGTATTGAACACATGATGAAAGGGAGGCGCAAAAAGGCATGGAAAGCCAAGACAACTGCTGAAAACTTACAGTAATTAAAAAGCAATCCAGCCCCCTGTCAGTGGAAATTAATAACAGCTGGTTCAGTCCCAAATGATGGCCTACAAAAAGGTCTCATTGCCAAGGTGTCACACAAGACACATCTCATGATGGGTAAAAGCAAAGAGCTGTCTCAAGACCTTCGCAACCTAATTGTTGCAAAACATAATGATGGCATTGGTTATAGGCGCCATTCTAAGCTTCTGAATGGTCCATTGAGCACTTTTGGGGCCATAATACGGAAGTGGAAAGACAATAATTTCACCATAAATTTGCCTCGACCAGTGCTCCTCGCAAGATTTCTGATAGAGGAGTGAAAGAATAATCAGAAGAGTTTAATATTTTAATATTTACTTTAATATTGTTTTTTGATGCTTTTGAGACTCTTAACATACTTGAAATTGCATGAAACTCGACAGACACATCACATTTATTATCCAGTAAACATGTGCAAAGTTTCAGAAACGGGCGTGGTGGAATGGCTCAGTAGCGCCACCTTTAGTCAAAAATGGGGACTTAGTTTTTCCTAGAATCACAAAACTTGGTATGTGTATTGTTCTCATCAAGCCGGACAACTTTCTAATTTATAGTCATTAGCTCTGACCAGTCAGATATTTTGGTTTGAATGTGGATTTTCTGGAGAATTTTCTCTCTGTCTGTGTGTCTGTGTGTGTGTGGGGGGGATTTGTCTATTCCATTTAATCTTTGTTTTTCAAGGTTTCAGGGGCTTTTGGGGCCCTTAACATGCTCAAAAACTCTTGAAACTTTGCACACAGGTCAGAACCCACGGTCATCAGGGCCGGGCTGAAGCTGGTACCCGGGCGTGGCAGGGGGGCTCAACAGCGCCCCCTTGAACACGGTCTGAAAACTTGGTCCATATATCAAACACGCTTGCATGAATTGATATGAAACTCGGTACACATATAGATCTCATCGGGCCGAACAACTTCCGCACTCTAAGTTATTAGCTCCGCCCAACAGGAAGTCAGCTATTATGGGTTGTTTGGAAAATGCTTGCTGTGGAATTTGAAATACTCCTCCTAGACAATTCATCCGATCCCCATCAAACTCGGTGTGCATGAAGTCAAGACATTGAGGATGCTACATTGCGGACAGATTTTTGATATATCCAACGGTTTGGCCGTGGCGAGGAAACAAATTTATGGTGAGAAAAGAGAAACACGAAGTGGTATAACTTCTGCATACATTAACTGATCTTGATGAAACTTCACCAGTGTGTTCGTGGTAAGAGGCCGATCAGATGGATGCAACTATTGTGAGTCAAAGTTATAGCGCCACCAACTGGCAGCAGGAAGTGTGTCACTTTCAAAATGCTTTGAAATCTCCCTCTTATTTTTACCCGATTTGCTTCAAACTTTATGTGTGTAATGTAGACACACGGCAGATGTAGACCTGTGAAAGGATTATTGATATCTTAGTTACTGTTGCCGTGGCAACGCTTCAAACTTTAATATTCTTTTTTGATGATTTTGAGACTCTTAACATACTTGAAATTGCATGAAACTCGACAGACACATCACATTTATTAGCCAGTAGACATGTGCAAAGTTTCAGAAATGGGCGTGGTGGAATGGCTAAGTAGTGCCACCTTTTGACAAAAGTTGGGGGTTAGTTTTATCAACAGCAACAAAACTTGGTATGTATATTGTTCTCATCAAGCCGGACAACTTTCTAATTTACAGTCATTAGCTCCAACCAATAGGAAGTCAGATATTTTGGTTTGAATGTGGATTTTCTGGAGAATTCTCTCTCTCTCTCTCTCTCTCTCTCTCTCTCTGTCTCTGTGTGTGTGAGGGGTGGGGGGGACGTGCTCAAAAACTCTTGAAACTTTGCACACAGGTCAGAACCCAAGGCCATCAGGGCCGGGCTGAAGCTGGTACCCGGGCATGGCAGGGGGGCTCAACAGCGCCACCTTGAACGGGATCTGAAATCTTGGTCCATATATCAAACACGCTTGCATGAATTAATATGAAACTCGGTACACATGTAGATCTCATCGGGCCGAAGAACTTTCCCCCTGTCTAGTTTTACGCCAGCCCAACAGGACGTTGGCTATTATGGGTTGTTTGGAAAATGCTTGCTGTGGAATTTGAAATACTCTTCCTAGAGAATTAATCCGATCCCCACCAAACTCAGTATGCATGAAGTCAAGACATTGAGGATGATAAATTGAGGACAGATTTTTGATATCTCGAACGGTTTGGCCGTGGCGAGGAAACTAATTTATGACGAGAAAAGAGAAACACGAACTGTTATAACTTCTGCATACATTAACTGATCTTGATGAAACTTCAGCAGTGTGTTTGTGGTAAGAGGCCGATCAGATGGATGCAACTATTGTGAGTCAAAGTTATAGTGCCACCAACTGGTAGCAGGAAGTTTGTCACTTTAAAAATGCTTTTGACAAAAGTGGGGGGGTTATTTTTACCTACAGTTACAAAACTCAGTACGTATATTCTACTCATCGAGCCGGACAACTTTCTAATTTACAGTCATTAGCTCCGACCTACAGGAAGTCAGATATTTTGGTTTGAATGTGGATTTTTTGGATATTTCAGACTCTGAGTTTTTAGCTACTCCTCCTAATGGTTTATTTTATTCACACCAAACTTTTTCAACACGATGAAAATACATTAAAGATGTTAAATTGTGAACGGATATTAAATATCTCAAACGGTTTTGCTATAGTGAGGGATTAAAGTAATGTCCAAAAAGGAAACACTAAAAATGTCATATCTTCTAAATATGTAATTATACACCATTTATTTATATATAAAAGTATACAAATATCACAACTAAACAACTTCAATTTAAGAATTATTAATGAGTTTAAAAACAGTAATAGTAAAAAATAAAAAAATAAATCAAGTCATACATAGTTCCATACTGTCCTCTTGTGTTCAAAATCAAGTAGGCCTATTGTATCTATTTAAAAATATACTAGGTATGTGACAGTGAGAATATTTTACCACTGGTTAATCGACGTGTGACACCGCTGGGCTTTTGAATCGCTAACTTAAAAACGAAAGTAAAATATGTTCGTCCGCACGGACATTGATAATGGTGCTGAGTAGAGCGAGCTTTTTCAATTCCTATGGAAGTAGGAATGAACTAAAAAAACGTTCACTCTGTCCTGTTCGTTCCTCGCAGTGGGCGCGCACAGTTATTAATGCCCATGCAGCCGTGAGCATTTTAGTTTAATTTAAAAATTAGTGCCATTTTGGTGGGCGGATTGCTTGAATTTATTTTACAAAAGCACAATGTTGTGTTTTATTGCGAGTGTACACAAATATAAGTAAACACTTTGCAGTTTGCAGTATGTTTTTATGTCTCCACTGTTCAATCGCGCCCGCGCCACACACACACACACACACATTCCAGCATTGTAATCTTGACATCGCAGCCTGTTCATTATAGCCTTAATAAAATAGAATAATAAAATAGTCAACCTAACATTTAAAAATTACACTGCTCTGTTTAAATAGTCAGTTGTACAATTCGTACCTGTAACGGTCACCAGCTGGAGTGCCCTTGAGAGCCACCAGAGGGCACTCCACATCAGACACTCACGTTCACTCTCAGACTACAATTCCCATACTCACTGACCGGACTCATTATCTCTGAACACTCATCACATTCACCTGTACCTCATTATCACTGATTGCATTCACCTGTGTCCCATCACCCTGTTAGTCTCAGTCTATTTATACCTTGTTCATTCATTCACTCACCGCGAAGTCTTGTTAAGTGTTACACTGCATTTCTGAGCGTTTCCCTGGTTTTCTTGTTTCTTGGTTTTTGATATCTTGCCCTGTTCCCTGGATTACTCTCTTGCCTCTGGTCCCTGGATTACTCTCTTGCCTCTGGTCCCTGCTTGTTTTGTTTGTTTTGTTTGTTTCTTTGTTTTGACTACCTGCCTGTGTATGACCCTAGCCTGTACTTTGGATTACGCCTCTGGATTGCCCCAGCCAATAAAGCTGCATTTGGATCTCCTACTTTGTGTCTCTGAGCAGTTCGTAACAGAAGACTTCGCCACACAAAGATCCAGCAGCCATGCCAACCATGGACACAGGTGCACAAATCCTGCGTCTCCGTCAGGGGAATCGTTCGATTGAGAGGTATGTCGAAGAGTTTATTGAACTGGCACATCTTACCTCAATGACCACAGAGTGCCTAATGATATTTTTTCGTGGAGGACTATCTGAACCGCTCAGTTCATTCATGCCCTGGCATGATCCTCACGGGACTTTAGAGCAGTATATTAACCTGGCCCTTTTGTTGAGTGGCTCATCGTTTACTGTGGGCGGGGTAGAGGAAGAGCTCCGTGAACCCACAGTATCTCCTGAGCCAAAGCTTCACGTCACGTCTGCCGAGCCAGAGCTTCACGCCAGTCCAGCCGAGCCCGCACTTCACGCCAGATCTGCCGAAGCCAAGGCAGTATGCGTCATGCCCGCCGCCCCTGAGACAGCAAGCGACATGCTCGCCAAGCTAGAGTCTTCACCGCTGGTCCCGTCCAGCTCAGAGCCCTCTTCACCGCTGGTTCCGTCCAGCTCAGAGCCCTCTTCGCCGCTGGTCCTGCCCAGCTCAGAGCCCTCTTCATCGCTGGTTCCGTCCAGCACAGAGCCCTCTTCGCCGCTGGTTCCGTTCAGTTCAGAGCCCTCTTCATCGCTGGTCCTGTCCAGCTCAAAGTCCTCTTCGCCGCTGGTCCTATCCAGCTCAAAGCCCTCGCTGACGCTGGTCCCGTCAAGCTCAGAGCGCGCTGATCCTGATCCAGAGACTGAGCTTCACGTCACTTCTGCCGATCCAGAGACTGAGCTTCACGTCACGTCAGCCGATCCTGAGACTGAGCTTCACGTCACGTTGCCCGTCAAGAGTCTCGTCCCGCCGAGACTGAATCTGATCCGAATACTGAGCCTGAATCTGTTCCTCTTCCTCTTTCTGCGCCTGTGTCTTCGGACAAGATGGCCGACTCTACGCCTGTGTCTTCGGACAAGATGGCCGAATCCTCGCCTGTGTCTTCGGACAAGATGGCCGACTCCACGCCTGTGTCTTCGGACAAGATGGCCGACTCCACGCCTGTGTCTTCGGACAAGATGGCCGACTCCACGCCTGTGTCTTCGGACAAGATGGCCGACTCCACGCCTGTGTCTTCGGACAAGATGGCCGACTCCACGCCTGTGTCTTTGGACAAGATGGCCGACTCCACGCCTGTGTCTTCGGACAAAATGGCTGAAACCACGCCTGTGTCTTCGGACAAGATGGCCACCGCCGAGCCAGTGTCTCGGGACAAGATGGTCTCCACCGAGCCAGTGTCTTCGGAAAAGATGGCCGCCGCTGAGCCGGTGTCTGTCCCTGAGCCGGTGTCTGTTCCTGTCCCTGAGCCGGTGTCTGTTCCTGTCCCTGAGCCGGTGTCTGTTCCTGTCCCTGAGCCGGTGTCTGTTCCTGTCCCTGAGCCGGTGTCTGTTCCTGTCCCTGAGCCGGTGTCTGTTCCTGTTCTAGAGCCCGTTCATGTTCCTGAACCGTTGGATCCGCCTGAAGGGTCGTCTCCGCCCCGGCCGCCTGAAGGGTCGTCTCCTCCCTGGCCGCCTGAAGGGTCATCTCCGCCCTGGCCGCCTGAAGGGTCATCTCCGCCCTGGCCGCCTGAAGGGTCGTCTCCTCCTTGGCCGCCTGAAGGGTCGTCTCCGCCCTGGCCACCTGAAGGGTCGTCTCCTCCCTGGCCGTCTGAAGGGTCGTCTCCTCCCTGGTCGCCTGCACAGCCTGCTCCGCCCTGGTCGCCTGCACAGCCTGCTCCGCCCTGGCCGCCTGCACAGCCTGCTCCGCCCTGGTCGCCTGCACAGCCTGCTCCGCCCTGGCCGCCTGCACAGCCTGCTCCGCCCTGGTCGCCTGCACAGCCTGCTCCGCCCTGGTCGCCTGCACATCCTGCTCCGCCCTGGTCGCCTGCACAGCCTGCTCCGCCCTGGTCGCCTGCACAGCCTGATCCGCCCTGGTCGCCTGCACAGCCTGCTCCGGCCTGGTTGCTTGCACAGCCTGCTCCGCCCTGGCCTGCCGCCCTGCCGGAGTCTTCAGGTCCTCTTCCGCTGCACGGGCCTGGCCCTCCATCCCGCCCCCGGGTCCGCCTCCGCTCCACCACCCTCCTGGACAATTTAGGAGCGTCTGGAATCCGCTCCTTAAAGGGGGGGCTATGTAACGGTCACCAGCTGGAGTGCCCTTGAGAGCCACCAGAGGGCACTCCACATCAGACACTCACGTTCACTCTCAGACTACAATTCCCATACTCACTGACCGGACTCATTATCTCTGAACACTCATCACATTCACCTGTACCTCATTATCACTGATTGCATTCACCTGTGTCCCATCACCCTGTTAGTCTCAGTCTATTTATACCTTGTTCATTCATTCACTCACCGCGAAGTCTTGTTAAGTGTTACACTGCATTTCTGAGCGTTTCCCTGGTTTTCTTGTTTCTTGGTTTTTGATATCTTGCCCTGTTCCCTGGATTACTCTCTTGCCTCTGGTCCCTGGATTACTCTCTTGCCTCTGGTCCCTGCTTGTTTTGTTTGTTTTGTTTGTTTCTTTGTTTTGACTACCTGCCTGTGTATGACCCTAGCCTGTACTTTGGATTACGCCTCTGGATTGCCCCAGCCAATAAAGCTGCATTTGGATCTCCTACTTTGTGTCTCTGAGCAGTTCGTAACAGTACCATTCACAGTAAGCACCGCTCCACTGTGATGTTTCCAAGCACATTTTTGCGCGTGTGAAGAGGATGATTTTTTCTGTCGATATTGGAACGTGAGTGAAGTACAAAGCCTATGATAAAGAATAGTTTAGCATCCAAATACATCACAAATGTTGAATCACATTTTGATTCTTATGAGAGAGTTACGTGAGCCCATGACTGCTTACTTTCGTTTTCATTTTTATTTTATTTCGTTTTGGCTTGTTTACAGTTATTTTTTTATTCTTGTTCCGTTCTGAATATCATTAAATTTAAAGGATTTGTTGTGGAATATTTTGAGTGTATCATAAAATCAGAATAATTCTCTCGTTTTAGTGATTCCCTAGTTATCTTTTTATTTTATTTTTTTCATTGTTCTAATCAGGTCAGGCAAGTAAAATTCTCTGTCTTGTCCCTTAATAGAAGGGGTGTAACGATACACGTATTCGTATTGAACCGTTCGGCACGAGGCTTTCGGTTCGGTATGCATTATAAACCGAACGGTTCGTTGGACCATTTTTCCTGCCAAACAACATTTCGTTATTTCAAATGTAGGCTCATAATCGACCACAACATTGCCCAACATCATATGACAAACGTAATGAAAGCCAAACGAAACTGCTTCACGGACCGTTTATCAGTTTGGACCAATGCAGCGCAAGCCGATCTTGATCAAGCGCGACACTGTTATTACACAGTGCTAAGAGATCCAGTTAAGAAAGCATTTGAATTCGCCACTGAAGTAATAACATCGCTGCGATATCTAGTGAGAAACATTCATATTAGCGCTAACGTGTGTAGCGCTTTCAACCCTTTCCTACATGGTTAGATAATGGAGCGCTCTGAGTTCGTATGAATAAACTTTGTTTTATCAACTATTGTGAGCTATGTGTGCCTATTTACTCACTTCAACTTATTCTGTGTAACTGTGTTTGTTACTTAACTCCTTGGGTCCCTTAAACTTTAAAATAAAAATCACAAACAATTATGAATTAGAATTTTAGAATTTACCTTCTGTTAATAAAGTAATTGTTTTACCAAAAATAAATAAATCTCAATGTATATTTATATCCCTTTTTTTTACCTCAAATAATAATAAATTGAAAACACTCAAGTATACTGTAAGTTAAATAACAATTTACTGAAAAAATGTAAAAGGATCAAGTTTCAGGATTTGTTCAAAATGTAAAATAAAATAACAGTTATGTAAATAAGCAATAGGAATTTCAACAATTCACAGAGATGAATCAAAAAAATAAATCAAATACACATTTCACATATTCACATTTTTGTAAATAGTTGTTTGTTTCTCTCTTTTTAGGTATACTTCAAACTTGAGTCCCCAAACTCTCACTCAAATTCAAAATACTCTTTAAAGGGACACTCCACCCATTTGCATTAAGCTTTGCATTGTTAGAAACCCAGTCATACTATTGAATGGTCGTGCAACACTCTCTCATTTTCCCCTGAGACGGGAGAAATCCGTTATTTACCTTTTACACTTCCTCCTACAATGACGCAAAAATCGTCATTTTGCGTCATTGTAGGGGGAAGTGTAAGAGGGGGGGATTTCTGTTGAGACTACAAGCACTAGTTCCTCATCTTTCCCAGGGGGCGGGACCCGCTCACGCTACAGACCTATTACAGATCAGTGGGTGGGACTTTACTCTCTGAAACTGAAAGCAATATCCTCCATCTTGTTTGAAGCTAAGCTAACAGGCGCTGTGGAGACAGATGTAAAGTAATGACAATAGCGGAGGAGAGTGCTCAATATGATATAGAAGAAGAGGATTTCGGAAGTCTGATGCTTGAATCAGGTGTTTGTGGCTACCTTTACAAGCCGCATTATAGCGAAGAGCAGCCGAGGCAGAAGACCTGCCTGCCGCGGACGAGGAGCCCGGACTGGCTCGAGTTAGGGCGGACTGGTGGCGCCGGTGATCTCACTATGCAACTCATAGACTGTAAGATGCAACTACGAACACAGAGATAGAGTCCGTCTGCGGCAAAGAATTTCAACGATGACAATTTCTCCTGGACGAAATCTCTGAATCAGACGAGGACACGGACGTTTGTGTTGAGAACTATCCTAGTTTCGCACCGCATATGTTCTGACTGAACATCCAGGTACCATGCAATAATTCACCTTTTTGAAAGAAATACAAACGAGGAGTAATGCACTAATGAGTTCGCCAACTAACTAGACATTTTGTGTGAATGTGAAATGAATTTCAAGCTCTGGTGGTAGCTAGCCTTGTAGACGGAAGAGTGATTTCTCTTATAGGCAGATATGCGCTTTCTGGATTAGTGGGAGTGGCTTGCGGAGCTGTGCAATGTGGTGCATTGTGGGAGTTGTTGTCTTTCATACAAATGCGTCCTGAAGTTATTTTTTGTCTTTCCTCGGTCACGAAGGCACCAAATTCAAAATTTATTTTACATTTCGACTACATATATGACCCACTTTAAATAAAAAACAATGTTCAAATGGGTGGAATGCCCCTTTAACCAAATACTAAGCCGGCAATATGAGCTCACACTTAACCTTCTAGGGCTGTCAACTTTAGTCGTTTAGTCGACTAATCGATCGATGCCGTCTTGGTCGACTGACATTCTCATTGGTCGACCAGTTGCATTTTTTTTTTTTTTTTTCACCAATAAAGAATTTTTCATTGATTTACTCCTTGATATTTATTCCTTTATAAGCAGTTATATATTACTGTATTCTAAATATAATTAGCCTATGTTTTATCCCCAACTTTAAATGCTTTAATTTAGGCTATTTTGTAACAGCGCCACAGTTTAGCGCACCACGTAGAACACTCGGGAACCGCACCTGTGGCTGGCTGCACTGCTGCTTTGCGCTCAGTAAGGAATATAGGTAGTAATCTCTATGTGTCTGTCTGTCCGTTTGCATTTTGATTATTTCGAAAACCGTTCATCCAATTGACTTCACAAGGGAGTGCAGTGTCGCATTTGGTGCAATATAGACAGACACGCGAGACGCGACAAGTTCAGAATTAATAGTAAACTACAGAACAGCGCGAGCGGGAAGCGGTGCACCTCACGCGAGCAGGGCTTATATTCTCCGAGAACGGACACTTCACTAGTGATATAAAACGCACACAGTCTGTTAACTTAAACAATACTTTTAAAGTAGTCTAATATTTTTCTGACTAACAAATTACTGACACAGTAAAGGGTAGATTTAAATAAAGAAAAACGAAATTTAAATAAAGAAAAACGAAATTTAAATAAAGAAAAAAACGAAATTTAAATAAAGAAAAAACGAAATTTAAATACAGAAAAAACGAAATTTAAATAAAGAAAAACGAAATTTAAATAAAGAAAAACGAAATGTAAATAGGCCTAAAGAAAAACGAAATTTAAATAAAGAAAACACTCCGGTTGCTGGAACACTCAGGCGTAGGTTCTATTTCTAGCATGCACGCGTTTTCCGCGTGGCTCGAGCCGCGCCTGAGACGCGTGTCTCACGCAGGCAGTGTGCAAACTCCAACCTGTTAACATGGGAGCTGAAATAAAAACAGACACGCCACAGCAGCTGAGACTCTCACGCCAGCAGCCAGTGTGTTGTCGGCCTTATTCAAGTGCGAATGTTTCGCGGGGATCCCAGGTGTCAATAAAAAAACAAAAACACGTTTTTTCGTTGTTGTTTTATAAATGCTCTATGACAATTGTTTAATAAATGTTCAATCAAAATGCAAAACATCGCGTCTTTTCTTTTTTTTTTTTTTTTTTTTAGTCGACTAATCGTTGCGCAGGACAGGACTTTGGTCGACTAAGCATTTCTTTGGTTGACTACAGCCCTATAACCTTCAATCGGTAAGTCTTTCATTGTCACGTTGCAGGCCTGTTTGATGCTGGGGTACGTTGTGGTCAACAAACCAACAAAAGACCGCTTCACTCAACAATGAGCAACAAACAAAAAAAAAACCTTAATATCCCCAATCAGAAGAGCGTGTTTCACCCATAGACTGTAAAAAATATGGACAAAGCGTCTGTGACGTTACCCATAGACTTTCTGAAGAACGGTTTTGAAGCCGTTTATGGGGGGTATGGGCGGCGCCATCTTGGAAAATCTTGGGAAATCCTAACCCCGCCCACCTTCTGACGCAGCGCGCGTCACTCAGCTCGCTGTGCTACTCCGGTTATCTCTGTGTATATTTTAGGCAACGAAATTTGTTATAAAACACCATACTAACTCTTTTCGTTTTCATTTAAAGAAATCTTAAACATTATAGCCACACAAATGTGGTTCAGGCAACGCGTATTGATTATATTCACTGCACATAACGTTTGCCTATTTATAAAAAAACAAAATATAAAACACAAACCTGCCTCTTTTCGTTTTAAATGTAATATAAAAATATTAAACATTTTAATATGGTCCAGGCAATATGTGCATTTGTACTAAACAACAGATTTTGCAGTAAACAACATATAGATCATCTTCGTTGTATTAAAATTTAAAATGACAAAACTCAACCCAGTCTCTTTTTGTTAAATTTCAGTTTTATCAATATTAGCCATTATAAAAGTATAAGTAAAAGGTATAAGAAGCTATACAAATAAAGCAAACAATTCAGTCAAACTTACAAAAGTCAGCGCTCTAGTCTAACCAGACAACGGTAAAGTTAAATAGCTTATAAAGTTATGAAACTTCCCCTCAGCCAAAACGATTGGCCTGGGAACAAATTATAGATTCACGAGACCACAAATCGCCCGTTAGATATACACAAGACGAATTATATCTCATGTTTAACCACTACAGAGATGCCAGGGTCAGCGGCGAACGACTAGCCAAGGAAAAGCTGTTCCAGGCGGGGTACATGCGCCGAGCGCCCGGTCATCATCGCTGGATCTCACAACTGGATAAAATTTTCATAAATCTTTAAATAAACCACAGATTTGAGCTTTAAACAACTACATTCTCGCCTGAAAAACTCTTAAAATTACATTTCATGATACAGAAACAGCAGTATTATATTTCAACTGTGTTAAAAAATGGCGCTTCTTATGTTGTCATTCTCCTTGGCGCAGCCTAAGCTGTCAATCAAGCTGTCAATCAAAGTTAACCACGCCCTTATTTGTCATACATTTTATATCTAAATACTATCTAAACTAACGAGTTAGAAAAAAAATTCACTACCCTCGCCGTTGTCAGGCACTCGGAACCTATCGAAAAATACAATAAAAGTCCATGGGACCAACCTGTAAAAACATGATTTTATGCTGTGAAAACGGACATTTTAACATGGGGGCTATGGACATTTGCTCCCTTTTGGGACCTTCCCCTAGCGGATTTTCGATGTATTGCAGTTTTTCGCACTTCCGGGTAGGCTTCATTTTTCAGATGAGAATGTTGCCCCTTGGTTTCACCTCACGACGTTAGATGTCCGTCAACCCCACGATCGCGGCGATTTCCTTATAAGGCCACAGGAATTCCGAGCACTCACTTTAAAGGGGACATATCATGC
The DNA here is from genome assembly GCF_949319135.1 of Squalius cephalus. NCBI lineage: Eukaryota > Metazoa > Chordata > Actinopteri > Cypriniformes > Leuciscidae > Squalius > Squalius cephalus. Next base: position 22,962,088 of record NC_137127.1, read on the forward strand.
TAAATCCACTTTTTTAGCCCTTAATAGCAGTTTGTTGCATATTTTTAGTGTTTAGAAGTATAGAAAATTTCAAATTAGTCTCTTCAGGTGTTTCGTTGATATCTTTATATTCTGTTTTGGCCGGATTTTTCAACCGGTTAGGATTTTTCTATTATCTATGACGTTTTGTGAACTATCACGTCACAGTATTTGCATCGGAACTGCCAAATAAGGACATCGACTACCGGCTCAACACTTGGAGCAATCCGCCATTTTTATTTCTCGCTACGAATTTGTAGTCCAAGCTCAAATATGCAGAATTTACGAGAGCGTAAGTCAAATTGTTCGGTTGTTGGATGTACTAACCCACACGCGTCATTACACCGTCTCCCAGCATCAGAACCTCGTCGGAGTGCCTGGTTGAGTTTTATTTTTTGCGGAAATATACCCACATCTGTGGGTAAAGTCATTTTTGTGTGCGCGAATCACTTCAGTGACAACTACTTCATCAACCTCCGGCAGTATAAAGAAGGATTTGCCGATCGACTTCGTCTGATGGAAGGGTCAGTTCCTTCTATCTTTAGAGATGACGGACAGAGCACATCGGTAAGCTGTAAAAAAGCTATACTTTCATTTATTAAAACACATGGTGGTCAGGGTTTAGGAGTAACGTTACTTTTGTCTTTTCTTTTTAAGTAACTTTACACGTCTGTAGCAGTATTACTGTTGTTGAGTGTCATGTTGACAATGGTTATTTAGCTGCTGTGTTTTCTGATGCTTTTCTAAACGTAGCATATTATCAATACAGATTTTTAGTGGTAAGTTTAGGTTATAGTAATTTGTATTGTTAGTGTGCTTGTTTTAACAAGAGAAATCGACTTAAACTTTATTTAGATGGCTAAACCAACAAGGCACAAACCAACATTTGCTGACAAAGGCTGTCAAACAAAACCCCAGATGTGCTCAGTTGGGACACAGCTTTCTATGAAAACACTCCTACCTCATGTCAAGAGTACAGGTAAGCAAAATGGGTTAACTGCTAGGCTGTAAATTTTATTATAAAAACAAAATTAAGCTAATATAACAGTGTTGCTAATACCAATTTTTTTTTTTTTTTTTTTTTTTACTCAAAGGCACACAGGTGTGTGCCCCAAAGTGCTCAGATGTTGGAGTCTGCACTTCAACTACTACCTTTGTGCGAACACATGCTTTCCTGTCCTCCACACCAGCTAAGCGACGCCAGTTGCTTGATATTGAGGATGAAATCACGCCAATAAAGAGACCCTGTCTGGAGCAGACCGAAGTGGGTGTTGACTCTTTAGAGGGCAGCTCTACAATGATACAAAGCCCACATGATCTAACCTACAACCCTCAGGAATCCATAAGTGCTTTGACAGAGGATACTGGACACATGTAAGCATAACAATACCAGTAAATAATTTATGCAGACTCTTTCAAGAACTAGTTGTGCTATGTATATTTATGTTTGCATGTTGTGCTTGTTTTTTTCTATAGCATTGACCCTTCTACACCGACCTACAAAATGCTTACTTATATTGTATATGAAAAATGCCTCTTAGAACTTTTTGAGGTGTGCCCAGTGTGTCAACGAGGGACAAGGGTGCGGACCAGAACAGTTGGGACTTTTCTGTGTGTAGAGCAGCGATGTCCACACTGTGATTTTGTAAGAACATGGAATAGTCAACCACTACATGGAGGCACCCCAGCAGGGAATCTACAGCTTTCAGTTGCTGTGTATTCCAATGGCGGCTCATTTTTCAGAGTGGAAAAAGTACTAAATTTACACTCAAAGCTTCAAAGTTGTAATGTGTTAAATATTGGCATACTGGAACATGTTTGTTTTTGCTTAGATATTCCGAGCAATGAGGCTGCAAATGTTCCAGCACAATACCTATAGGCGGCATGCCAGACTTTACATAGAGCCAGCTATTATATACAAGTGGAAGTCAACACAGGATGGTATAATGGAGAAGCTTAAAGAACAAAATGCCATACTTGGTGGTGACATGAGGGCTGACTCTCCAGGTATGTACTGGTCCTCTATCATTATTATTATTCTTATTCTTATATTTATGTAACAACTTCAGAGGCCAGGATTGATGCAATTACTAATATTCAGATTGTGAATCTCAAAGGACACACGGCAAAGTTCGGGAGTTACACAATGATGGATCTGAGGAGCCAGAGAGTCATTGACCTACAACTAATTCAAGTCATTAAAAATAACATTGCATTTTCTCTGAGATTAAACCACAGTGAATCATGTTTTTATTGTACTTGCAGAGCAATGAAGTGGGTGGAAGTTATCATATGGAGCTTGAGGGACTGAAACGCAGCCTTGGAGTTTTGAATGCACACAATTTATCTTTTGACTGTATTGTCACAGACCGGCATCCTCAGGTCCAAAAATACTTGAGAGAAGAAGCCAAGATCACCCACTACTACGATGTTTGGCACATAGAAAAAGGTATTTTATCAATGTCGATGATGAAATTATAGCTGTATATTGGCTGTTTTTTAAACATGTATAAGTTTACTCAGTAAATAATTTATTTTCTTATCTGTTTAAAATTTTTTTGTTCTTTAGGGCTATCCAAAAAGATGGTAAATATAGCTAAAAAAAAAGATTGCACACAACTGAGCAAATGGCTTCGCAGTATAAAGAATCATATCTACTGGACAGCTGCTTCCTCAACGACCCCCCAGGAAAGAGTAGCAAAGTGGACCTCCATTCTTAACCATGTGCTAGACATTCACACACATGATAATCCTGCATTCCCACAGTGTTTACATCCACTGCAAACTACACGGGATACAAAGCAATGGTTAAAACCAGGTGATGATTTTATTACCTTTTACTATTGAATTTATGTAGGCAATTACTTTAATCTATATTTGTTATAGCTACACCTGCATTCTGCTGGCTGGAGAACTTGCTTACATCCAAGAGGATTCTCAAGGACGTTGAAAAACTCAGTCCCCACTTGCAGACTTCAGCTGTTGAAGCTTTCCACAGTATCATCCTGCTCTTTGCCCCAAAAATCAATCACTATCCTTTCCTGGGAATGCTGTGCAGGTAAAAAGTATTGCAAAGGCGTTATAATCGCTCAGTTCACTTTTTAAATTACTTAAAATACTTTAAATTCATCCCACCTGCACTAACTGTCCTAAACAACACCCACACCAGTGGGCCAATGCATTTGTGTTTTTAGTTTGTTCAATGTTTGTATTCTGCGTGTTTTCATATAGCTTTTAAATGTATTACGTTGAAATATTAATTTTATTTAACTATATATATTCTTCTCTATTCTACTAGGCTGTACCTGGCGGCAATGCACTTCAATGAAAATTCTCACCGTCTGCAAGCTACCACCTCATATGGAGAGCCCATGTACAGAATGTCTTGCCCCAAGTACAAGAAGGGAGAAAGAACTTCTAAGCCAATCAAAACACCAGCAACCTTGAGTAAGTCTTTTAGGGACTATTAATGTTTCTGTGTGTTAATGTGGTTAATTAGATTTCAATAAATCTAAATCATTGTAGCAGCATTTTAATAACAATAAAAAAAGTTTTATTTATAACATAATGAAGTTCTCATGCAGAGTAATAACAATTGAACCAAAGCCACACAACAAAAATAAATAACTTCAATGCCACTATAAATGGCAGTGCAATATAACATACTTAAAAGAATAGTTCACCTCAAAGTTGAAAAGTGTGTCATTTACTCACCCTCAAGTTGTTTTAAACCTGTATGAATTTATTTCTTCTGCTGAACACAAAGAAAGATATTTTAAAGACTGTCAGTAACCAGACAGTTGTTGGTACCCAATGACTTCCATAGTAGGAAAACAAATTCATACAGGTTAGAAACAACTTGAGGGTGAGTATATGATGACACAATTTTCAACTTTGAGGTGAACTATTCCTTTAAGCAAAATAGGTTATGGAAATTATTTTATATCATTACAGATTATGTCGACGACATCATGGAGCTGGTCTTTGAACAAGTTTTCCCTGATCCAACTCCGTATATAGATGAGGTAGAAAAGATCCCTATCCCACCAACACTCTCATCTCAGCATCCACGACCAGACAAGGCAACAGTGGTCTCCGCTTATGTCTCCCGCTTCAATCCCGGACCGGTCTGAAGCCCACATACTGTCCCTCATTGTCTGGAAACTCCTGCCGTATCCTCAAGACAACACAAGACGGCAGGACAACACGCACTTTCTGGCCCAGATATCCCCAGCACCAGGAAACAAAGTTCCTGTATGCACAATACCTGTAACGACTAAAACACAAAGAGGTGAAATTACTAAGTTTGCAATGAAAATTATTACAATATTTGTTTTCTTTTTATTTAGAAACTTTGTAAATTTGTATTTCAATAAATGGACTAAACAAAAATTCACTTACTGTACCATTCCTCTTAGATGTAATGGCCCATACTGTGCTTTGTAAACATTTATTGCATTTTGTAGAGAATACTCATTGAGACACACAGGCTCAAATCCAGGATGATCCACCATGCATGTCAGCTGACTGGATACTTCATCCATTCGAGCCGTAACCTAACAAATGTTTAATCTATTATGGAGGATTGTGTATACTCTAACCTAATATGTACTAACAAAGCACACTGACCTTAGGAGTTTCTCGACAGCATCGATTTTCAACTTCAGTTGGCATAGTTGCACAGTTACCACAAGAACACCTGAACACATGATTGGAATAAAGATAAAAAACAAAAACATCAGTTTTGTGGAGTAAGTAAATAAACCACATGTTGATGTAAAGTTAGCATATACGCATTATGAATATGAAGATTGCAGAGATATCGTAAAGGGCAGTTTCAGCTGACTTGAATTCTGATTTGATCCAAAGCACTGGTCAAGTACTGGTGTATCCTACTTTTTTTTTTTTTTTTACACGGCACGCTACTTTTACACAACAACAACGTCAAACACCTACTTATGCTTCAAAAACATTTCTGTACACTACTTAGGCACAGTTCACCCTTGAGAAGCAGTTTCCAAGATAGCAGTTTAGTCCTTATAATTTACAATATTGATTACATTTTTAACAGATTGTGTTCAGCATGTTCAGAACAAACATAAAAAATGCATCTAAAATTTTATCCCTGGACTATAAACTTTAGATTATAAATTAACATAAAAAGTTCACTATTACTTTAGTGCTTTTCTTTAATAGTTTATAATAACTTATATATTATTTTGTGAGTGTTAAATAGTCATTGTAAAACAAGCAGTATTACAGGTGCTTCCCAATAAATTAGAATATCGTGAAAAAGTTAATTTAATCTTAGGAATTAAAATGGAAGAAGGCTGTGTTAAATCTATATATGTATAAAGCACAGTCCAGAGTCAATGCAGCCATCTTCCAGGACATTTAGAGCACTTCATGCTTCCTTCAGCAGACAAGCTTTATGGAGATGCTGAGTTCATTTTCCAGCAGGATTTGCACCTGCCCACACTGCCAAAAGAACCAAAACCTGGTTCAATGACCATGGTATCACTGTGTAACTGTGTGATTTCATGTAATATTCCAGTTTTCTGAGATTTTGATTTTGTGTTTTCACAAGCTGTAAGCCATAATCATCAAAATTATAACAAATAAAGGCTTGAAATATCTCACTTTGCATTCAATGAGTCTATACAAATTATTAGTTTCACATTTTAAGTTGATTTCCTGAAATAAATGAACTTTTTCACGATATTAGAATTTATTGGGAAGCACCTGTAGTGGGCATGAATGGAGAAGTAAATTTAAATACAACACACCATTGGGATACATCCATATGAAGACGTTGTTCAGGTTCGTCGTCTTCATTTTCATCTCGCGCCTGCGCTGGGTCCGACTCTGGCTCGAACATATAAGGCTGGATGGACAAGTCCATTGTTGACATTTTGTTAACGTTTTTCAAGTTTCTGTGCCGCTACATAATCGTATCTCTGCTATTAAACTACAAAAATGGCCGAACGGGGTGGAGTTGAACCGAGTGTCGCCCCTGCAACCTGGAGAGGGGGCGGGGTATGAAGTGTCTCATTTGTATTTAAAGAGACCGCACCAAAACGAGTTGCTCTCAGACCCACACCAGAAAAGGGGTAAAAAAGGTGCCTGTGGAGCTATAATAATGAGGAATTCAGACCCAAGCATTGCAGTTCCGCATTATATAGACCACAAATGTATGATTTATATGTAAAAATGAAAAATTTAAAAGCATGATATGTCTCCTTTAACTTAAGTCATCTGGACTCATCCTCATCTGAAACTGCCACGAATCCTCATGCTGACGACTCGCCAACTAAACACACAATCCATCCGAGCAAGATAGACACTGTTCAGTCTCTTTAAATAGTCCATTCGCTGTATTAGTAAATGGAGGCTGGAATGAACACAACCAGAAATATTTTGTGGAAAAATAATTCTTACCCGTCTCTGTAGTATAAGTTTCTGTTCTCGTTTTGATAACACACTAACTACATTAACTATTGAAACACATTATAGCATTAGTTATACTATATATTTTGTGAAACAATATCACACCAGATGAGCGCACGCTCTTCTCTCTCGTGCTCTCCCGATTCTTCCTCGTTCAACTTTGCCCTCAATTCTTCCCGCCCCCTTCACCTTAATCTAGAGCATTGATTGGACACCCAACATGGACAAGTGAATTCGATTGGATAAACAATAGAAATATCAAAATACAAAAATAATAAAAATAATAAATATCAACTTAATTAACATAGAACTTATTCACAAACATATACATTTATAAAATGCACATGAAATATAAATATGTATAAAAAAAAAACTTGTAAATTATTACACTGGGTTACACGTGGAAACCAGGAAGAAACATTGTGCTTTCAAGTAACGTTACGTCGGTTTTATTTCGACATTATGAATAAAATTGCTGCCCTCAAATGTTAATCTGAAATAAAATAAACCTTTGTTTATTACTACTACAATATTACATTTTTTTTTTTTATAAGGAGCTGTTTTTGTTTTATATGCTCCTAGAGTCAAGTATAGCTCCATCATTGCAAAAAGTAAAAAATGACCATACTTTATGATGTTAGTTTTAGTTAAAAAAAATTAAATCATGGAAATTTCTCTGGCATTTCTTTCTTTTTGCTGTATCGAAAACGTACCGAACTGTGACACCAGTGTATTGTATTGAACCGAACCGTGAATTTTGTGAACCGTTACACCCCTAATATATATATATATATAGCTGCGAGCAGCGATGACGGGCCCAAGACGGTGGCACCGCCACCCGTAACTAAAGGCACCAGGGTGGCGGTGCCACCGGCTTGGTGTATTTTTCTCCAAAGTTAATTGCATTTTTGAGGGCCTACACATGCTCGAAAACTCATGAAACTTTGTACATGCGTAAGAACTGGTGAAAATTTACATCTGATATAGGTTTCAGAATTGGGCGGTGCAAAATGGCTCGATAGCGCCACCTATAAAAGTTCATAAAGGGTGTGCTTTCTGCCTCTCCGTCTCGGTGAACTTTTTTTTCTTGAGCACGTCTATAAACTGAAACAAAACTCAGCGAATACTTGTCACACATTTATGAGCCATATACCTTTATAAACATTTAAGTGTGTACTTTTAAATGATCGGATTCAAACTGAAAACAAATATTCTCTGTTTAAGTAATTTGTATAAAACCAACAAGATGTCCAGTATCTCAAACCCTTGCTCATTATTTTTAATTTGACCACGCCCACGAGCGCAAAAGAGATTCACATGCAAATCTCCACATGGAACGGGAAGGCGCTCGTTACCTCAAAAACAAAGCACCAAAAAACTTCACAAGTCTCTGCTTTTCGTCGAGTTTGGAAGACACGCTGTGAGCTTACATTGGATTTACCTCAGAAGAAGAAGAACGCGATTTGAAGACAAGAAAGATGTAAGGTAAGAAATTCTTACTTATTAGTTAATGTTATTGTTGCATAAACTTCACATTGCAGTTGAACTGTTGCTAGATATATGGTGAATATTATAATATTTAGACCCGTGTTTACTGTTACTGTGTTTGTGGATATCTGCTCAAACGTAGATATGTATAATATGGTAACCATAATGTATCATATTTTGGAGCGCGCTCCATGTTTGAATGTATCATATTTTGGAGCGCGCTGTGCATTTGAAAAGCAAAACGCTCCAAACAATAGGCTTCATGTTTTTACTCTAATCTCATTTTATATCATCATAACGAATGGAAACATTTGAAGTAACATATGATAATCAATATATTTTTCTCTAGCGTAGTTGTTACTGAAATCTTTTGGAAGATTTATAGGCTGCTATAGGTTATTGTTATTATTATTTTATGCAGCACTGCGCGTAGCCTATGCCTACAAGGCACAACAAACCTGGTGTTCATTATATATTGTTGGAAACATTTGTGTGTGTGTGTGTATTCTGTGAATTTTAAAAAGCAATTTTAACCAGAAAAATATCAAATTTTTCCCAAAATCGTGCAGCCCTATAGTTTCTCTTGATATCAGTATGTTCACTTTTTTTTTTTTTTTTTTTTTTCAGGGACCAGATGCTCCACTGAGGAGTCCTGCTGACTTCAACATTCACATGAGTCTCTGTACATGAACATGGTAAAGTGAAAATCAAACACCTTGGAAATGAAAGGTATGTACAATGTTTTTAGGAATGGCACAAAGGTCTTTGGATCATTGTTTTCAATAATGTGCTTTTTTGTCATCTGTTGTGTATCTTTGGATTATGTTGTGTTGTAAATAAATCCAAACAATCAAAAAGCCATTCTTTTTTAAATCTCCTCATTCTTTGTGCAAGGTTGCCCAGAATGATAGAGCCTGATAGCTCCTAATAGGAGGTCTGGAGGTTAGGGGAGTGTCTTTGTCTTTCTCAGGTGTGAAAAGCCATACATATTCAGGATGTGTTACTCGCATAAAGCTTTCTTACACAAAACACGTCTTACAAATTTTAAATCAATATATTATCTTATCTGAATGAGCAGTCAGGATGATTTTCACATAGTTTTGAAGCAAATATTCTAGGCTACGTGATACAATTTTCAAAAGTCTTGTGAAGAAATAATCAGTATGGGTTTCATGGCCTTATTTCAGTGACAATTTTTTTTTTTGTATTTTCACAAACCACGCATAAATGTCATTATCTCAAAACTACAAACTTTTACATACATGCTGCTGATATATTATTGTAGCAGAGTTTGTGCTGAATACAGTGTAATCAGACTTTAGCCATGAAAATGTCACAAGTAACAGAAATAAGCACAAATGTCAGAGCATGTCAGAACACCTCCAGGGCCCAGAAAACACCTCAGACCCCAGAGGGTTAACGAACTCCTCCTACAGTTTTAATCTGATCATCTTCAAATTTGGTGAGTGTAATCTTAAGGCCTTTGCGACGTTAAATTGCGAAGATCTTGAGTTTTCGTCGAAGGGCGGGTCCTCGGCGGCCTGACAAATTTCGATGTTTCGCCATGAAACAGGAAGTTGCTGTAACTCAGGCATGGAATGTCCAATCTGCCCCAAACTTCACACTTTTTATAAGTGTTCTGTCCTGAACACATGACCATGCTCATATTCAGTTACAGTCATAACGCCAGCTGCTGGCAACAGGAAGTGACATGTTTAACACTGTTGTGGACTCCTAATAACATATAAAAATGTGCCAGCAAGTGCTAAACATGCTAACAACATACTAGAAACATGCTAAAACATGCTAGCAAACACTTAGCTAAGTGCTAAAGCATGCTATTACTGCAATTAAATAGGAATTCTCTGTAACTCAGGCATGGAATGTCCAATCTGCCCCAAACTTCACACGTTTGATAAGAGTCATGGCCTGAACACATCTACATGAGAATATTCAGTTATAGTAATAGTGCCACCTACTAGCAACAGGAAGTGACATGTTTAACACGTTGATGCCGTTCTAGCAACATGTTAAAAATGCCATTGAGTTCTAAACATGCTAGAAACATGTTTAAACATGCTAGCAATACTTAGCTAAGTGCTAAAACATGCTAATTCAATGAAACAGGACGTTGTTGTTACTCAAGAAGGCAATGTTCAATCTGCGCCAAACTTCACACGTTTGATAAGAGTCCTGCCCTGACCGCCGGACTTGTCCGTCCTCCATGTCTGTAGTTTTTTTTAACACCTTTCACTCGTGTTTGTAGTTCTAACCGAATCCTTGTCCAACACGCGATGGGTTGTGGGCACTAAAAGTGCGCATCGATCTGCACTTCGGATTCTGACCGGAAATAGTAGACCATCCGGGGTATCTTTGGAACACTTATTTCAACATACTACGATTTGGGACATACTAATTCTGTTTTCGAATACTATTTAGGACGGATAGAATGCAAATTGGGACGCAGCAATAGTAAAATATGCCATTGAGTGTTAAACATGTTAGAAACATGTTAAAGCATGCCAGCAATACTTAGCTAAGTGCTAAAGCATGCTATTAATGCCATGAAACAGGAAGTTGTTGTAACTCAGGCATGGGGAAACCCAAGTGACATGTTTAACACTGTTGTGGTCTCCTAATAACATATAAAAAAGTGCCAGCAGGTGCTAAACAGGCTAGCAACATACTAGAAACATGCTAAAACATGCTATCAAACACTTAGCTAAGTGCTAAAGCATGCTATTACTGCAATTAAATAGGAATTTGCTATAACACAGGCATGGAATGTCCAATCTGCCTCAAACTTAAAATGTAGCATGCAAGAAACATGCTAGCAACACTTAGCTAAGTTCTAAAGCATGCTAGAAAAGCTAAAGGAAGTTGTTGTAACTTCAGCATACAATGTCCAATCTACCCCAAACTTCACATGTTTGATAAGAGTTATCTCCTGAACACATGTCCATGCTCATATTCAGTTATAGTCATAGTGCCGCCTGCTGGCAACGGGAAGTGATGTTTAACACTGTTCTGGACTCCTAATGACATAAAGAAATGCCAGTAGGTGCTAAACATCCTACCGACATACTAGAAACATGCTAAAACATACTATCAAACACTTAGCTAAGTGCTAAAGCATGATATTGCTGCAATTAAATATGAATTTTCTGTAACTCAGGCATGCAATGTCCAATCTGCCCCAAAATTAATTTGTAATATGCTAGAAACATAATAAAACATGCTAGAAATGCTAAAGGAAGTTGTTGTAACTCAAGCATACAATGTCCAATCTGCCCCAAACTTCACATGTTTGATAAAAGTCCTGCACTGAACACATCTACATAGCGATATTCAGATATAGACATAGCCCCACCTACTGGCAACAGAAACTGACATGGTTAACACAGTAATGGAGTACTAACCACATAATTATTGTGTTCTAAGCATGCTAGAAACACTTAGCTGAGTCATGAAGCATGCTATTATCACCATAATACAAAACATTTTGTAACTGACTTTGACATACTCTTACTATATATACCTCCTTAAATGCACATTGCCCAAACATGCTCTGTCTTCCTAAAGCCACCGAGTGACAATATCACGAGTGCGAGGGCCCTTTCATCGCTGCTTGCAGCTTTAATTTTGATTAAAATTATTAGATTAAATTATTTCTATTTTTTTATTTTGTTTTCTGACCTTTTTAATTATTTAATTTATACATTAATTTAACCAAAAAAAAAAAAAAAAAAAAAAAAAGAGTAATAAAGTGTACAATAAAGTACAATCAAAACCTTATATTTGTCACGTTCACCGTGTGTCTCTGCACTACATTACCCAGGATCCTCTTTGGCGCACCTGCACTCACTCTCTCCGGATTACTAATCACCTGCACCTGTTCCCAATCAGCACAGTCATCAGCCAACTCATAAAACTCTCACTGTGATTTCAGTCTTTGTCAAGCCTCCAACAGGAACTGACCGTTCTTCCCGTATCCTGAAGATCCTGATATCTCTGAGCCGCCTGAGTATTCTGTCTACTTACCTGACTCAAACTAAACTTTGTGATATTGTTCTGCTGTCTTCAGATCTACCATCCAATTCCTGAGATCCTGTTCTCTCATGAGATTCCATGTCTGCGATTTGATCCAGTTGCCCCGATCATACCTAAAAGAGAGAAGAGCCAACTGAGACTGAGTGATTACCCTACTCTTGAAATTATCTGGATTACCTGTTGTCAACCATGCACCGAGTGATCTTCACAGTATCTGCACCTGAAATCACCGTATACTCATCTTGCACTATTGCCACCTGTAAATAAAGCTGTATTTGAATCACTTACCTCCGATCTCCTTGCCTGAATCTTGACAATATTATAATCACATTGCGTTTGAATAAAGTTAAAGGTGTAATCTGCCGGTTGTTCTGGAGGTGACCTCATAACTCTGTCTTCTTACGATGCACTTGGGGATTTACGATTACTCCAGAGCACTCGTAGATCTACAATGATTTTTAAGTGCTACTTAAGTTACGATGCTTTTAGGAAACAGACCGTAATATTAAGATCAGTTGTACGATCGTTTTTACAATCTACTTAGGCTTACGATGCTTTTGGGAAACGCAGCCCTAGGCTGGCATGTTTTGTCCATTTTGTGGAAACGATCTGAGAACTATTACAGCCTTTTGCAGCTCGTGTGGCTCTAATGTCCAGTTTTTGTCTGAAGTTGAACATAGTATGTATGCGTTAAGTCTGCCTTAGAACCTTAAGTGTAAGTTTAAACCTTAAGTTACTGTTATTTGAGCACACTGTTTAAGTTTATTAACTGAATTCTGAGTCAGATGTTTCTACCAATTAAAGTTGTTACTTAATAATACCCATTCTATTATAAATTGTATCCTTTTTGATGGTTAGAGTCATCAGTCCATGTTTGTGAGGATGATCTTCTTCGAAAGTACTTCAGAGATGGACACAGTTACAGTGTCATTGTGGATTTCTTGGCATTGAAGCACAACACTGAAAAAAAAATTGAACAGACTGTCCTTGTGCAAACGAAAAAAAATACTCACCTTTGGACACTGTCCGGACAGCTATTGTTGGCGAGTTGAATGGTTCTGGACAGCATTATGGTTACCACACAATGTGCCAGACCCTGCGTCAAAAACACAATCTTACAGTGAGAAGGCAAGATGTAATGCTTATGATGGCAGACCTTGATCCAGGCATTGAACAACGCTCAAGAAGAAGATTTGTGAGAAGGGTTTACCATTCTTTGGGGCCAAAATCATGTCTGGCACATTGATGGCTATGACAAATTAAAACCATACGGTTTGGCTATAAGTGGCTGCATTGATGGTTACTCACACAAAGTGATGTGGTTAAACTGTGGAGCTAGCAATAAAAACCCAGACATTATAGCTGCTTATTACCTACAGTGTGCCACACAATTTGGAGTCATACCAAAGCTTCTTCGCACAGACTGTGGCACTGAAAATGGAACTATGGCTGCAATCCACTGTTCTCTGAGATCAGTCCACACAGATGACCTTGCAGGGGCTTCAAGCCACATGTATGGCTCCTCAACCACAAACCAACGAATTGAAAGCTGGTGGTCATACTTCAGAAAACAAAGGTATAATAGTCTAAACAGTCATGATATTTAGGAGTTCTCTTACAAGAGGTTCTCTCGTATTGCGTAAGTTGCTTACGCTACAGGTAAAGTCATCTTTTCTCGAGATCTGAAGCCAAAAAATTATCCTTAATTTTGTATTTATTGTCAATGCAGTGCGGCAGCCAGCAGACCATAGCAGGCTGTATAAGCGTGCTCATTGGCTGTCCTGCGGCAACTGCAGCAGCCTACCGGTGAGCCCTGCGTGACGTCGCGCCCTCCACGCGTCACAGCCCGCCAGAATGGGTGTGGCTTAGCGTATATAAGGAAGGGCTCAACAGGCTTAACTCTGATTTTCAACTCTTCAGCGAAGCTCTCCACATCGCTGGATCTTTGAGAGAAGCCGTCGCCGTCGAAGCAAGCGACAGTGCTAGCTTAGGACAGCCCCTGAGGAAGCTGGACGATTCTTCGCCGCCTTCAGCCATCGCTATCCGCTCGCCATCGCTGCTACGCTATCCGGCATCATATCCTTTTTCTGCTGTGTGTGTTCGCCGCTGCGACACACACTCTCTCTTCTAAAAGAGAAATTTCCAACGAGACATTGTTTCAAATGCCTCGCACTCTTCCCGCTCTCTCTCTCTCTGTTCGAGCCGCGCAAACTGCGCCGTTCACAAGGGATGTCAGAAGCGGATGGTCAAGGGGGTTGCTTTCTTTACAGAACAAGAAAGCTACCCCGCCCTCGCGCCCCGTTCGCACGCGTCACTCACCGGCGAAAGGAGAAAAGAGAGTGTTTTAGTCCCGCCAAGGCCGGACTAACCTCCATTTCTCACACATTTCTCAGTCCCCTCTTTAGTTCAGGCGACTGGAAATATCAATATTGCAGTAAACGAGCCTGTTATATTACATGCACGCCTGCAAACATGATGACATAGAACATGATGACGCTCTCTGGCTACTCGCCCCTCTTCCTCGCTCTCTCTCTCTCTGTTCGAGCCGCGCAAACTGCACCGTTCACAAGGGATGTCAGAAGCGGACGGTCACAGGGCTAGCTTTTTCTTTACGTTACAAGAAAGCTACCCCGCCCTCGCGCGTCGCTGGAAATATCAATATTGCCGTAAACGAGCCTATTATATTACATACACGCCTGCAAACAAACGCCGACGCAAAACATGATGATGCTCTCTGGCTACTCGCCCCTCTTCCCGCTCTCTCTCCCTTTGCTTGTGCTGCGCAAACTGTGCCATTCACAAGGGATGTCAGAAGCGGACAGTCGCGGGGCTAGCTTTCTTTACGTTACAAGAAAGCTACCCCGCCCTCGCGCCCCGTTCGCGTGCGTCACTCACCGGCGAAAGGAGGAAAGAGAGTGTTAGTCCCGCCAAGGCCGGACCAACCTCCATTTCTCACACATTTCTCAGTCCCCTCTCAAGTTCAGGTGACTGGAAATATCAATATTGCAGTAAACGAGCCTGTTATAATACATGCACGCCTGCAAACAAACGCCGACACAGAACATGATGACGCTCTCTTCAGGGGCGGATCTAGAAAAATATTTACGGGGTGGCGAGAGGGGGGCAGGAATTTTTGAGGGGTGGCAAAATAGGGGTGGCAGACGTATATATACTGAATTTAATCACAGTTGAAATTTGGCCATAACTTTAAATTTGTTGCTGCCAATAGGGATAGGTATCATTCGTTATTACTACTCTTACCAATACTCCTTATCGATCCGATACTTTAACGGTAGCCTATTCTTATCGGTTCTTTTTGTTATATTAAAAAAAAGGGGGGAAAAAATTTAGAACACAATTAATATTGTTTTATATTTTGAAATGTAAAATAAATATCTATAGCAAAAGAAAAAGCAATGCTTTAACAAAACAAATAAAACATACGTTATGCAGAAGGGTGCAGGCGTTTGTGTTTTATAGCCTATTCAGAAGACATAGGACACCAAAAAACAAAGTACAAACACATGGTCAAACAAAAAAAAGTATACAATTAAACAAATATACAAATTATATATCCAGTGCTTTAATTTCAGTAATGTCTACTGTAATGTCTACATACTGTTCAGGAGTAGCCTAATATGGGCTAAAAAGACATCTAATAAAGTCAGATTTAAAATAACACTGCATAGTTTATCATAGATAGATTAAAACTTATATCATTCAAGAGCTGCGACTGATTTTTTCTTTGCCTTTTGTTATTTGATTCACGTTAATGGAGCAATCGTCAGCAGGTTTATTAGACTGCTGCTGCTTTAAGACCAAATGCAGATCTATCATTATTACGCATCATATTTTCTCCCAACTATTAACGCCCATACTTAATCCATTTGTATTTGTTATTTCCCCAGTTGTAACCTGGTTTCATTGCTGTGATATCTGAGAGGAATTGGATTTAATAGGACTGCTTAGCTTATCAAATGATCGATCTCCTTACTGGCACTGTATTGTGTGTTGTAACGTAACGTCGGCGTAACGGCGACCATCAGTAAACGTTATGGATACAAACAATATTTTATATTTTTTATTAAGCTGTTCTTGTCTTTACTAAAAAAAAAATAGGCTACTCAAAGGGAAGAGTGCTCTTACAAATCACGAGGGAGCGATTTGACCGCTGATTTTGGCTAACGTAATAGACTCGCTGTTTTTGCTGATGCTGAATCGTCTTTAGCATACAATACATTCATTACAAATGTAACTTTAAGTTAAACGTGTATTTAAACTACACCTGGGGAAACTCACTTCACCTTCAGAGGCTCTGGGGCAGCTCAGTCTCTCCAATCGGGTTGCAAGACACTGCTGCAGACAGATGCACTGTGGAGGCTGCCCTGCTGCCACTGGTGAAATTTCATTTTCGCGGGGGTCCTTGCCGTGCTGGTGTTGGGTGAAACCATTGTGAGGGGGAGGGGATTCTAAATCGGCGATTTCTGTTTGAGAGGAGTTTGTTGCGGTTCTCCTTGGCCTTCAACGTGTAGGCTATGAACATAAAATATACTTAAAAAATGTTATCTGATTTATAAATGGGGTGGCAACAGGGGTGGCAAGACTGTATCCCAGGGGTGGCAGCTGCCACCCTTTGCCACCCCGTAGATCCGCCACTGGCTCTCTTATATGCTTGCGCTAACTGAAAGCTTATGTGTTTTCCCCCTGTGGGTCAGTGGCGAAATCACCAGAGACCCATGTTCGAATCCTGGCTCTAGCGGCAGATAAAAATTATGCTGTTTGCTTCTCCGAGCTCGCGGCCAGCTTTCTTACATACAGAAAGCGAACCCGCCTCTCGCACCCTCCCGCTCTCAGGATGGTGCTCGAGTATTTATGAGCGTCTAAACATATGTGACCCGATCTGGCGAAATGAGTCGGAAGTTCCATTTTAAGATATGGGCCGATTATGTGGAAAAACAATGAAATAATAGAATTTTTTTTTTTTTTTTTTTTTTGCTAAAATCCAAAGAACAGACATCCAAAAATAATCTCCTAAAGTTTCGTAGTCCAGATAATTGAGTAAAGGTATTTAAATGACTATTAAAGTTTACAAAGTTTTACTAAATTCGCTGAAAATGAATATTGTTTTTCTCAACTCCTCTCGTCACCTCTGAGCATTTCCCGGGAATCCCCTCAAACGTCTCTGCTCTCCAAATATGGTGTTTCACGTTGTATAGAACCAATCAAAGAGCTTAGAAATGTACACAAACGCTGATCATTTGTCAATGGGAAGCCCCGTTTCGACTGACCGGCACGCGATTGGTCCAGCCATCCTCCTGTCAGACTCGTAGCGTAGCATGTGTAAACAAGCTAGCAGATCTCCTCAGAAAGATTAAATATTATTAATTTGAGAAATGTCGCTGTCAAAAGAGAGCAAAGTCGCCAAAAAGTCGCCAAAAGCGTTGAAATCACTAGAGGCTTCTAACCTAAGCTCTGCTGCTAGTCATCAAGAGTGGCTAAGGCTAGTCAGTGATTTTTTTGGATATGGAGACGTGTCATCCTCTGATGACAGCGACAGCAGTGACAGCCCTGTGGTATTTATTGTGTATGGATGTGAGTGAGTGCAATTATTCTGTGAGTGTATTTATCTGCAAGGAGAATCCATTACAATGTGTTTGATTTATTTTAACCCAATATTTAACTGTTGGTATCTCCGTTATGAATGTGTTAAACTGTTATTGTCAACTAGCCTACACAAAGATATGATTGCATAGGCTAACATTATTTTGTTCTCTGTTTCCTTGTCTCTCTGCCTCTCTCAATTTCTCTCTCTCTCTCTCTCTCACACACACACACACACACACACACACACACACACACACACACACACACACACACACACACACACCCTCTCTCAAGGAAAACTGTAGCACCTCTGTTCAATCTTTCTGATTTTAGTAAATGTTTGTAAAAGTGCCTTTTAAATTATTTATTAAAATAAAAACTTTAAAATAATTTGAGCTTCAGCCTGGTTTAATAGCATATATTAATGTCTTTGGTCAAATTAAGCTGTACAATAAATAGTTTATCCCTTTAAATGCAATGGATTTTGAAAGATATCAACAAAAAACGGGCAAAAAACTTTAAAAGCGATTTTCTCAGGTTTTCAATTGTAAAAAGAGGAAAGACGACCATAATTCAAATGTGTATATCTTTACAACCATTCAAGGTATGACTTTGACTTGGATATCATTTGAAAGCTTATGGTCTCCTCTTTCCATTAATACCAAAATCTCAATTTTTAAATTTGGGTCACTGTGACTCATTTTGCTGGATCAGGTCACATATGAGCCTTCAAAGCATTTCGCTCTGTCAGTCCCCTTAAGAAGGCAACTGCAGATGTGTATTTTGCAGCCAACGAGCGCGTTGTACAACCCGCTCGCCTGCACCCAAACACCGTTTCTACGGCAACCCAGAGAAATCTCATAAGAGTACAATTCTGGTTATCCGGCTCACACCGATGGTGTCTTGAGTGTAGAAAATGTGCCCGCTTCCCAGTGTTCACCCCTACACACAAGCACGGTTCCCCCTGTGTCATTCACTCATGCAGAGCCCACTCTAGAGCTGGCATATGCCGTTCGAGTGTTGAATGTAGAAAATGTGCTCACAAAACAGTGCCCACACCTACTCACTGCCCGCTCTGCTACACTTTTATCCCAGGGGACACAACCTATCACACACCGGCTATGTTGTAAGTCTTGTGTCCGCCCGTGAGCTCCCACACTTACTGATAAACACAACACATCCGCTTTGTCAGTCCCCTTAAGAAAGGCTACTGCAGAAGTGTATTTGGCAGCCAACGAGCCGGTAATACTACCCGCTCGCCTGCACGCAACCGCCGTTTTCACGACGACCCAGTGAAATCTCAAAAAGAGTGTAATGCCTGGGTATCCGGCTCATGCCATTGGTGTTTTAAGTGTAGAAAATGTGCCCACGTCTCAGTGTTCACCCCTACACACAAGCACGATAACCCCCGTGTCTCTCACAGAGCCCACTCTCATAAAGCTGGCAAATGCCGCTCGAGTGTTAAATGTAGGAAATGTGCCCACGAACCTGTGCTCAAACCTACTCACTGCCCGCTCTGTTACACGGCCAAAGTTACCTCTTACCGGTCACGTTATGAATGTAAGTCCTGTGCCCGCTCACACTTACTGACAAACACTATACCCCCGGTGCTGCTCGCGCGTCCCGGTTTTCCCACAAAATGCTCCCCGTCCAAAGCAACCGGGACATCATGTGTAAAACGATCAGCCATCGATGTCAGCGAGCCGCCGTATTCAAGCACCGAGAGCGCGCGCTCTGCGCCCATGCCTCTGATTCAGGTTCTCGACCCCATGAAGTGCGGCGATCGAAACCCGGAGGCCATTCTGCCCTTAGCTGTGCATGGGAAGCTATTCCAGGTGTGTCAGAATGGGTGCTGAGCACAGTAAAACAGGGCTATTTGCTGCAGTTCGCTCGCCGTCCCCCGCGCTTTCGAGCACGGAACCGAGACGAGAGTGAATATGGAAGTAGCACACCTACTCCGTGCAGAAATAGCGAAACTGCTGTGCAAAGGGGCCATAGAACCGGTACCTCCTTCTCTGAGCGAGTCAGGCTTTTACAGCCATTACTTCCTCGTGCCCAAGAAGGACGGAGCTCTCAGACCTATCTTAGATCTGAGATATTTGAACAAAGCTCTCATGAGAAGACCGTTCAAAATGCTCACAACCAGACAGATACTCGCGCAAATTTGCCAGAGGGACTGGTTTATTTCTCTCGATCTGAAAGACGCGTACTTTCAGATTCAGATAATACCCCGTCACAGGCCATTCTTGAGATTCGCCTTCGACGGTCAGGTATATCAATACACCGTCCTACCGCTTCTCAGCTGTTGTCTGCTGTGTAGACAGAACTTCTAACCACTTTGAATAGACATCTACTATCAGCAAGTAGTGCTGCTTATTGATCTCAGCGAAATCAACATGTATTCTTTCCCACGGTGGTGTAGCCCATGACCAAGGATGGAGGGGTGCTACTGCAGGCCTGTTCAGTGTGATCTCACATGCAGCACACTGACCAACAAAGTTCTCTATCTCTTGATCTAGTCCAGGCCACCAGAGGAAACTTCGGGCTAATGCCTTCATTCGTGTTATTCCAGGATGTCCATCATGTACATCAGACAACAGTCTCCGTCTGAACTTTGGTGGTATAACGACCCTTGACCCCCAGAGAATACATCCCTGGTCTGTAGACAACTGATCCTTTCTCAGATAGAATGGTTTAAGATCTGGATTTGGCACAAACTTTGGAAAGGATTGGGTCATGTCTTGTCTCGTGTGCAATGTCTTTTGCTGAAACAGATAAAACTCTAAACTCATTTAAACTTATAAACTCAAAACTCAAAAACTCGTAAACTACTTTAAACTTCAAACCACTTTAAACTTCTTAAGTTTAAAGCTTCCAGCTCCCAAGCAACTCCATAGCAACCAAACTTGAGTACCCTAGCAACCGTTTTGCAAGACCTATATCTCTGTATCAGAACATCGTATAGAGATGAGGTTTGGCTCTTTTGACTCATGCTAGCAAACAGCACTTCCAACATGTTACACATGCTAGCAGTGAATAGCTACATGCTAATAGCGATTAGTTAAATGCTAAATCATGCCAAGATCATGCTAAGAACTCTATAAAAACCCCATAGTAACCATATGTGACAACTACCAATCACCTAGTAACACCATAGCAACCGCCCAGAACACCCTAGCAACCACCCAGAATACCCTAGCAACACCATAGCAACCACCAAAACACCCTAGCAACCACCTAGCAACAGCATAGCAACCACCCAGAACAACCTAGCAACCGCCTAGCAACACCCTAGCAACCACCAAAACACCCTAGCAACATCCTAGCAACCACCTAGAATACCCTAGCAACCGCCTAGCAACACCCTAGCAACCACCCAGAATACCCTAGCAACCGCCTTGCAACACCATAGCAACCACCAAAACACCCTAGCAACCACCTAGCAACATCATAGCAACCAACCAGAACACCCTAGCAACCGCCTAGCAACACCATAGCAACCACCAAAACACCCTAGCAACCGCCTAGCAACATCATAGCAACCACCCAGAACACCCTAGCAACCACCTAGCAACACCTTAGCAACCACCCAGAACACCCTAGCAACCGCTTAGCAACACCATAGCAACCACCCAGAACACCCTAGCAACAGCATAGCAACCACCCAAAACACCCTAGCAACCGCCTAGCAACCACCCAGAATACCCTAGCAACCGCCTAGCAACAGCATAGCAACCACCCAGAACACCCTAGCAACCGCCTAGCAACCACCCAGAATACCCTAGCAACCGCCTAGCAACACCATAGCAACCACTCAGAACACCCTAGCAACAGCATAGCAACCACCCAAAACACCCTAGCAACCGCCTAGCAACCACCCATAATACCCTAGCAACCGCCTAGCAACAGCATAGCAACCACCCAGAATAACTTAGCAACCGTCTAGCAACACCATAGCAACCACCCAGAACACCCTAGCAACCGCCTAGCAACCACCCAGAATACCCTAGCAACCGCCTAGCAACACCATAGCAACCACCCAGAACACCCTAGCAACCGCCTAGCAACCACCCAGAACACCCTAGCAACAGCATAGCAACCACTCAGAACACCCTAGCAACCGCCTAGCAACCACCCAGAATACCCTAGCAACACCATAGCAACCAACCAGAACACCCTAGCAACCACCTAGCAACCACCCAGAATACCCTAGCAACCGCCTAGCAACACCATAGCAACCAACCAGAACACCCTAGCAACCGCCTAGCAACCACCAAGAATACCTTAGCAACCGCCTAGCAACACCATAGCAACCACCCAGAACACCCTAGCAACCGCCTAGCAACACCATAGCAACCACCCAGAACACCCTAGCAACCGCCTAGCAACCACCCAAAACACCCTAGCAACCGCCTAGCAACCACCCAGAATACCTTAGCAACCGCCTAGAAACAGCATAGCAACCACCCAAAAGACCCTAGCAACCGCCTAGCAACCACCCAAAAGACCCTAGCAACCGCCTAGCAAAAAAACGTTGTGGTCCAAACTTTCTCAAGCCAACTTAAAGTTTGTCTCGACGAACATCAACATGTGAAACACAGAGTACTCCACCTTCATCTGTAACATCAACAGTGTTGTGCTCGCATGGGAGATGTGACAATGCATCTGCATTGACGTGGTCACTGGATCATCTGTACTGAATGTCATAATCGTACGCCAACAGGATTAAAGCCCAGTGTTGCATGCGGAGTGCAGCGAGAGTTGGAACTGCACATTTGGGGCCTAAAATTGTCAGAAGTGGTTTGTGGTCAGTCAACAACACAAACTTTCTACCGTATAGGTACTTATGGAACTTCTTGACACCAAAAATTATGCTCAATGCTTCTTTCTCAATTTGCGCGTAATTCTTCTCACTAGATGAAAGAGTTCTTAATGCAAAAGCAATTGGTTGCTCTCACCAGATGGAAGCACATGATAAATTACTGCTCCAACACCATATGGACTGTGTGATGGATTTTAATAAATCAACTTTAATTAATCAACTAACATTTGTTTTTCTTGCAGGAATGACATTCATATGCTTTTAAATGTTTCCAAACTCTTTGGGGAAAACTTGTGACTTTGAGTGTGTATGTGTATAAATAACAAATAGGGGAAGTGAAACTAGACAGATGACTAGTTCTCAAAACCTTGTGATAAGTAATCACAAAAACAGAGTTTGCTTGTGCCATTGACAGAGGGAAAAGGTTGGGGCTTTTGAACCAACTGAACCAATCATACTGAAGGTGACATGTTAGTCTTATTTGTTTTCTCTATTCTATAAACACTGTTGTATCCGTATTTTCTGGTGGGATTCTCTATGGAATTTGTCTGAGATCCTCCAGCCTTGCTTCTTGGGAGAGATTCCCTGAGAACTGCTCGGGAAGATCTCCTGGCCGTGATTAAAGTATTTAAAGGACATCTGAAGGTCTGTTTGTCGATTTATTCCTGCGCAGGAAGCTAGTTTAGGGGAACAAGTTAGTTTAGGGGAACAAGTTAGTTAGGTGACTATTATTGAACAGGGACGTCGATTTGTAGACGAGACCCAGGGGACGTCGATTTGTAGACGAGACCCAGACAGACTAAACGTCGACAGTAGACGTTCGGGGATGTCGATTTGTAGACGAGACCCAGATATTTAGGTTTAGGGAAAAATCTACCACAACTGGCATCACAAGCAAGCCTGAGAGGCTTCTCTGGATCATAGTGTGCAAGGCATTTGCTATTCAGGAGACACTGTTTACAGCCCTGGAATGCATCTTCACATTGTGGAGACCACCTCCATGGTGTTTCAGCTTGTAGCAGCTGGTGAAGTGGGTGCAGCAATGTGGACAGATTTGTCAAAAATTTTCCATAGTAATTAAGCAAACCCAAAAATGATCTTAACTCCGTAACATTCTGTGGAGCTGGTGCGTTTACTATGGCCTCGACCTTGCTTGTGGTTGGATGCAGTCCCTGTGCATCTATTCTGTACCCTAGGTACTCCACTGAGTCTTGCAGGAATGCACACTTGGAAAGCTTGATTCTCACACCATACTTTTCCTACTTTTCCTTTCCGTTTCATGTTTCTTTTGCTGTCTTTTGTAGAATCGTTCTGCAATCCAAATGGGCTTAGGCTTGAAATGCAGTGACAGGGAACGTGTGATATCATCATATGACACTTCCGTAACCTTCTGAGGTGCAATCAAGTTTTTCAACAGTCCATATTCAGTGGGACCCAAGACACTCAGAAACACATCTGCTTTCTTCCCAGCATCATTTGCTGACAGCCATCTTTCAAATCGTTCTAAATATGAATCAAAATCTTCTTTCTTACTTTCAAATTCTGGGACTCTTCCTATCAATGCCATCCCTTCAGGTGTTTTCTTTATTTCATTTCTTTACATTTTCCCCTCTTCCAGCACATTTCTTCCTCTGGCTCCTTCTGTTAATCTCCGTTTTCATTTTATAACTTGCTTCGTCTTGCAAGACAATTTTATTTTTCCAGTTACATTCACTCACTACAGGAGAGCGCTCGTGCGCTTTCAGGGATCTGTCCCTTTCCTAGCTCTGATGGCAAGCTTAGTCATTTCAGTTGCTAGCAGTCTCGGTTTCCTCCGAACCTGAAAACAGACGGAATGTTGCCTTTTGACAGAGTTTTACTCAACAGATATCTTCAGTATCTTTCCTGATGTGGATTCTTTAACTCTTTTACCTCGTCGCCACTGTAGTATTTGTGGAGGAATAATAACACACGCAGAGACGGAGCCGATGTGAGTGCCATTTACTTCATAGCACAGTCTAATACAGATAAGCCCAAGGCGAGTGCGTGCAATCCCCTTTACCGTATTTGCTCTAGTACTGATACTATCATTACCGTACAGTATAAACTACTACAAGAGTGTGTCTGCTTCCCGGACAATGTTAGGAAGACTGTTCCATAGTTTTGGTGCTAAACAGGAAAAGGATCTACCGCCAGCAGTCAATTTTGATATTCTAGGTATTAGAATCATACTTCCTGGCTCTGCTAAGAACTCTAGCTGCTGCCTTTTGGACCAGCTGTAATTTGTTTATTAAGCGTGCAGGGTAACCACCCAAAAGAGCATTACAATAATCTAGCCTTGATGTCATGAACACATGAACTAATTGTTCCGCATTTGTCAATAAGAGCATATGACGTAATTTAGATATATTTTTAAGATGAAAAAATGCAGTTTTACAGATACTAGACACGTGACTTTCAAATGAAAGATTGGTATCAAAAAGCACACCCAGGTTCCTATCCGACGACAGGATATAATTAAGATTATTAATAATAATTCTAAGCCCGATAATTCTAGATTATTACGTGAGTACGTTTTTGTCCAATAATTAGAATTTCTGTTTTTTCAGAATTAAGTAGTAGGAAATTACTAGTCATCCAATTTTTTATATCAGCTATGCATTCCATTAATTTTGAGAATTGGTAAGTTTGTCAGGGCGTGAAGAAATATAGAGCTGAGTATCATCAGCATAACAGTGAAAAGTAATTCCATGCTTCCTAATCTCCCAAGGGTAGCATGTACAGAGTGAACAGCAATGGTCCTAGTACTGAGCCTTATGGTACTCCATACTGAACTTTTGATCGATAAGACATCTCTTCATTTACTGCTTCTAACTGATAACGGTCAGATAAGTATGATTTAAACCATGCTAATGCAATTCCACTAATACCAACATAATTTTCGAGTCTATTTAAAAGAATGTTGTGGTCAATAGTATTAAATGCAGCACTAAGATCGAGTAACACTAACAGCGAGATACAACCACGATTTGATAAGAGCAAATCATTTGTAACTCTAATGAGAGCAGTCTCGGTATTATGGTATGGTCTAAATCCTGACTGAAAATCCTCGCAGAGACCATTTCTTTCTAAAAAGGAACATAGTTGTGAGGATACTGCCTTTTCTAGTATCTTTGACAGAAAAGGTAGGTTTGAGATCGGCTTGTAATTGACTAATTCTGTAGGATCAAATTGCGTTTTTTTTTAACAAGCGGTTTAATCATAGCCAGCTTAAACATTTTTGGTATGTACCCTAATGACAAAGATGAATTATTGATATTAAGAAGAGGATCTATGACCTCTGGAAGCATCTCTTTTAATAGCTTAGTCGGTATAGGGTCTAACATACATGTTGTCGATATAGACGATGTAACGAGTTTAGAAAATTCTTCCTCTCCTATAGCAATGAATGAATCAATTTTTTCCTCAAGGAGACTACAATACACTACCTGATGCGATACTGTAGTTGTTACGAAACTGCTCCGAGACGAGGGTTGAGATCCAAACGCAGCTTTATTGTATGGGGCAATCCAGAGGCGTAATCCAAAGTACAGGCAAGGGTCATACACAGGCAGGCAGTCAAAACAAAGAAACAAAGAAACAAACAAACAAACAAAACAGGCAGGGACCAGAGGCAAGAGAATAATCCAGGAAACAGGGCAAGATATCCAAAACCAAGAGACAAGAAAACCAGGAGAATGCTCAGAAATGCAGTGTAACACTTAAACAAGACTTCGCGGTGAGTGAATGAATGAACATGGTATAAATAGACTGAGACTAACAGGATGATGAGACACAGGTGAATGCAATCAGTGAATGAGGTACAGGTGAATGTGATCAGTGATAAGTGATGATGAGTCCGGGCAGTGAGTTATGGGAAATGTAGTTTGTGAGTGATAATAGTCTTATGTGGAGTGCCCTCTGGTGGCTCTCAAGGACACTCCAGCTGGTGACCGTTACATAGTCCCCCCTTTAAGGAGCGGATTCTAGATGCTCCAAAACTGTCAAGGAGGGAGGTGGAGCGGAGGCGGACCCGGGGGCGGGATGGAGGGCCAGGCCCGTGCAGCGGAAGAGGACCTGAAGACTCCGACAGGGCGGAAGGCCAGGGCGGAGCAGGCTGTGCAGGCGACCAGGGCGGAGCAGGCTGTGCAGGAAACCAGGGCGGAGCAGGCTGTGCAGGCAACCAGGGCGGAGCAGGCTGTGCAGGCGGCCAGGGCGGAGCAGGCTGTGCAGGCGACCAGGGCGGATCAGGCTGTGCAGGCGACCAGGGAGGAGACGACCTTTCAGGCGGCCAGGGCGGAGACGACCCTTCAGGCGGCCAGGGAGGAGACGACCCTTCAGGCGGCCATGGCACAGGAACAGACACAGGGACAGGAACAGACACAGGGACAGGAACAGACACCGGCTCAGGTACAGGAACAGACACCGGCTCAGGAACAGACACCGTGGCAGCGGCTATCTCTGCTGAGGGCTCAGGTTCAGGCGTGTCGGCGACCATCTCTGCTGAGGGCTCAGGTTCAGGCGTGTCGGCGGCCTTCTCTGCTGATGGCTCAGGTTCAGGCGTGTCGGCGGCCATCTCTGCTGAGGGCTCAGGCGACGTGGCAGTGGCCATCTTGTCCGGAGACACTGGCTCGGCGGCAGCCATCCTGTCCGAAGACACTGGCTCGGCGGAGACCATCTCGTCCTGAGACACTGGCTCGGCGGCGACCATCTTGTCATGAGACACTGGCTCGGGAGAGACCATCTTGTCCTGAGACACTGGCTCGGCGGCGGCCATCTTGTCTGGAGACACTGGCTCGGCGGAGACCATCTTGTCCTGAGACACTGGTTCGGTGGCGGTGGCGGCGGCGGTGGCGGTGGCGGCGGCGGCCATCTTGTCCGGAGACACTGGCTCGGCGGAGACCATCTTGTCCTGAGACACTGGTTCGGCGGCAGCCATCTTGTCCGGAGGCACTGGCTCGGCGGCGGCCATCTTGTCCGGAGACACTGGCTCGGCGGAGACCATCTTGTCCTGAGACACTGGTTCGGCGGCGGCCATCTTGTCCGGAGACACTGGCTCGGCGGAGACCATCTTGTCCTGAGACACTGGTTCGGCGGCGGCCATCTTGTCCGGAGACACTGGCTCGGCGGCAGCCATCTTGTCCGGAGACACAGGCGTGGAGTCGGCCATCTTGTCCGAAGACACAGGCGTGGAGTCGGCCATCTTGTCCGAAGACACAGGCGCGGGAAGAGGAAGAGGAACAGATTCAGGCTCAGTATCAGGATCAGATTCAGGCTCAGGAACAGATTCAGTCTCGGCGGGACGAGACTCTTGACGGGTAGACGTGACGTGAAGCTCAGTCTCTGGATCGGCAGAAGTGACGTGAAGCTCAGTCTCTGGATCGGCAGAAGTGACGACGTGAAGCTCTGGCTCGGCAGGACTGACATGAAGCTCTGGCTCTGGCTCGGCAGAACTGACGCGAAGCTCTGGCTCTGGCTCGGCAGGACTGACGTGAAGCTCTGGCTCTGGCTCGGCAGGACTGACGTGAAGCTCTGGCTCTGGCTCGGCAGGACTGACGTGAAGCTCTGGCTCTGGCTCGGCAGGACTGACGTGAAGCTCTGGCTCTGGCTCGGCAGGACTGACGTGAAGCTCTGGCTCTGGCTCGGCAGGACTGACGTGAAGTGCAGGCTCGGCTGGACTGGCGTGAAGTGCAGGCTCGGCTGGACATACGTAAAGTGCAGACGGTGACATGGTGTGCCACGGAAGGAAGCTCTCCAGACATCTGGAGAGTGCCTCTCTCCAATCCAGACCGGAGAGATCGGGGAGCTCCCTCGGGTCGACCTCCTTAGCCCCCAGCCGGTAACACAACTTAATTGCCTCGTCACCCAGAGAGCAAGAGGCAGCGAGAGGAACAAACCCTACTGGAACAGATCGAGGCTATCCAGGGCCAAGGCCGCGATCTGTCCAGCGAACTCCCGGCTCATGCTGGGAAGATCAGGCGAGATCCATACTGCTGGATTCCTGGAGGTCATAGCTGCTGGATCTGGGTGCGGCGAAGTCTTCTGTTACGAAACTGCTCCGAGACGAGGGTTGAGATCCAAACGCAGCTTTATTGTATGGGGCAATCCAGAGGCGTAATCCAATGTACAGGCAAGGGTCATACACAGGCAGGCAGTCAAAACAAAGAAACAAAGAAACAAACAAACAAACAAAACAGGCAGGGACCAGAGGCAAGAGAGTAATCCAGGAAACAGGGCAAGATATCCAAAACCAAGAGACAAGAAAACCAGGAGAATGCTCAGAAATGCAGTGTAACACTTAAACAAGACTTTGCGGTGAGTGAATGAATGAACATGGTATAAATAGACTGAGACTAACAGGATGATGAGACACAGGTGAATGCAATCAGTGAATGAGGTACAGGTGAATGTGATCAGTGATAAGTGATGATGAGTCCGGGCAGTGAGTTATGGGAAATGTAGTTTGTGAGTGATAATAGTCTTATGTGGAGTGCCCTCTGGTGGCTCTCAAGGGCACTCCAGCTGGTGACCGTTACAGTAGTAGACGGTTGCATAGTTATAATTTTCTCCCTGATATAATCAATCTTGTTAGTAAAGAAGTTCATAAAGTCATTACTGCTGTGCAGCTTGGAAACGTCTGGGGTTGAAGATTTATTTTTCGTTAATTTAGCCAGTTTCAAATAAATATCTTTAGTGGCAGAAGTGATAGGTCTAACATATTTGTAACACGGAGTCAATTTTGCAGCCTTGGCTAAATGAAGTATACACGAGACTAGATAATGATCTGAGATGACATCGTTAAAATTTCAACGGCATCAACATTGATTCCATGTAATAATATTAGATCTAGAGTATAATAGGCTCTGTGCACAAGTCCCGTGACGTACTTCCGTTTTCCACAGTGATCGGCAGATCAGTTTCCGGTTTACTTCCCGCTTCATCGCATCACCATGAATTTTACAAGATGTTTACAGAACCTGCCAAAAATATCAGTAAATGATGTTCACCGTATCGTGGATGCCCACTCCCCTGCTCCCAAGAGCAAACGGGAAAAAGGATTTTGTCTTTATACATCCAGTTACTTGCACCAGTACGAGGGTAAGTAGATTATGTGGCTATGCTATCCAGCTAGCTAACGTTGGTGACGTGCTATGTTTAAGCTTTGCGTTTGTTTCGTATTTCTTGTTGTTCAAACTCTGTCAACTTTGTCTCTCTCTCAGTGTCAGACAAAGATCAGGGCACGTGTGAAGTTGTTGTCAGGGCGCTGTGTTACAGGTCCATGAAGAAAGCTGAGAAGCCTCACAGTTTGAGTGTATGGTGAAGCCAGAATAGATAAGATAGCAGCGGTTGCTGAGAGAAACCCAGTGTTCCTGATGTTCTTGGGGACCTAGCAAGATCATACATTCTAATGTAACTCTAGAATTTGCTCACAATGAAAATAACGGTTAAAATAACAGGTAAGCTGACCTTGCTGGTCCCCACTGGGTTACTGCATGCGTTCATGTTCAATCTGTAATGTTGTTATCAGTACGGTAAGTTATTATAACTTAGGTTTCCCGATGTTCCTGGGGATGCAGCTGAATGAAAACAGTGGTTAGAGGAGGCCGGTAAGTTTACTTAGCTGATCCCCACTGGTTATTGCGTACTGATTCATATTTTTCTCATCAGTTCCATATGCATCTTATCGTTCCTGTCACTAATTATTAACTGTGTTTTACCTAAACTCAAACATTTTTAAGGTGTAAGCTGGTTTTGTGGGTATAAGGCATAATATTGATGTAGTGCATTCGAAATATTAAGCCAAAATACTCAAATGCTTAGTGGCTATTAGAGATAGGAATGATTAACATAAACCCAGACTGTGTCTAAAAGAATGATTAAACAATTAAGTAAGCCAAGTTTAATAAATACTACCTATGACATTTTACTTTTACAGGTGGTACTGAAAGATTCCAGTCCGGTGGAGCTGGTGCATCACAGTTGCACATGTGTGGCTGGAGCAGCTTTATGTAACCACTGTGTAGCCTTACTTTTCCAGTCTGCACATTATTCTCAGCTGAAGGTGCCTGTGGTCCCCCCTATTCTAAGCTGTACCGAAGGAGAACAACAATGGCACAAGCCCAGAACTTTGGTAAGTGACAATAAAAGGCATATATATATCTGTTGCACACTCATTATATACATGTTGGTGATATTTTCTGAACTATATCCTGTTATTTGATAGGGTATAAAACCAGGACCTGTGGATAAGATGGCTGTGCTATCTGCAAAACCAAAGTGTGGAGGAAAAAAAGAGGGCATAAGGTAAAAGCTGAACATTGTAGATTTATTACAGTATCCTGCATGAATGTTTGAATGAAAATGTGTATGGCACATATGTAAAGTTTTATGTTTCACATAGGAGCACACTCTACAAAGGCCTGAGTGGGGATTTACCCAATCTCTCTATGCTTCAGGTAGGGGTAACAAGATCAAATTCCAAAGGACAGTATAATATGATCTCAACTTAAATTTATATACATATACTTGTATTTCACAATTTTATGAGGAGCTGTTTACAGAAGGGTTTTCGATTACAAAGCTATTTTTAGTGGTGTGAGGCCATGCACACCAATACATTGAAAAAATGGAAGTGTTTATGGTATGATAATTACGATTTATTACATGCCTAGGTGACAGAAGCCTATAAGAACTTCTCCGCAGCTGAGGCACCGATGATCTGCAGCATGGGCATCAGCTGTGAAGTTCCTCTGGTTGACTCTGCCCTTGGCCCAGTTCAAGCTGGAAGTCCATTGTCCTACCAGCAACCAGCAACAGCTAAGAGGGACCTGTCCTTCCATGCTGCCCCACCACCTCCATCTCTGCCTCTTAAGAATTATCACCTGCAGCCATCTAATTGCATGTTTGTCTGTAGTGAAGCACAGCAGCTGTACCTTAAAAGTCTTGATGTCACTTGGGACATGGCACACAAATTTGAGTGTGCTACTAGAGAACAAAGTTCGTGCAGTGAATGGCATCAGTTAAGGAGGCCAAGACTGACTGCCTCACGTTTCAGGGAGATCTGTCAGGTGAGAGAGTGTACTGAAGACAGTCTGGCTGACCGGATACTGCAGGGAACCCGTCAGACTGCAGCTATGAAGAGGGGGCTTGAAATAGAGGCAGATGCCATCTGGGAGTACTGCCAGATGAAGAGGGTCAACCACTACCCTTGTGGATTTGTAATCCACCCTGATGCCCCTTGGTTGGGGGCATCTCCCGATGGGGTAATTTTTGATCCTTCAGAGCAGTGTAATTTTGGTTTGATTGAAATTAAATGTCTGAATGTCAAAAGCTATGTTGACTGTCCATATCTCAAAATGAATTCAGGCAAACTGGAGCTCAAAAGATCACATGCTTATTACTCGCAAGTACAAGGGCAGATGCTAATAACAGGAATGCATTGGTGTGACTTTGTTGTCTCAGCTGAGGAAGACGTACTAATTCAACGAATTTACAGAGACCGTGACATGTTAGATGTCATCAAAGAAAAGGTAGACAGGTTTTATTTCAATGTATACATGCAGAAATGCATGTAATGTGTGTAAATCCAATCACCATGCACAATGTAATAAAATGTAATGTGTGATGTAATGTAAATGCTTATTTTGAAATTGTATAAATTTATAATGCAACATTGAATTCGGTGACTTGATTTTAACAAAACCTATAAACCACTGGAGGGGCTGCTATGCCAATACTTAGTTGACAATTTTCCACTGTGGTGGGTTCACTGAATG
Source organism: Squalius cephalus (assembly GCF_949319135.1). NCBI lineage: Eukaryota > Metazoa > Chordata > Actinopteri > Cypriniformes > Leuciscidae > Squalius > Squalius cephalus. The sequence goes on from NC_137127.1 coordinate 22,994,311, forward strand.
AGAAAGATACTCAGCAGACATTCATGTGGTTATAACAATGCATTTATTCACAATCTTCTGGTTCATTTCCCATTTCTGGTCTATCTACACACACTTAAATTAGACCGATAACTAATTAACTAAACAAACAAAAGGTTTAAATGCTAGCCACAATGTGATGGGGAAAAAACTGCATGCAGCACACCTGCTGAGTAATTAGCTCAGTAGTACACTGCATGTATACATATATATATATATATATATATATATATATATATATATATATATATATATATATATATATATATATATATGTATATTATATATATATGTATATATATATATATATACACATGTGTGTATATATATATATATATATATATATATATATATATATACATATACATGTGTATATATATATATATATATATATATATGTATATTATATATATATGTATATATATATATATATACAGTGAGGAAAATAAGTATTTGAACACCCTGCTATTTTGCAAGTTCTCCCACTTAGAAATCATGGAGGGGTCTGAAATTGTCATCGTAGGTGCATGTCCACTGTGAGAGACATAATCAAAAAAAAATAATCCAGAAATCACAATGTATGATTTTTTAACTATTTATTTGTATGATACAGCTGCAAATAAGTATTTGAACACCTGAGAAAATCAATGTTAATATTTGGTACAGTAGCCTTTGTTTGCAATTACAGAGGTCAAACGTTTCCTGTAGTTTTTCACCAGGTTTGCACACACTGCAGGAGGGATTTTGGCCCACTCCTCCACACAGATCTTCTCTAGATCAGTCAGGTTTCTGGGCTGTCGCTGAGAAACACGGAGTTTGAGCTCCCTCCAAAGATTCTCTATTGGGTTTAGGTCTGGAGACTGGCTAGGCCACGCCAGAACCTTGATATGCTTCTTACAGAGCCACTCCTTGGTTATCCTGGCTGTGTGCTTCGGGTCATTGTCATGTTGGAAGACCCAGCCTCGACCCATCTTCAATGCTCTAACTGAGGGAAGGAGGTTGTTCCCCAAAATCTCGCAATACATGGCCCTGGTCATCCTCTCCTTAATACAGTGCAGTCGCCCTGTCCCATGTGCAGAAAAACACCCCCAAAGCATGATGCTACCACCCCCATGCTTCACAGTAGGGATGGTGTTCTTGGGATGGTACTCATCATTCTTCTTCCTCCAAACACGTTTAGTGGAATTATGACCAAAAAGTTCTATTTTGGCCTCATCTGACCACATGACTTTCTCCCATGACTCGTCTGGATCATCCAAATGGTCATTGGCAAACTTAAGACGGGCCTTGACATGTGCTGGTTTAAGCAGGGGAACCTTCCGTGCCATGCATGATTTCAAACCATGACGTCTTAGAGTGTATTACCAACAGTAACCTTGGAAACGGTGGTCCCAGCTCTTTTCAGGTCATTGACCAGCTCCTCCCGTGTAGTTCTGGGCTGATTTCTCACCTTTCTTAGGATCATTGAGACCCCACGAGGTGAGATATTGCATGGAGCCCCAGTCCGAGGGAGATTGACAGTCATGTTTAGCTTCTTCCATTTTCTAATGATTGCTCCAACAGTGGACCTTTTTTCACCAAGCTGCTTGGCAATTTCCCCGTAGCCCTTTCCAGCCTTGTGGAGGTGTACAATTTTGTCTCTAGTGTCTTTGGACAGCTCTTTGGTCTTGGCCATGTTAGTAGTTGGATTCTTACTGATTGTATGGGGTGGACAGGAGTCTTTATGCAGCTAACGACCTCAAACAGGTGCATCTAATTTAGGATAATAAATGGAGTGGAGGTGGACATTTTAAAGACAGACTAACAGGTCTTTGAGGGTCAGAATTCTAGCTGATAGACAGGTGTTCAAATACTTATTTGCAGCTGTATCATACAAATAAATAGTTAAAAAATCATATATTGTGATTTCTGGATTTTTTTTTTTTTAAAAGCGCTCTGGCTCCCGGCAAACATGTGACTATGGCGGCTGGTGTCTCTATTTTCACGTTCCGTGTAATAGAATCGTCAATAACTAGGGCACATTCAACAGGATCCTCAGTGGGTGTTTCACTGAGTGGGGAGAATCTATTTGTTATTGTAATCGGAACAGAAGAGTGATGCTTTGTCCCGCGACTACAGCGTCTCGCGGTCACCCAGTTGCCCTGCTGTGTGGGATCTACAGCCTGAACCGAACAATATACAGAGTTCACTAAGCTAGTCACATCTGAAGCAGTATCTAAAGCCCTTGCTTTCTTACAATTAACCTTGATTAAAGTTTGGATACATGTCTCTAGTTCTGAAATCTTCTCCGTCAGCCTGACTATCTCCCTGCATTTATCACATGTAAATCCTGTGCTGACAGAGAAGGCTGTGTTATACATGTTACATGAAGTGCAAGTGACAATAACAGGAGAAGACATTACTCACCGTGTTTGTTGACTGATCCTAGAAAAGACGGCAAGCATGGATGGCAGGTTAACAGGCTAGCGAGATACTAGCGTGTTGTGCTAGCGATAACGATTTAGATAAAAGCTAGTGATGTCAGATTAATGTGATAAACAATATTAAATAATATCTAAGATATGTTGATGAGTAGGTTAAATTTAACAAATGAGAACAACAGAAATGATATTAACCCTCTGGGGTCTGGGGTGTTTTTGGGGTCCTTGAGATGTTCTGACATGCCCTGACATTTGTGCTTTTTTCAGTTGCTTATAAACATATTAATGGCAAAGGTGTAAATTCACTCTATATAGCACAAACAGGGCTACCATAATATGTGAGCCACATGTATGTACATGTTTTCATTTTTGAGAGAATAATGTTTATGCATGGTTATTGAAAAAACTTTTCTTCAAAATGATGTGAAAATCATCCTGCCTAATCATTCACATAAAACGATACATTGATTTAAGTTTTGTGAAACACTTTTAGTTTGGAAAGCCAATATGCGGATGGGGCGTAAACGCTCCAACAGCATCATGCATATTTAGTAGTTCACACCTGATGAGACAATGTCCCTGCATACTTAATGAGCCATTCATTCAGGTGTGTCACCTATAGCTAACTTAAAAATACAAGCTTCATAAAAATGATCATTCTAGAAGAAAATTTCAGATGGCATTTTCAGATGGCATATATATATATATACACACACTACCAAATTGGTTCGCAGTTGGAAGCATCGCAATTTTTTTTATTTTTCCACAAATTGTGCTTGCAAATTGTATTATATTCAAGGTAAACATGTCTAGTAATTGTGCAGTTAATTCTCATACTGTATTTTCAGTTTTGGAATATTTATCCTCTCCCCAAATTTGTCACCAATAAAACACAATACAAATTATTTAAAGAAAAAAAAAAATTTACCTTTTAATAGTTTGTTTACATCTACCTTGTAAATATATATTTTTTATTAAAAAGGTTACAATTACAACAACAATTCAAGTGTAATCTTTCTTTGTAAAAACTAAAGTATACAAAACGTATTATTTGATGACTTTATTTTTGACAAAACATACTATATTTAACATATGAGCAAAATTGGCAAACAAAAGTTTATTTGATGTGGCAGTCTATTGTGCAGTAAAAACTTTATAATCTATTTAAAACTAGTCAACGTCTTTCAAAACTAAAGTATACATTTTATCATACGTATTTCAAAGTAAAGGATTTATTAGTTAGTTGATGACTTTATTTTTGACAAAACACAAAGTATATATTCCTCATCTCAGTATAGCAATAGAGTTTGCTAAAAGCTGTTCATTCAATACAGCAGTATTTGAAAATCGATAATATTTTGTAAAATTACATTTATATTTGCATTTATGTCAAAACCTAGACACTTTTAAACATCAAAATGACATTTATTAATATGTATTCGTGTCAAAATGACATATAAACAGATTTTCCTATTCAATTTTGCATGGAAACGCTTCCAAGACGCTTGCGTGTCGCGTGAAATATATATATATATATATATATATATATATATATATATATAGAACATATGAGCAGAAATTGCTAAACAAAAGCTTATTTGATGTGGCAGTATATTCTACAGTAAAAACTGTACCCAAATCTAGTCAACAAAATGTTGTCTTTCATATTTCGCCTGACTGTAACGTTGTTTTTATGAAATATTAGGGCATATAAATGTTAATTTGCAGTTTAATATGTTGCTTATACAAATAGCCTACATTTTATTTCAACATATTTCAGTCGATTTTTACTCATCTCAGTATAGCAATACAGTTTGCTAAAACATCATCATTCATTCACACACGCGATTTAAATTTAAACTGTCTTTTTGCGAGCTGTGGTAAACAGCGCGCATCTCTGCGGCTGCTGTTCATTCACAGAAACGCGATTCACTTGAGAAGGAAAAAAAAACTTACTACAATATTCCTCAGCTCAGTCAGATCCTTGCTCCTCGAAATACCCGCAGTTCTGGGGGACATTTTCCATTATTATTATTCCTCACAGCGCTGCGAGACGGTGTAAACAAGTAATGATCTGAATAAACTTGTGTTTTCTCGAGCTGATGGGGGCGTTAAAAAGCTCAGGTGAGTAAGAATCAGTCAACAAACACGGTGAGTAATGTCTTGTCCTGTTATTGTCACCTGCACTTCATGTCACATGTCACATGTTTAGTATAGCCTTCTCTGTCAACAATATAGGATTTATATGTGATAAATGTAAGGAGACAGTTAGGTTGTCAGAGAAGATTTCAGAATTAGAAACACGCATCCAAACTTTAATTGAGGATAGTAAGAGTGCTAGTGCTTTAGATGTTTTGGATGCGCATAGTATAGTGAACACTTTACATGAGTCGGTTCCGGCTGAAGTAGAGCCTGCGCAGCCGGGCAAATGGGTGACAGTGAGGGATCGCTCTAGTCGCGGATCTAAAAACCACTCTTCCGTTCCGATTACCATAACAAATCGATTTGCCCCGCTCAGTGAAACACCCACTGAGAATGATTGTGCCCTAGTTATTGGCGATTCTATTACACGGAACGTGAAAATAGCGACACCAACCACCATAGTCACATGTTTGCCGGGAGCCAGAGCGCCTGACATCAAAGCAAATTTAAAAGTGCTGGCTAATGCTAATCGTAAATTCTCTAAGGTCATTATTCATGTCGGCACTAATGATGTTCGACTCCGCCAGTCGGAGATCACCAAAATTAATATTAAAGAGGTGTGTGAACTTGCAAGTACGATGTCAAGGACTGTAATTTGCTCTGGCCCCCTTCCTGTTCGCAGGAGTGATGAGATAGTTAGTAGATTGTGTTCGCTTAACGGTTGGATGTCTAGGTGGTGTCCGCTTAATAATATAGAATTCATAGACAGTTGGAAAAGTTTTTGGGGCAAACCTGACCTGTTGAAAAGAGATGGTATTCATCCCTCCTGGGATGGTGCTGCTCTTCTCTCTAGTAATATGGCTCATAGTCTTAGAGCTCAAACATGACAATCTGGGGCTCAGGTCAGGAAGCAGACAGACTGGCTAAACCGACCGTCTGCTAGCGGCCTCGCGTCACCAAGGTCAGATAAATCCTATCACATAGAGCCTCTTTCACCTAGCTATCATCATATAGAGACTGTGTCTGTTCCCCGAATTTGGAAATCCAAAAAACGTTTAAACCCATCTAAGGTTAAAAATTTAATTGATGTTCAACAAATAAAAAACAGCTATATTACAGATGAGCAAATGCTAAAGCTTGGGTTGCTGAATATTCGATCGCTTACTTCAAAAGCACTCGTTGTTAACGATATGATTTCAGATAATAACCTAGATGTGCTGTGTTTGACAGAAACCTGGCTAAAACCAAACGATTACATTACTTTAAATGAATCAACCCCGCAAGATTACTGTTATAAACATGAGCCTCGTCTGAAACGCAAAGGGGGTGTTGTTGCTGTAATTTATAGTAATAGTTTCAAAACCACTAAGAAATCAAGTTTTAAATATAATTCTTTTGAAGCATTGGTGCTTAATGTAAAAATATATAGTGTAAACTCATCGCTCTCATCGCTTCACTGGCTTCCAGTAAAGTATCGGATTGATTTTAAGGTTATTTTATTTGTTTTTAAATGTATTAATGGGCTAGCCCCAGAGTACCTTACAGACCTTGTCAGGTTGCATAGGCCTTCCAGAGACCTCCGTTCAGCCAGTCTGATGGTCCTGGAGGTTCCTAGATCTAGACTGAGATCCAGTGGTGATCGAGCCTTCTCAGTGGCAGCTCCCACTCTCTGGAACGCACTGCCTGTAGCTGTGCGGACTGCTAGTAGCCTGTCCACTTTTAAATCATTGCTAAAGACTCATTTGTTTGAAGTAGCTTTTGGCACAGGGGAGCCGCCTTGATGAATGTTGTATTATATGTGTACCTTTATTCTTAGTATTTTGTTATTTCATTGTTTTTTATGTATCAGTGTGTGACTAATATTTTTGTGTATTTTACTGTGAAGTACTTTGGTAGGCCCTTGGCCTTGGAAATGTGCTATATAAATAAATGTGACATTGACATTGACATTGACATAAACGATAAATCACGTTTGAGATTTGTGCTGGCTACTGTATACAGGCCACCAGGGCACCATACAGACTTTATCAAAGAATTTGCGGACTTTCTATCAGAATTAATATTGACTGCAGATAAAGTACTAATTGTTGGTGATTTTAATATACACATCGATAATGAAAAAGATGCATTGGGATTGGCATTTAAAGACATTGTAAATTCAATTGGAGTTAGACAACACGTGTCAGGACCTACTCATCGTCGTAATCATACTCTAGATCTAATATTATCACACGGAATAGATGTTGATGCCGTTGAAATTCTGCAGCAGAGCGATGACATCTCAGATCATTACCTAGTCTCGTGTAATTTGCATTTAGCCAAGGCTGCAAAGCCGACTCCGTGTTTCAAATATGTGAGACCTATCACTTCTGCTACTAAAGATTGCTTTATTAATAATCTTCCTAATCAGTTTCAGCATCTCAGATAGCTTAGAAGAACTAGATATTACAACAGAAACGTTTAACTCTCTCTTTTCCAGCACTTTAGACACAGTTGCTCCGTTGCGCTTAAAGAAGATTAAAGAAAATAGTCCAACGCCGTGGTACAATGAGCACACTCAGGCCCTTAAGAGAGCAGCTAGAAAAATGGAGCGCAACTGGAAGAAAACAAAACTAGAGGTATTTCGCATTTCATGGAAGGAGAGCTCTATTGCTTACAGAGAGGCTTTAAAAGCTGCTAGATCTGCTTATTTTTCAACCCTATTAGAAGAAAATAAACATAATCCTAGGTATTTATTTGAAACGGTGGCTAAACTAACGAAAAATAAAGCTTCAAGCCCAGAAGTTTCCAAGCAACACAGCAGTAATGACTTTATGAACTTCTTCAATTATAAGATTGATAATATCAGGGACAAAATTATAACTATGCAACCGTCTACTACAGTATCACATCAGGCAGTGCATTGTAGTCTCCCTGAGGAAAAATTTGATTCATTCGTTGCTATAGGAGAGGAAGAATTTACTAAACTCATTAAATCATCTAAATCTACAACATGTATGTTAGACCCTATACCGACTAAGCTACTGAAAGAAATACTTCCAGAGGTCATAGATCCTCTTCTTAATATCATTAATTCGTCTTTGTCTCTAGGATACGTACCAAAAAACTTTAAGCTGGCTATGATTAAACCGCTTGTTAAAAAAACGCAACTTGATCCTACAGAATTAGTCAATTACAGGCCGATCTCGAATCTACCTTTTCTGTCAAAGATATTAGAAAAGGCAGTATCCTCACAACTGTGTTCCTTTCTTGAAAGAAATGATATCTGCGAGGATTTCCAGTCAGGATTTAGACCGTACCATAGTACCGAGACAGCTCTCGTTAGAGTCACAAATGATTTGCTCTTATCATCCGATCGTGGTTGTATCTCTCTATTAGTGTTACTCGATCTTAGTGCTGCATTTGACACCATTGACCACAACGTTATTTTAAATAGATTAGAACATTATGTTGGCATTACGGGAAATGCACTAGCATGGTTTAAATCATACTTATCTGACCGTTATCAGTTTGTAGCAGTAAATGATGAGATGTCTCATCGATCACAAGTTCAGTATGGCGTACCACAAGGCTCAGTACTAGGACCGTTGCTGTTCACTCTGTACATGCTACCCTTAGGAGATATCATTAGGAAACATGGCATTAGCTTTCACTGTTATGCCGATGATACTCAGCTCTATATTTCTTCAAAACCTAACGAAACTTATCAATTCACAAAATTAACGGAATGCATAGCGGATATAAAAAATTGGATGACTTGTAATTTCCTACTTCTAAATTCTGAAAAAACAGAGTTTCTAATTATTGGACAAAAAACTTCCTCACGTAATAATCTAGAATACTGTCTAACACTCGATGGCTGCTCTGTTAAGTCTTCGTCGTCGGTTAGGAACCTGGGTGTGCTCTTTGATACCAATCTTTCATTTGAAAGTCACGTGTCTAGTATCTGTAAAACTGCATTTTTCCATCTTAAAAATATATCTAAATTACGCCATATGCTCTCATTGACAAATGCGGAACAATTAGTTCATGCGTTCATGACCTCAAGGCTAGATTATTGTAATGCTCTACTGGGTGGTTGCCCTGCACGCTTAATAAACAAACTACAGCTGGTTCAAAACGCAGCAGCTCGAGTTCTTACCAGAACCAGGAAGTATGACCATATTAGCCCGGTTCTGTCAAAACTGCACTGGCTCCCTATTAAACATCGCATCAATTTTAAAATATTGCTGATCACTTACAAAGCACTAAATGGTTTAGCTCCGCAGTACTTGAGCGAGCTCTTAACGCATTATAGTCCGTCACGTCTATTGCGATCTCAAAATTCCGGCCAGTTGATAATACCTAGAATATCAAAATCGACTGCTGGCGGTAGATCCTTTTCCTATTTAGCACCAAAACTCTGGAACAGTCTTCCTACCATTGTCCGGGAAGCAGACACACTCTGTCAGTTCAAAGCCAGATTAAAGACACATCTCTTTGACCTAGCTTTCACATAATACATTATAGACTTCTATAATTTAATGTTAGGCTGCATATATTAGGTCAGCCGGAACCGGGAACACTTCCCAAAAATCCTGATGTACTCGTTACATCATGAGAAGAATGGCATCTACGCTAATTTTAGTGTCTGTGTTTATCCCGAGGTTTTCCTGCAGCCTGCCGGATCCAGGCCGTATCCAGATCTGACGAAGGACCTTCGCCTGGACCGATGACAACGCAGTGCTGAAGTGCCAACTAGTCTCTCCCTATGGAGGATCCCACTACCACTCTACAGATAAGGCGTTGTCGGGAAAATTCGTTTCGCGTTCCTACCCCAAAGCAACTAAATAAAATAAAATTCTTTATCAAAATTTATAAGGAAAGACAAGTACTTTGTTTAGGCTTGGCTTGTAGGGAATTCCAAACCTGCGTATATTCAAACGCACATAACTATAGAACCCATTCTAAATGCTCATGTGAACGCCATCAGTGTTTCTCACAGGTTCGCGTTTAAAGTCTGTGTAGAGGGAATGGTGTCGTCTTAGCGGCCCCTAATTTAATAACAAATGATCATTGCGACGGAAGCAAATCAATCAAAACTAACTTTAGATGGAAATAACTTAACTCTGCTGTAAAGCCGAAACAATCTCTGTTACCTTAAATTATACGCTTATCTCTGTAAAGCTGCTTTGAAACAATCTACATTGTTAAAAGCGCTATATAAATGAAGATGACTTGACTTGACTTGACTAATGATCTGAATAAACTTGTGTTTTCTCGAGCTGATGGGGGCGTTCACAGGTTTGCGTGGATTGCCTCAGACATTTGCGTTTGAATAGCGCGCGCTGTCCGTGGGCGGAGTCACATTACATTTGAATGAGCTGTTATGAGCTCGACTGGAATCGCTCTCTTTTAATACAGATTTCACAAGATGAGAATATTTGTTTTTTATATAAATTACTTCATTTAAAAGAAGAGAATTCAAGCTTCATGCCTGTGTGTCTGTATGTCTGTTTGACTGAGTATTCGCTGAGTTACAGTTCATTTTCGGACGCATTTCAGAATGGACTACACTGACAGAGAGAAGGCAGAACTCGCATCACGTTTATTTTTCTTTATTTGGCAAAAAGCACAACACTTTGTTTTTATTGTGAGAATACACAAAAATAATACACATTTAACAGAATCGATTGATGTATGAAACTTGTTTGTAATATCAAAGTCAACAGAGCAAAATGAATTTCTTTTTAACTGATAAGAAAAAAAGCGAGCTGGTATCGCCGGCGATACCGCCGACCCCAGGGGGTTAAATAGAGATTCAAACCATAAGGCTATACGGAGCACATATATAAACACAGACCAGCAGCAAGGCAGACAGGTCTTAGGCAGGTCAGAAGTCCTAGCATAGGACCAGGGAGGATCAGGTGGGTCTGGATCCCTGATAGAAAGCCAGGGTGGATCAGGCGGGTCTGGATCCCTGGCTGAAGGCCACGGTGGATAAGGCGGGTCTGGAATCCTGGCTGAAGGCCAGGGTGGGTCAGGCGGGTCTGGATGCTTGACTGGGGCCGGCTGAGCTGGCAGCCTGAGTGGGAACTTGAGGGGGTCCGTCAGAACAGGAAACTCGAGTGAGACCATCCGAACAGGCAGATTATACTCGGGCAGGACAGGAATCAGGGTGAAAAACGGGAACAAAATGACGGTGACAGTCCCAATGGGTGTTCGGCTGCCAGTGTAGTGAGCATGGGTCTGGCCAGCCTTCAGGTAGAGTTCCAGGGCTTAAGTGCGGGCTCAGGATCGGCCTCCAGGCAGACAGTGGGTTCTGTGAAGGTCTCTGGGCAAGCAGCGGGTTCTTGGACAGGTTCTGGGAAAGCAGAGGGCTCTGGGACAGTCTCCGGGCAAGCAGAGGCCTCTGGGACAGTCTCCGGGCAAGCAGAGGCCTCTGGGACAGTCTCTGGGTAAGCAGAGGGCTCTGGGACAGTCTCCAGGCAAGCAGAGGGCTCTAGGACAGTCTCCGGGCAAAGCAGAAAGCTCGGGGACAGTTTCCAGGCAAGAAGAGGGCTCTGGGACAGTCTCTGGGCAAGCAGAGGGCTTTGGGTAGAGCCCTGCACGGGCCAAAAACTCCAGCCCTAACCCGGCCCTGGCCCGTGGTGTTCAAGCCCTACCCGGCCGCAGCCCGACAACGGCTGCAATTTTTTCAGCCCGAACCCGACCCGACCCGACCCGAGACGTATCACTTTAAGCTCTCTCTGACGCGCGCTCTTTGATGCGCGCTCTCTGATACGCGCTGTCTCTGATGCGCGCTGTCTCTGCTTCACGCACGGCACGTCACACGCTACTAAAAGGTTAACTTTTATTATTGGCCTGAAACATCACCAATCATGCCCACAAATATTGAACAGACTGTTGAAGGGTTACAAATTTTAAATCTATTTCAAATATGCTTCCATACATAACATCATGGTGAAGAATACTGATTTTAGCATTTGAGGTTTTAATTTAGATTCCAATACAAACTGATCAAGTTTAGTAGACTGATTTCAGATGATTATTGAGTCTCCAGCAAGAGTCTCCTTTCCTGCCAGTCCTGTTTTCTCTATTGTATTTTAAATGAGTCAGATCACTGAGATTCTCACCTTTCAGCCTAGACGTTGAATCGTTAGGTTGATTGGATTAGCTGTAGGGGAGACTTTCACCTTTTGTCTTTAATGGCTCTGGGATGGCCCTTGGAACCGGAGTTCCTGGCCAGTATCAGCATTTGAATAGCTATGCTGATTCAAATGGACTGGTAGTGCTCTCAGACTAGGGTGTTACCTAAACCTGTTACATGCTTTGTTTGAATTTGTCTCCACCTTCAAAAGTCCCTCCTCCTAAAATGCCTATAAGATACCATGTACAGTTACATACTTTAGATAATGTTGGAAGTACTGCAGCCACGTACAGCGGAGTTCTCAATAAAGAATAACTTCTGTTGAACGTGATCCCAACTGTCTCCTGGTCTTGCGTCGATGAAAGAAAACTTTACAACACTGTCCATTAGAGAGAAGCATAAGCATGCAGTAGAGAATATAGCGCCATGGGATCCAACGGCAAAAATAAGTAAATAAACGGCCTACCATTCTTTGCTTTTAAGAAAACTAAAGAACAATGTTCAAAAATGAAGAACTCTTCGCCAACTGGCTAATGTTAAATAATATTAATAAAAAATAAAATAAAAAATCCAACTTCTCCCTGATCCTCTGCATGGTCAACTGTCACCTGTTAATGCACGTGAGTGACGCGTGCGTATTTGCGACAATTTGCGTATTGCGTTTGTGTTGCTTAGGCGATGTATAATATTTATAAAATAATAAATACAACATTTCACACACATTATGTGACGTGTGCTCTGCACGTATATGGGCACAATGAAAGGAGAGAAGCTAAATAAGCCCGAGTCCGACCCGAGCCCGATCTGTAAAAAAAAAAAAATGGCCCGAGCCCGACGGGCTTGCAGACCTCTAGTTCTGGGACAGTCTCCGGGCAAAGCAGAGAGCTCAGGGAAAGGCTCCCCGCAAACAGCGGGCTCTGGGAAGCCCTCCGGCCAGACAGAGCTGTAGCTGTTGCGTTGGTGTGCGTCTGAAAGCTTTGTATATCTTTCTGTTTTGAATAATTATTTACTATCATTCCTTGTTGTTTATACTGCTAAATATAACTTACTCAACATCACACATTAACCTGACATCGCTAGCTTCAATCTAAATCATTATTGCTAGCACAACCCGCTAGTAATTCGCTAGCCTGTTAGCGTGCCATCTGTGCGCTCATTATTTATTTATTTATTTTTCTCGTGCGAGCTCGCACCTTTTACGAGTCCATCAAACAACTTAGGTGAGTAGGATCAGTCAACAAACACGGTAAGTCATGTCATCTTCTCCTCTTATTGTTACTTGCACCTCATGTAACTTGTTTAGCATATCCTTCTTTGTCAGCACAGGATTTACATAAATGCAGGGATAAATGCAGGGAGATAGTAAAGCTGACGAGGAAGATTTCAGAACTAGAGACACGCATCCAAGCTTTAATCGAAGTTAATTGTAAGAGTGCAAGGGCTTTAGATACTGCTTTGGATGCGACTAGCTTAGTGAACTCTTTACATTGTTCAGTTCCGGCTGAAGTAGAGCCCGTGCAGCAGGGCAATTGGGTGACGGTGAGACGCTGTAGTCACGGGACAAAACATCACTCTTCCGTTCCGATTACAACTTCAAATAGATTCTCCCCTCTCAGTGAAACACCCACTGTGAATCCTGTTGAATGTGCCCTAGTTATTGGCGATTCTATTACACGGAATGTGAAAATAGAGACACCAGCCACCATAGTCACGTTTGCCGGGAGCCAGAGTGCCTGACATCAAAGCAAATTTAAAAGTACTGGCTAATGCTAATCGTAAATTCTCTAAGATTATTATTCACATCGGCACAAATGATGTTCAACCCCACCAGTCGGAGATCACCAAAATTAATGTTAAAGAGGTGTGTGAACTCGCAAGTATCATGTCAGGCACTTTAATTTGCTCTGGCCCCCCTTCCTGTTCGCCAGAGTGATGAGATACTTTTAGATTGTCTGAGTAGATTGTGCAAAATAATATAGAATTCATAGACAATTGGAAAAGTTTTTGGGGCAGACCTGAACTGTTGAAAAGAGATGGTATTCATCCCTCCTGGGATGGTGCTGCTCTTCTCTCTAGTAATATGGCACATAGTCTTAGAGCTCAAACATGACAATCTGGGGCTCAGGTCAGGAAGCAGACAGACTGGTTAAACCGACCGTCTGCTAGCTGTCTCACGTCACCAAGGTCAGATAAATCCCATCACATAGAGCCTCTTTCACCTAGATGATATCATACAGAGACTGTGGCAGTTCCCCGAATTAGGACATACAAAAAACTTCCAAACCCATCTAAGGGTAAAAATTTAATTGATGTTCAACAAATAAAAAACAGATATAATACAAATGAGCAAATGATAAAGCTTGGGTTGCTGAATATTAGATCCCTTACTTCAAAAGCACTTATTGTTAATGATATGATTACAGACTATAATCTTGATGTGCTGTGTTTGACAGAAACCTGGCTAAAACCAAACGATTACATTACTTTAAATGAGACCACCCCGCAAGATTACTGTTATAAACATGGACCTCGTCTGAAAGGCAAAGGGGGAGGTTTTGCTGTAATTTATAGTAATATTTTTAGAATTACTAAGAAGTCTAGTCTCAAATATAATTCTTTTGAAGTGTTGGTGCTTAATATAGCAATATATAGTGTAAATGATAAATCACGTTTGAGATTTGTGCTGGCTACTGTATACAGGCCACCAGGGCACCATTCAGACTTTATCAAAGAATTTGCTGACTTTCTATCAGAGTTAGTACTGGTTGCAGATAAAATCATAATTGTTGGTGATTTTAATATACATGTAGATAACGAAAAAGATGCATTGGGACATTTAAAGACATTCTTAACTCTATTGGAGTTAGACAACATGTGTCAGGACCTACTCATTGTCGTAATCATACCCTAGATCTAATATTATCACACAGAATCAATGTTGATGCCGTTGAAATTCTGCAGCAGAGCCATGACATCTCAGATCATTATCTAGTCTTGTGTGAACTTCATTTAGCCAAGGCTGCAAAGCCGACTCCGTGTTACAAATATGTTAGACCTATCACTTCTGCCACTAAAGATTGCTTTATTAATAATCTTCCTGATCAGTTTCACCATCATCTCAGCATCCCAGATAGATTAGAAGAACTCAATATTGCGACATAAACTTTTAACTCTCTCTTTTCCAGCACTTTAGACACAGTTGCTCCATTGCGCTTAAAGAAGATTAAAGAAAATAGTCCAACTCCGTGGTACAACAAGCACACTCTGGCCCTTAAGAGAGCAGCCAGAAACATGTTTCTGGGATGACGTACTCCCGCAGACCCCTCTGCTTAGCTGCGAACCCCCCTGCGAGCCCCGCCGTAGCTCGACGTGCGCACCTCCAAAAAATGTGTAACTTCGTCGAGGCGACGCAGGCCGCAAGGACTTGGTCAACTCGTCCTGTATGTTGATAGTCGGTGTTAAGCAGCCTGGGGAGCAGCAACATAGTCACTGACTTTGCAAATAAACTCAGACATATTTTGTTTACAATAACGTGGTTATTCGTTTGTAATATGTAAGTAACATTTTGAAATGAGCACTTCGCCAACAAGCAGTACTTTGTGGGCAGTTTTTAAAGTTTGCTTGCTAACATAAACTGTCTGGCAGACACCTTGCAAATAACCTCAGACTTATCACCCCTAGCATTATCACTCTGAAAGGGTCACAACGCCGTAGAAGCGACGCCGTAGCTGCGTGGAGTTGACGCCAGCTAAGTGTGTCCATCTTGGCTATATAAACGGTTTTTGTATCCCTGTCAGTATCACGTTTGTGTATTGCATTCAACCTTCTCTACATAATTTAATTATTTTGGTCACCTTGCTCTTTTAAACTTTCACTTTAGGCAGTTCAGTCAGCTGGGGAAAGCAGTGGCAAGATGACTTTACTGATTTTTATTATCTCTGAGAGATGCAGGCAGGTTGGCACAAATAGACATATCTAGATGACATACTCATCCTTGACAAACTCAAGGCGAGGAATAAACCAAATAACTGTCAATAAATAGATTTGGGCTATGTGAAACTGATAACATGCGAGTTATAGCCACATGATTTTTTGGGAACTGGGAATATGGCTAGAGGACAAAGGCAGACGGTGACACACTTCTTCCAGTCCATATTGGACTATATTTATTCTAAAGTTTTATATTAAATTTGAAAAATATATATATTTTATTCTAGAAAAAGTAATTCATTTATTGTCTTTTTTTTATTCGTCATTGTCTTTGTTTGAGGGTGATGGGTAACTATTTCCACTTATATATTGGGCCTTAAGTGCTCTCTTAAGGCCTGGAGTTCCAAAAGAGCATCTGACACCTTGACCTCTTCAGCAATAGACATGGGACCAAGCCCAAAAATGTTTGAAATATGTTTAAAATCAATTTCACCCATAACAATTATACTCCTCCAAATAATGTCAACCTTTTTAATTTTAGGTAAATTTGTCAATTTATTTTATAGCCTATTGTTTTGTTGTTATTTTTTAGGGGTTCAAGCACAAAGTGTTGAAACCCTATTGTAATTGTTAATTTTCCCATGATGCAACATTCTCCATGTAAAACTGATCGGGCAGACCGAACCGTAAGTTGCAGAGACTTGAAACTTTGGGGGCTGATAGTACTCGCCTAATACCGCCTACAACGTCACCAAGGCCCACCCAGATCGGCCTGACGGGGGCGCTACAGCAGTCAAAGGTATGAAATGGTTCATAACTCCTCAACCGTTAGGCGTAGGCTCAAGTGTCTCATATCGTTGGAATCCTTGGCTCAAGGCGGACAAGATGCATGCCTCGGATTTGCTCGGGGTTTTTCCAAAAACCTACTTTCGCAAACTAGTCCTAGGTTTTTAGCCCGACCGGAACCAAACCAGTGCAGCAAGATTCTCTGGAGTCTGATTGTCAATAATTATCAAAAAAAGTGAAAATTTTGCTTCCCGGTCCCTAAGGGCTGCCAAAACGTTCCAAGTGGGAGGGGCCCCTTTTACTAAATTGGCTATAACTCGTGAACGGAACGAGATATGCTCACCAAACTCAGCACACCTGTGTGAGAGCTCATTCTGTGGTCACGTGAAAAAGGATGTGGCAACTGGCCACTTGGTGGCGCTATAACTGTTAAAAAGGTGTCAAAATGATGTATTCCTTTGGCAAATCCCATGAAATGGCTGAAAGCGGCCCTCTTCCTGCCTGATTTACATACAACCTCACAAAATCGGGCGTGTGCATGCGTGACGTGATCCCAAAGAAGCTTGGAAACCTTCATGGACGTCGGGCCATTGGTGGCACTTTAACTGTCAAAAAGGTGAGAAGTGCTCTGTACTATCCTATGCAAAATGATATTTAAATGACTGAAAAATGGTCTGCTCTGCGCAAAACTTCACCAAATTAGCTGTGCATGTGCGCCATATTATTCTAAAGAAGTGTGCACACTTTTATGGAGATCGGGCCATCAGTCGAGGTATCACAGTTTAAAAGGTAAAAAAAAACACACCAAAAATCACCACATTTCCATGATAAATGAGCTGAAAATGCCAAAAAGTGACTTTCTCCTCTCCGTGGCACACGTTAAAAGGCTTGATAAAGTTTTTGTAAGCAGCAGCTCAAGCGTCAAGTGCTCAGACCCTATAGTTTTTTTTATAGGCCTTTTTTAGGCCCTTTTTATTAGGGGGTCAAGCACGAAGTGCTGAAACCCTATTGTAATTGTTAATTTTCCCATGATGCAGCATTCTCCATGTAAAACTGATCGGGCAGACCGAACCGTAAGTCGTAGAGACTTGAAACTTTGGGGGCTGATAGTACTCACACCGCCTACAACGTCACCAAGGCCCGCCCCGATCGGCCTGACGGGGGCGCTACAGCGGTCAAAAGTACGCAATGGCTCATAACTCCTCAACCGTTAGGCGTAGGCTCAAGTGTCTTATGTCATTGGAATCATTGGCTCAAGGCGGACAAGATGCATGCCTCGGATTTGCTCGCCACCAATTTCGAGTAAATTGAGGTTTTTTGAAAAACCTACTTTTGCGAACTACTCCTAGGTTTTTAGCCTTATTATTTTAGGTTTTAAATATTCTCTGGACAGTGACTATCAATAATCATCAAAAAAATTCTTAATTTAAATTCACGGTCGCTAAGGGGAACTAAAATGTTTGATGGCACCAGGGCCACTTATACTAAAACGATTATAACTTGTGAACGGAAAGAGATATTTTCGTTAAACTTGGGACACATGTTCATGAGCTCAATCTGAGGTCACTTGAAAAAAAATCGCGACGATTGGCCACTTGGCGGCGCTATAACAGGGAAAAAAGTTATGAAAATGGCTATAAACGCACTCAGCTGTTAGTCCCTTGAAATCCTGAATCCTTCCCGAGTCCAACGATACCAAACATGCCAGGTTTCGCCTTATAGTTTGTGTATCATTGTCATTTAGCGATTATCTTCCGATCGAGACAAAAACACCACAGGAAATTTGAAAACATAGGTCAATAGCTAAACAGTAATGCCCAAATGTCAAAATTATGATAGGAACTGAAAAAAAAAAAAAAAAAAAATCCAATCATTGTCAGCCATGGATCATTTTTATGTTCTCATAAATAGAAGTGTCTAAACTTCAAAACAAAATGTGATATTTACAACAAATTTGACAGACATGTATGGACACCTTTTGAGGACACCTAATAAAAGTGGTGGAGATCAGGCCACCACTTTTATTAGTGAAAAAAACAAAACAAAAAACAAAAAAAAAACATTTTTATAAAAAAAATTAATAAAACCTTTCCTAAGTAAATTGCCTGTATTGGCTGTAAATGGTATTTTCCATCAATCATCTAAGTTTATTTGTTTATTTGGATCCCCATTAGCCACTACCTGGGCAGTGGCTACTCTTCCTGGGGTCCCAACAAGTAAAAAATACAAAACTACATTTAATCAACAACAATAAAAAGTCAAGAGTAGTATTAACATATACTTTGTGTCAAAATGATGATTTATGACCTGATTTATGACCTGATTTATGACTATGGGTTGTGTGCTCTGTCACTCATATGTGACAAGGAGTCCATGTGTAAGTCATGAGTGACAGGGATCTTGTCAAGGAGTTCCATGTGTAACTCATGAGTGACAGGGATCTTGTCATAAAAACAGTGTTTCTTTAACAGGATCGGTCAGACTGATGTTTTGATAGGCATGTCTATAGCAACAGGATGTTGTGTTTTGACATGTCCTTGTGTGGTGATGTCCGGGCATGTTAAAAGGAGCTTGACTGGACATAGGCATTGCGGTCTATTGACCCCTAATTATCTCTGGTGCTAGTGGTTTTATATATGTTAATGATGTAGTACCACATATGGTCCTCCATTTAACACCTTTGACTATCCTATGGTAGGACTGCCTGTATAAATTCTGGGTAGTTCACTTCATTATTGGGATCACTAAGCAAGCAGTAGCCTACGTGTCAGAGTCTCTGTGTTATATCCTTGTTCTCAGGCTGCTATTTTCCAAATTTTGTTGTTGGAAAAACGTGAGTGTTGTTCACAAGAAGATGGAAGCAGGCCTTAACAGTAAGTGTGTTTTATTATTTAGTAAAATATTATTAAGAACTTTATTTATTTATTTATTTAATTTATACTAGAGTCACTGTTTCTATCGCGTTGGTTAAACAGGATCTCTGCGCTTCAGGTGACGTAAACGGAGCATGTCTTTTGGAGATTGTTGAGGAAATTAATTTCCTGAATCAAGCGTGTGGTATGTGTAATTACCGGTACATTTTTATGTTTAAATGTTGTATATTGTGCGGGCGTTTGTGTAATGAATAATCCAGTTTTTTTTTTTTGTTTTTTTTTTTTTTTAAATTAACCAGGAGGTCCGAATCATCCCTCTAGTAAAGAAACAGATCGTACATCTCACCGAGAGAGCGCGGATGTCCTTGTGCATTGTAAGTGTTGTGGTTCCTGTGACGTTTGTGTTTGCGTCACCGTGTAAACACATATCATTTCTGTTTATATGGTGTGGATGTGTAAAAAATAGCTTATCATCTTTGTTTCGTCTCTTTCCCTCTCTTTATTTATTTTTATTTATTTATTTTTACCAGCCCTGCCGAAACAGAAAACTATCACTGCAATAGTAAATGCTCCTCCGCGAGACAGCGCTCCCATTGCTCCGCTTGGTAAGTGTTTGTAATTAGACATTATTGTATGGTATTATGTTTTGTTTTGTTTTTATTTTTTATTTAGTTATTAAAAATAAAAATAAAACATTCTTTGTTTCCAGAAGGTTTATCAAACCTTGTGAGGAGGATTGTGGCGTCTGAATCCACTAATGACGCGGAGAAGACTAGATTCGGTGGAATAGCTGCAAAACCAAAAAACAGACTCAAACGTAAAGCTACAGTGGACCCCGGTGCAATAACAAAAGCAAAACTTCCGTTTGATGCGGGGGGACGTCGATTTTGTACCACAGACATCGGTACGGAAGAAGCCAAGAAAATCAACTAGGCCTACTAAAAAAATGTTGTAGCGTTTATACGCCCGTATAAATATAATTAATTATTATTCATAACGAATTATGATCAATAATTAATAACTTAATTATTTTCAGAATTTACTGTAGCAGAATCAATAGTATGATAATTTTATCAGTTCATCCAATGAACAGAAAGCATAACCAATTATTAACTCTAGGAAATATAATATCTTCCTGGCCAAGGAAGAATAATCCCAGCTAACAGTAAATTAAGAAATAATTAAATCAAGGGTAAAAGCATAGGTAACTTTGATCGAAGTTCAAGACAATAAATTAGTAAGCAGATAACACAAATAATCTCTTTTCAAATACAAACGAGACTTTATTGATTATTCTAACACATAAGCTAATATCTAACACAAACGCACGCACGCACATTCATACGAGTTGCAGAAAGAAAGAAAGAGTAAGGAAAGATTAAGTTTTAAGAGTGAGTTTAAGAGTGAGATGATGAAATCCCAAGTTTCTATATGCACTTAGACATGACCTGAAACGAACCATCAATCATTAATTTAACCCTTCTATCGTTTCTTAGACAGGTTATTAAATTTATATCAATACACCAGTTCAGCTTTTAGTCTGGAGGTACTTGCTTGTCTTTGCGTTCCTTTTTGGGAATTCCCTTCGTTGCGTAAAAGGGGGTTTTCCCGGTCGGTTCGTTGGCTGGTCTCCTCGTGCCTGATGTCTGGGGCGGCCAGTCACGTGGTGTGCTGGCGGAATGAAAGTCTTTGTTTGAAGCTGGCTTTGCAGAAGAAACGTGGACCGAAACTTTGCCGCAAAACTTAACTTAGAACCGAGACTCACAACGGAAAATAAAGGAAAATAACACAAAGAAAGAAATAAAATGAGATACGGAGAGTAGTTAGATGACTGAAAATGAATCTAACCCATCTGATCTTAATTTGGGTTGGTCTGCTCCTCAGTTACATGGTTACTAATCTGGTTTAGATCTTCATCTTTTCCTGCCCATCTCTCTTGAGAGTGATAGCAGAGCGTTTCTTGAGGGTGAACCCAGAGAGCGAGAGCACAGAGATAGAGGGCACAGAGAGAGAGAGCTTTGTTTCGTGTCTAAGATTTTAAACTCAAAGTTTGTCCCCCCTCCTGAAGAGATCGGACCAATTAGACACTGGCTTTGTTTGTCTCATCGTAAATCATGCATTATCTGGGATCTCCTTACTTTCCAAGCTCTAGCAGAGAGTACAGAGGCCACAGTTTAGACATCATTACTATTATAAGAATACGAAACATTTTACACAGATTTCAATCGAGCCATCTTTTGAATCACGAGCATACGATCATACTGATATGAAACAGTACACACTTTCATTCACACACCTAATAGTTATAACAATTACATGAATTATATGGGATCAAAGCATATTAAAACACACACAGGTGACACAACACATGTAAAAACGACATAGACTTCTGTAATTACACGATGTTTGATCATAAGTCCATTGAAAATTGTTCTTGAATGATGAGTAAAATCTCAGTTCTCGTGGTTTGAAGGGATTTTACTCTCTGAGGTCGTTCAGAGTAGAGCTGAAGATCTTTGCCCGAACCCGACGGGACCCGACGGGTTTGGTCGGGTTCGGTCGGGTTCGGTCTTAATTTCTATTATTTTACACGGGCTCGGGCCGGGCTCGGGCTCGCGCTTCGGGTTGCGTGGTAAATGAGCGGTCAGGTGATGTGTTTAGATTAGCGTGAAAATGGATCTTGAGGAGGTGAAATGGAGGCTGGTCTCTGAAGGACTTATTTTATTTCTTTGTTACAACTTCCAAGTGGCCTCTAGCTCCGTTAGTCATGAATAAATGATGTTAAAAAATGTATAAATTACTCTTTTTTTTTACGAAAGACAAAGGTGCTGCTGTGTGCGTGCGGCGCAGTCTCTTTTTTTCTTTCTCTCCCTTTTCCGCCGAGTGGTGCGTGTGCCGGCTCGCGGTGTGAAGCGCGTGTCCGCGCTTTTCTCCGACACTCTTATCACTGCTGATAGACGGCCTTTTGGACAGTCGGGCTGTAAACGGGTTCGGGCTTTTAAAAAGCTGTCAATCAAAATGTACTTGTCGGGCTCGGGCCAAACTCTGTCGGGCTCGGGCCTTTTCGGGCCGAACTTTTAAGGCCCGATTACAGCTCTAGTTCAGAGGTCTTTAAGAAAGATGGGGTCTGTTTTGTCGCAGGGGTCAGGTGACCTCTGGATTGGGTCCTGAGCAGTACCCTCTCTGAAACAATCATTCTTTTAAAAACCCCCTCACATTGACAAGTCCTTCCGTTAGTTTGGCAATTAGAAGGGTCTTTTGCAGACTCTCTGGTGCCTGTTGGTGATTTGGTTGGTTAGCAGAGACTGTCTAGAGCCTGATTTTATGGCTCTGGCTCTGGAATGTTGAGTTCTCTGTGTGGGACCTTGGTCTCTGTCTTTCTCTTAACCAGTCAGTATTCGGCCACAAAGCTAGCATTGACCAGTTATTTCGTTAGTGCTGGGGGGCTCTTTTAAATAGCCAGAATGCTGATGATCATGAGACGTTCTGAACAAATCTTCCCCCCTTCATTCGCGAGAAGTGGAGATTTTGAATTAATTTTCTGGAAGAAGATTAGCTGGTGTTTGGTTCCTACTCATTGTCGCTACAATGTGAACAGACAAAATTTTGGAATGTTTTCAGTTCATACTAAATCAGATGCTTGTTTATTTGATAGTGATGGTGAGAGGTGTTGTGTGTGTGCACTGTAAAAAGTAATTGCTGAATCTCCTTAAGAAAACTTGAATTTAACTTACTTTGGAAAATTTGTTGATTTAACTTGATTAGACTTTGTACTCTGAACTTTTAGGTGGATACTAAACAAATCTAGTACATTGTACTTAAAATTGTTAAGTGTATTGTACTAAAGGCATGTTCACATTGTTGCAAACTTCTTAAGCACAGAATTTGCTAATAATGCTAATAATAATGAAATGAATAAACATTTTAGTAAATACCCTACAATTAGAAATGGTTAAGTTTATACACACACACACACATGCGCGCGCACACACACGTACGTGTATTTATTTATAGGTTCTGAATCTTTTTTTCCCTTTGCTCTATAAAATAACTTGGAAACTACTAAGATTAATGGCAAGCCCATTTGCTGCTGCTGTGTCCCAATCCATTATATTTTTATTAACAGAGCTTGATATTTACTGGCCTTTGGTTAAGTTTCAGCCATGATTTCAGCATAAGAAGAAACTTTTAATTTCTTAAATGCATTTTCGTCTCGCGCATGCGCAATGGGACGGATTGGTTAGTGTTTGAACTTGAAGACGACATCGACGAAGAAGAACTTCAGCTCGCTCGTGTTCGGGATGCGACAGCAAAACTAGGTAAGCTATTTATAAACCTCAATGTCATTGTATTGCTTATAAAAACGTAAATAGAATTTAATTAGATTCTCACGTAAGAGGAAAAGGCATAAGTTAACTGTTACTTAAGTAGTTTTATGTCGAAATAATGAGACCAGCTGAGAGACCACAGACCAGTGGCTTAACGTTAACTTACTAGCTAGGTTTCAAAAATCGATTTTTACTGAACACTTTTTATGTAACGTTAACTTAAAGTTTGTAAGCTATTTTACTCGGTTGTAAGTTCGGGGTAAAAACCTGCGCGGCCTACTTTACGAACATTCTTTCTAGAACGTTCGATGCTCACGTGTCGTTCGTTCACATGGAAATGATCAACACGATGCAGTTAAGAAAGTGTCACTAACAAGTAATTATTACCTTATTATTTTTGTCTTTTTCTTTTGTGTATGCTTATTTTGGGGACTTAATTGATGCACTGAACGTGCAAGTTCTGCTTGTTTTCCTGTGAAAAGAGGTCTCAGCTGTTGAAACACTTTAGATTAAAACATGGAAGCTACTCTAGAAGTACTCCGATTCCATATGTCTACAAAGTTTGTCTGTGTTCATTAAAATAATTAAATGCACTAAGGGTGCACTTAATAAAAAATCATTAACATTAGGCACATGGTAGCCAATCCAGTTCATGTGATAACATCCCTTTGATATTTTACTGCCCACTTTGCAGTTTTGAGGAGCTTTGCTGTGAAGAATACAGTGGAAAGGTGGCCAGCCCTCTTCAGTCAGAGTCAGGTGAGTAAATATTCCCGTCTTTATTGTTTTATAATTTATAATTTTTATAATTCTTTATAATTTAATCTTGAACATTTTCAAAGCAAGTTGATCATTAACCTGTTAAGCTGCAACGCCACTTTTGAAAAATCCCCAGAAATGACATACCCAAACTGAAACAGATACAGTTCATGAACCCTTTGTACTAAAAGCACAAGTATGATCTCGTTTGAAAGCTGACACCTGGCAGTTTATTGTAAATGTAGAATTAATTATTGTCGTAATGACAAAAATTGTTATAAATAGCTTCAAAGTTTTGTAAAGTTATTAGAAATTATTTTTTATGAAACATCCTCATGAAAATAAAATTGAAATTGGCACTGGAGCAATCTAGAAATGCACTACAGCTAAAGCCACATGTCTAAACATTTTATGTTTAAAATCTGAAGATAATAAGCCCAAAACTCTGTATTTAGTTAAATGTTTTTCAAGACCATGTCATGTGACTAACAGTTAGGGCTAGCTAGCATGTTAGCTTAGCACACCATCAATACACGACAATATATGAGATTAAAACCATATTTATGCTCAAAACGTACTTTATAACTCAAGCCGAATGTTTTAAATAATCTTCTGTGATCTAATTTAGCTTCAGATAAAAAAATCAGACAGAAAATATATTATTTGATAGTATTATGCACAATGATGAAGTCTATATAGATTAGCATTACATTATAAATATAATCTATTATTATAAAAATACCTGGCATGGCTTGAAGAACACAGGCAAATCAGATATCATTGCAATCATGTTTATTGTCTTCAAAACATCTTTTATCTGCATGATTACAGCCGATCTCTGTTAGCTGTGTGTGTGTTCGAGGCTTCCTGGAATGTCACATGATCATGGCTCTTCTTCATGTGCCATATATGGACTATATTACTGTGCATATAGCGCCCTCAGGCTATTGGTATGAATTGAAAACACTGTGAATTAGAATACCAAACGCTCATAAAGATTACATTGACGCATTTGGGTATAAATTCAATAAATATTATTCCTGTCTATAGAAATATGATGTGAATCTAAAAGAATCTATCAATATTTCTCCAAATCTGCACATTTTTGAGCTAAAGCCCTGAGGGACGTTGTTTTGTGTATCGCTGTCATGACGACAGCACGGGAGTTTTTTATGAATGGGAGCGGCTGACGCGCATAATTCATATTAAAGGTATCGACTCATTTTTTCATTTCATAACTCCTGACACAAATTAAGACATAACTGTCACTATGAGTTTCTCAGAATACAATAGTGGTCAAATACTGAAACTTGAGTCTTATATCTTTTTAATGATGTATAGTTTGTCAAGGTATAACATTAAATCTGATAGTAATTTTGAATTAAACAAATAAAAAACGCTTCAGTGCGCCGACGCACTGGTGAAGCTTAACAGGTTAACCACTTTTGATGTTTAATTCATACTCGGACATTTCAGTGAAAAGTGCTTAATATCAGTTTGTCCTACTTTTTTTGTTTTTTTTGGATCCTGGCAGAGTTTAGTCTTGTATTTGACAAAAACCGTCAAACTGAATTCTTTCAAGAACTGGACCGATTCACTCCACGTTTCATCGATATCTTCTGGGCTAAAGGTGGAGACATTGGCTCCAGACTTAAGAAGATATTGCAGCAGATTGAAAATAAAGTAAGCTCCTCGACATATCACAATTATTTTTCGATAGCAAAACAACTGTTACCTTTGCTGTTTTTGTTTGCTCTTTGTTGTGTTAGTGTCATGAGCGTTATTTAATATACATTTTTATAACTTTGCAGAAATCCAACATCAATGCGATACGAACAGCCGTTCTTCATGGCCTAGCACTCTTCCTCGGAGAGGACCCTTCTGATTTTTACAAGATAAATTTTGTAAGTATTTTCTTCTCTAATGTTATTCATATTTAAAAGGCAAACTGTTCTTCAAACAGTTTTGACATCTGGCAAGAAGAGTAATGAAGGCAAGATAAAACAGTCAGACACAGAAACAAAGTAAGGGATAGAGAAAAGAATTAAGAAATTAGAGGAAAAAAGACACAAGATACATTTTATATTACATAAAGAAATGAATGAAAAACAGTTGTAAGAAAGACAATATTTTTTTTTTGTTATTTTTAATTTGTATAGCTGGCCTTCAGTTTTATTTGTCTTTTCATGCAGTGGTTTTATGCATGTATTCCTCCCTGCATCCACTGCTGTGTCCTGTTTGAAAGGGCCTTTACATTTAGTGATTTTAATGCACTTTGTGATTTTATCTGTGAAAAGCGCTTTATAAATAAATTTTACTTACTTACTTTTACTTAGACATAATACAGTGTTATTAATTTAGTTTCATGCTTTAATTAGAGTATGTGCTCTTAAAGGGATAATTCACCCAAAAATAAAAATTGTCATTTACTCACCCATATGTTGTTCCAAACCTGTATGAGTTTCTTTCTTCTGCTGAACGTACAGGCGGTTGGCCAAGACACCTGTTGCGTTTAATCTGACTAACGCTGAGAAGGGATATTTCCCGCACCACTTTAACCGCGTTGAAAATGAAAACTACATAGGCCCGTACCCTGACATGAAATTTTACGGGTACACGACAATGTCAAGTCAAGACAGAGAGGCGTTTGATAACTGGTACAGTACCATTTCCGACAAAGTGTTTGATTTTAAAAAAGAACTGGCAATTTATGCTAAAAACGACGTTGTTCTGCTGAGGGACGTATGTATGAAGTATCGCAATGAATTCATTCTGTGTGCAGGCCTTGATCCGTTTAATTATACTACTTTGGCAGCCACATGTTTGGCTACGTATAAAACACACTTCATCCCTAAAGACACAAACACGGAACAATGCGTACGTCAACCAGAGCAAGACGCAGATGGGAGTTTTACTTACTCAAACATGTTCTGAGGGCAGAAAGGAAAATGATTGGTTTACAGCTTCAACCAATGAAACTGAAGCAAGGGCAGGGTTTAGACGTTTGAATTTGATGTGCGCTGCCGCTGCGGTCTGCGGAGGGATTCTTGAGGAATAGTCGGAATAAAAGACAAATGTTCGTGGGAGAACGCATTTATTGCAAGGTAAGTGAATTTACTACTATATTTTGTTACAATTCAACATCCTCTAACGTTTACTAAGATAATAAGCGAACATTTAAAATGCACAGATAATATCATCGTCTAAATATCGTATTGTATGCATTTTGATTTGACTGTTTCATCAGTCGACCAAAACAAAGCTGCTTATGGGGTAACTGGTGTAAAACATGCTTTTCCAATGGTACCTCGCTGTCTGTTAAATTGATATGGGAGAACAGAACAGGATCCTCAATAGATTCAAATTGCTGTTATTTTAGTGTATAATGCGCTGCTCTCAGGGCAGGAGTAGGCTACTCAATAGATTCAAATCGCTGTTATTTTTAGTGTATTATCCGCTGCTCTCAGGGCAGGAGTAGGCTACTCAATAGATTCAAATCACTGTTATTTTAGTGTATTATGCGCTGCTCTCAGGGCAGGAGTACTCAATAGATTCAAATCGCTTTTAGTGTATTACGCGCTGCTCTCAGGGCAGGAGTACTCAATAGATTCAAATCGCTGTTATTTTAGTGTATTACGCGCTGCTCTCAGGGCAGGAGTACTCAATAGATTCAAATCGCTTTTAGTGTATTACGCGCTGCTCTCAGGGCAGGAGTACTCAATAGATTCAAATCGCTGTTATTTTTAGTGTATAACACGCTGCTCTCAGGGCAGGAGTACTCAAGAGATTCAAATCGCTGTTTTTTTTGTGTATTATGCGCTGCTCTCAGGGCAGGAGTAGCCTACTCAATAGATTCAAATCGCTGTTATTTTTAGTGTATTACGCGCTGCTCTCAGGGCAGGAGTACTCAATAGATTCAAATTGCTGTTATTTTAGTGTATTATGCGCTGCTCTCAGGGCAGGAGTAATAGATTCAAAACGCTGTTATTTTTAGTGTATTATGCGCTGCTCTCAGGTCAGGAGTACTCAATAGATTCAAATCGCTGTTATTTTTAGTGTATTATGCGCTGCTCTCAGGGCAGGAGTACTCAATAGATTCAAATTGCTATTTTTAGTGTATTACGCGCAAATCGCTGTTATTTTTACCCGCTGCTCTCAGGGCAGGAGTATAGATTCAAATCGCTGTTATTTTTAGTGTATTACGCGCTGCTCTCAGGGCAGGAGTACTTAGATTCAAATCACTTTTATTTTTAGTGTATTACGCGCTGCTCTCAGGGCAGGAGTACTCAATAGATTCAAATCGCTGTTATTTTAGTGTATTATGCGCTGCTCTCAGGGCCGGAGTAATAGATTCAAATCGCTGTTATTTTAGTGTATTACGCGCTGCTCTCAGGGCAGGAGTACTCAATAGATTCAAATCACTGTTATTTTAGTGTATTATGCGCTGCTCTCAGGGCAGGAGTACTCAATAGATTCAAATCGCTGTTATTTTAGTGTATTATGCGCTGCTCTCAGGGCAGGAGTACTCAATAGATTCAAATCACTGTTATTTTAGTGTATTACGCTCTGCTCTCAGGGCAGGAGTAATAGATTCAAATCGCTGTTATTTTAGTGTATTACGCGCTGCTCTCAGGGCAGGAGTAATAGATTCAAATCGCTGTTATTTTAGTGTATTACGCGCTGCTCTCAGGGCAGGAGTACTCAATAGATTCAAATCGCTGTTATTTTTAGTGTATTACGCGCTGCTCTCAGGGCAGGAGTACTTAGATTCAAATCACTTTTATTTTTAGTGTATTACGCGCTGCTCTCAGGGCAGGAGTACTCAATAGATTTGCTGTTATTTTTAGTGTATTACGCGCTGCTCTCAGGGGAAGGAGTACTCAATAGATTCAAATCGCTGTTATTTTAGTGTATTACGCGCTGCTCTCAGGGCAGGAGTACTCAATAGATTCAAATCACTGTTATTTTAGTGTATTATGCGCTGCTCTCAGGGCAGGAGTACTCAATAGATTCAAATCACTGTTATTTTAGTGTATTATGCGCTGCTCTCAGGGCAGGAGTACTCAATAGATTCAAATCGCTGTTATTTTAGTGTATTATGCGCTGCTCTCAGGGCAGGAGTAATAGATTCAAATCGCTGTTATTTTAGTGTATTACGCGCTGCTCTCAGGGCAGGAGTACTCGATAGATTCAAATCGCTGTTATTTTAGTGTATTACGCGCTGCTCTCAGGGCAGGAGTACTCGATAGATTCAAATCGCTGTTATTTTTAGTGTATTATCCGCTGCTCTCAGGGCAGGAGTACTCGATAGATTCAAATCACTGTTATTTTAGTGTATTACGCGCTGCTCTCAGGGCAGGAGTATAGATTCAAATCGCTGTTATTTTTACGCGCTGCTTTCAGGGCAGGAGTACTCAATAGATTCAAATCGCTGTTATTTTAGTGTATTACGCGCTGCTCTCAGGGCAGGAGTACTCAATAGATTCAAATCACTGTTATTTTAGTGTATTATGCGCTGCTCTCAGGGCAGGAGTACTCAATAGATTCAAATTGCTGTTATTTTAGTGTATTATGCACTGCTCTCAGGGCAGGAGTAATAGATTCAAATCGCTGTTATTTTAGTGTATTACGCGCTGCTCTCAGGGCAGGAGTATAGATTCAAATCGCTGTTATTTTTACGCGCTGCTTTCAGGGCAGGAGTACTCAATAGATTCAAATCACTGTTATTTTTAGTGTATTACGCGCTGCTCTCAGGGCAGGAGTACTCAATAGATTCAAATTGCTGTTATTTTAGTGTATTATGCGCTGTTCTCAGGGCAGGAGTACTCAATAGATTCAAATCGCTGTTATTTTAGTGTATTATGCGCTGCTCTCAGGGCAGGAGTACTCAATAGATTCAAATCGCTGTTATTTTAGTGTATTACGCGCTGCTCTCAGGTAGGGCTGGGCGATAATTCAATCTCGATACGGGATCGCGATAATATTCTGAGCGATTTCGATAATATGCTTGGGACATATTATTCGATATCGCATGAAAAACTAAGCGCAACAGTAGCCTATCTGCCGTATGCCGGTAGGACACGCCCACTTCTCAGCGAGCAGCGTGGCTACTACAGTAAACAGAAGGAGACTGAGAGAGAGGGAAAAAAGTTGGAAAAAGGATAAAAAAAAATGAGGGAAACTGAAGTTGAGGACAGCGAAAATAATGCCGAACGTGAAGGCGACATCACTACATAACTCGAGACCGAAGACATTGTTGAAAGAAAAGGTAACACGTGTGGACGTGGTTTGGATATGGCAGACAACTGACAAGCTGAGCCATATCGCATTAATTATCACAGGCGATCCGTGATAATTAATGCGATATGGCTCAGCTTGTCAGTTAACTACGTCTCTGTGTTGTAAATGCCGCTCCATCTGAAAGCAGGTGATGGCGATTTAGTACTAATCAAGGGACCGGCTTTACTTACGAGATGTGCCTATAAATGTCATGTGATATATCGCCCAGCCCTTGGTTTACTATGTTTACATATTTGTGCAATTTTGGCTCAGATTTCATTCTACTTATAAAACAATTCTAGAGATCTACCTTAATCTTTCAGGTAGTATTTGTGCCAGGGCCATGTTTACTCTTTTTGTACTTGAGATGTTCACTGTCCAGCCAAAGCAATTTAATGTGATAGTTGTCACAGCTGTTAGTTTATATACAATGTTTCAATAAGTAAAAGTTTGTATTATTGTATAAAGGGAGATGACTCATGTTTTCAATTACAAATGATGTGCACAACCTTTTATTTTTGCATTTTTCAATACCTCCAAAAAATCTCTGGGAGGTAAACCAGGATAATAGTATTATAGTGGTTTACTTTTTGCATTTATTTTGTCTTTGTTTAGCACTTGAATGTGTCAGAGGTTGTGACCCACATGTTTACTTAGTTTGGTTCTGTGCTGCCTCTACAAATATTTGAGATTATTATTATTTAATAATTGTGTTTTAACTAAGTTGTTTAAATCAGTTGTTGTTTACAAAATAAAAAAATGTAAAATACATTGAAAAGTGACCACTGACCAGTAACTTACTAGTTTGCACTTGTTTGAAAGCATATAAAACTCTGTATGAGCGAAAGAGCGCTGCTCTAAATTTTCTTTTGCCAGTTGTGGGCCCTGCTGCTCTCTTGACCAATAGAAAGATTCATACAATGTGGGAGTGTAATGTGAATCCTTTGGCTGCATGAAGACCTTAACAAAAATATTTTGTGCTCATTATTGAAAGGCAT
This sequence comes from Squalius cephalus, assembly GCF_949319135.1. NCBI lineage: Eukaryota > Metazoa > Chordata > Actinopteri > Cypriniformes > Leuciscidae > Squalius > Squalius cephalus. Next base: position 23,025,973 of record NC_137127.1, read on the forward strand.
ATTGTTTAATTTTTATGTTATTAAACTTTATTCTAAAGTTTCAGTGAATATCTTGTTTCTTCAAGCTTCAGGATGTCCCTTACACTGGCAGCATCTGCAAAAACTACATATCGTGATAAGAATCGAGATCGATCAATATGGAAAAACATATCGTGATAAAAAAAAATTCCATATCGCCCAGCCCTACTCTCAGGGCAGGAGTACTCGATAGATTCAAATCACTGTTATTTTAGTGTATTACGCGCTGCTCTCAGGGCAGGAGTACTTAGATTCAGATCTAGGGCTGTGTTGAAAAAATCGATTCACCGATTCTGAATCGATTTTCATATTAATTTCTAAAGATCGATCCGTAACTCAGAGGATCGATTTTCCCCGTGAACTTTAACTTGCCGCGTCATTAAATACACGCATGAGCGCGAGGTGGAAGGACATTAAAACAACGTCAGTAACGTTAAGCAAGCGGTTGCTTTGAAAACTCCAGAAACGCTCAAAGCTGCGATCTGGCACCATTTCGAGTTCAGAAGCAATGCAGAGAACGAGCTTGACAAAAGCAAAGGTTTTGTAAGTTCAAATTTTATTTACATTCTGTGTAATAGAGATGCGCGGTTGGCGGTTACAGCCACAGCCGCGGACTCCGCGGATAAACCATGGATCGGGCGGATGACGTGACGAAAAATTATATTTTAATTAAATTCGGACGGGTGGCGGGCGGTTAACCAATCAAATGAAAAATATATGCATACATTAAGCGGATGGCGGGCGGGTGCGGTTTTGAAAATTGGTCAAAAACGTTGGTGCGGATGGATGGCGGACGGATGATGAGTTTTGTGATGCGGTTGAAATTATAGCCCATCGCGCATCTCTACTGTGTAATGTTGTCTGTTTACTGTGAAGCCAGTAACCAACAATCTGTTTACATTTGCACTGGCTCAGAACAAATGTGTTCTAAATGTTGATCATTAAAATAAAAAATAAAGGTGCATTTGCATCTGAACTGTAGGAGCTTTTTGGAAAATTCTTAATGTCATTTTTAATAATACATTAGGTTCGCGTCTAAATAATCGGTCTACTGCTGCTGATATACCTCTGCGTCCTCTGTCGTCTACACCAGTGCAAGTTTGTGAAAGCAGTTGTATCAACACTCTGGAAGGGGGATTGTTCTTTACAACCACCAATACTCCATTAATTTGCAGTTGAATGTCTATAATAATAGTATCAATATGTTGCATAACTACAGTCCTGTAATTCAGGTAACAGCTGGAAAAAAATGCTTTTTTCAAAAACCATTATCTAAATCTCGAAGATCGGATCGGATCAGATCGGATCGAATCGAATAATGATAATCGATTCAAGATCTTGAGAATCGGAATCGAATCGATTCTTGAAATTTGAATCGAAACCCAGCCCTATTCAGATCACTTTTATTTTAGTGTATTATGCGCTGCTCTCAGGGCAGGAGTACTCAATAGATTCAAATTTCTTTTATTTTTAGTGTATTATGCGCTGCTCTCAGGGCAGGAGTACTCGATAGATTGAAATCGCTGTTATTTTAGTGTATTACGCGCTGCTTTCAGGGCAGGAGTACTCAATAGATTCAAATCGCTGTTATTTTAGTGTATTACGCGCTGCTCTCAGGGCAGGAGTACTTAGATTCAAATCACTTTTATTTTTAGTGTATTACGCGCTGCTCTCAGGGCAGGAGTACTCAATAGATTCGAATCGCTGTTATTTTTAGTGTATTACGTGCTGCTCTCAGGGCAGGAGTACTCAATAGATTCAAATCGCATTTATTTTAGTGTATTACGCGATGCTCTCAGGGCAGGAGTACTCAATAGATTCAAATCTCTTATTTTTAGTGTATTACGCGCTGCTCTCAGGGCAGGAGTACTCAATAGATTCAAATTTCTTTTATTTTAGTGTATTACGCGCTGCTCTCAGGGCAGGAGTACTTAGATTCAAATCACTTTTATTTTTAGTGTATTACGCGCTGCTCTCAGGGCAGGAGTACTCAATAGATTAAAATCTCTTATTTTTAGTGTATTACGCGCTGCTCTCAGGGCAGGAGTAATAGATTCAAATCGCTGTTATTTTAGTGTATTACGCGCTGCTCTCAGGGCAGGAGTACTTAGATTCAAATCACTTTTATTTTTAGTGTATTACGCGCTGCTCTCAGGGCAGGAGTACTCAATAGATTCGCTGTTATTTTTAGTGTATTACGCGCTGCTCTCAGGGCAGGAGTACTCAATAGATTCAAATCGCTGTTATTTTAGTGTATTACGCGCTGCTCTCAGGGCAGGAGTACTCAATAGATTCAAATCACTGTTATTTTAGTGTATTATGCGCTGCTCTCAGGGCAGGAGTAATAGATTCAAATCGCTGTTATTTTAGTGTATTACGCGCTGCTCTCAGGGCAGGAGTACTCAATAGATTCAAATCACTGTTATTTTAGTGTATTATGCGCTGCTCTCAGGGCAGGAGTACTCAATAGATTAAAATCGCTGTTATTTTAGTGTATTATGCGCTGCTCTCAGGGCAGGAGTAATAGATTCAAATCGCTGTTATTTTAGTGTATTACGCGCTGCTCTCAGGGCAGGAGTACTCGATAGATTCAAATCGCTGTTATTTTAGTGTATTACGCGCTGCTCTCAGGGCAGGAGTACTCTAGATTCAAATTGCTGTTATTTTTAGTGTATTATCCACTGCTCTCAGGGCAGGAGTACTCGATAGATTCAAAATCACTGTTATTTTAGTGTATTACGCGCTGCTCTCAGGGCAGGAGTATAGATTCAAATCGCTGTTATTTTTACGCGCTGCTTTCAGGGCACGAGTACTCAATAGATTCAAATCGCTGTTATTTTAGTGTATTATGCGCTGCTCTCAGGGCAGGAGTACTCGATAGATTCAAATCACTGTTATTTTAGTGTATTATGCGCTGCTCTCAGGGCAGGAGTAATAGATTCAAATCGCTGTTATTTTAGTGTATTACGCGCTGCTCTCAGGGCAGGAGTATAGATTCAAATCGCTGTTATTTTTACGCGCTGCTTTCAGGGCAGGAGTACTCAATAGATTCAAATCGCTGTTATTTTAGTGTATTATGCGCTGCTCTCAGGGCAGGAGTACTCAATAGATTCAAATCGCTGTTATTTTAGTGTATTATGCGCTGCTCTCAGGGCAGGAGTACTCAATAGATTCAAATCGCTGTTATTTTAGTGTATTACGCGCTGCTCTCAGGGCAGGAGTACTCAATAGATTCAAATCGCTGTTATTTTTAGTGTATTACGCGCTGCTCTCAGGGCAGGAGTACTTAGATTCAAATCACTTTTATTTTTAGTGTATTACGCGCTGCTCTCAGGGCAGGAGTACTCAATAGATTCAAATCACTGTTATTTTAGTGTATTATGCGCTGCTCTCAGGGCAGGAGTAAAAGATTCAAATCGCTGTTATTTTAGTGTATTACGCGCTGCTCTCAGGGCAGGAGTACTCAATAGATTCAAATCGCTGTTATTTTTAGTGTATTATCCGCTGCTCTCAGGGCAGGAGTACTCGATAGATTCAAATCGCTGTTATTTTAGTGTATTATGCGCTGCTCTCAGGGCAGGAGTATAGATTCAAATCGCTGTTATTTTTACGCGCTGCTTTCAGGGCAGGAGTACTCAATAGATTCAAATCACTGTTATTTTTAGTGTATTACGCGCTGCTCTCAGGGCAGGAGTACTCAATAGATTCGAATCGCTGTTATTATTAGTGTATTACGCGCTGCTCTCAGGGCAGGAGTAATAGATTCAAATCGCTGTTATTTTAGTGTATTACGCGCTGCTCTCAGGGCAGGAGTACTTAGATTCAAATCACTTTTATTTTTAGTGTATTACGCGCTGCTCTCAGGGCAGGAGTACTCAATAGATTCGCTGTTATTTTTAGTGTATTACGCGCTGCTCTCAGGGCAGGAGTACTCAATAGATTCAAATCGCTGTTATTTTAGTGTATTACGTGCTGCTCTCAGGGCAGGAGTACTCAATAGATTCAAATCGCTGTTATTTTAGTGTATTATGCGCTGCTCTCAGGGCAGGAGTACTCAATAGATTCAAATCGCTGTTATTTTAGTGTATTACGCGCTGCTCTCAGGGCAGGAGTACTTAGATTCAAATCACTTTTATTTTTAGTGTATTACGCGCTGCTCTCAGGGCAGGAGTACTCAATAGATTCGCTGTTATTTTAGTGTATTACGCGCTGCTCTCAGGGCAGGAGTAATAGATTCAAATCGCTGTTATTTTAGTGTATTACGCGCTGCTCTCAGGGCAGGAGTACTCAATAGATTAAAATCACTGTTATTTTAGTGTATTATGCGCTGCTCTCAGGGCAGGAGTACTCAATAGATTCAAATCGCTGTTATTTTAGTGTATTATGCGCTGCTCTCAGGGCAGGAGTACTCAATAGATTCAAATTGCTGTTATTTTAGTGTATTATGCGCTGCTCTCAGGGCAGGAGTAATAGATTCAAATCGCTGTTATTTTAGTGTATTACACGCTGCTCTCAGGGCAGGAGTACTCGATAGATTCAAATCGCTGTTATTTTTAGTGTATTATCCGCTGCTTTCAGGGCAGGAGTACTCAATAGATTCAAATCACTGTTATTTTTAGTGTATTACGCTCTGCTCTCAGGGCAGGAGTACTCAATAGATTCAAATCGCTGTTATTTTAGTGTATTATGCGCTGCTCTCAGGGCAGGAGTACTCAATAGATTCAAATCGCTGTTATTTTAGTGTATTATGCGCTGCTCTCAGGGCAGGAGTACTCAATAGATTCAAATCGCTGTTATTTTAGTGTATTACGCGCTGCTCTCAGGGCAGGAGTATAGATTCAAATCGCTGTTATTTTTACGCGCTGCTTTCAGGGCAGGAGTACTCAATAGATTCAAATCACTGTTATTTTTAGTGTATTACGCTCTGCTCTCAGGGCAGGAGTACTCAATAGATTCAAATCACTGTTATTTTAGTGTATTATGCGCTGCTCTCAGGGCAGGAGTAATAGATTCAAATCGCTGTTATTTTAGTGTATTACGCGCTGCTCTCAGGGCAGGAGTACTCAATAGATTCAAATCGCTGTTATTTTAGTGTATTATGCGCTGCTCTCAGGGCAGGAGTACTCAATAGATTCAAATCGCTGTTATTTTAGTGTATTACGCGCTGCTCTCAGGGCAGGAGTATAGATTCAAATCGCTGTTATTTTTACGCGCTGCTTTCTGGACAGGAGTACTCAATAGATTCAAATCACTGTTATTTTTAGTGTATTATGCGCTGCTCTCAGGGCAGGAGTACTCAATAGATTCGAATCGCTGTTATTTTTAGTGTATTACGCGCTGCTATCAGGGCAGGAGTACTCAATAGATTCAAATCTCTTATTTTTAGTGTATTACGCGCTGCTCTCAGGGCAGGAGTACTTAGATTCAAATCACTATTATTTTTAGTGTATTATCCGCTGCTCTCAGGGCAGGAGTACTCAATAGATTCAAATCACTTTTATTTTTAGTGTATTACGCGCTGCTCTCAGGGCAGGAGTACTCAATAGATTCAAATCTCTTATTTTTAGTGTATTACGCGCTGCTCTCAGGGCAGGAGTACTCAATAGATTCAAATCGCTGTTATTTTAGTGTATTATGCGCTGCTCTCAGGGCAGGAGTAATAGATTCAAATTTCTTTTATTTTTAGTGTATTACGCGCTGCTCTCAGGGCAGGAGTACTCAATAGATTCAAATCGCTGTTATTTTAGTGTATTTCGCGCTGCTGTCAGGGCAGGAGTACTCAATAGATTCAAATCGCTGTTATTTTAGTGTATTACGCGCTGCTCTCAGGGCAGGAGTACTTAGATTCAAATCACTTTTATTTTTAGTGTATTACGCGCTGCTCTCAGGGCAGGAGTACTCAATAGATTCGCTGTTATTTTTAGTGTATTACGCGGTGCTCTCAGGGCAGGAGTACTCAATAGATTCAAATCGCTGTTATTTTAGTGTATTATGCGCTGCTCTCAGGGCAGGAGTACTCAATAGATTCAAATCGCTGTTATTTTAGTGTATTATGCGCTGCTCTCAGGGCAGGAGTAATAGATTCAAATCGCTGTTATTTTAGTGTATTACGCGCTGCTCTCAGGGCAGGAGTACTCAATAGATTCAAATTGCTGTTATTTTAGTGTATTATGCGCTGCTCTCAGGGCAGGAGTACTCGATAGATTCAAATCGCTGTTATTTTTAGTGTATTATCCGCTGCTCTCAGGGCAGGAGTACTCGATAGATTCAAATCGCTGTTATTTTAGTGTATTACGCGCTGCTCTCAGGGCAGGAGTACTCAATAGATTCAAATCTCTTATTTTTAGTGTATTACGCGCTGCTCTCAGGGCAGGAGTAATAGATTCAAATCGCTGTTATTTTAGTGTATTACGCGCTGCTCTCAGGGCAGGAGTACTTAGATTCAAATCACTTTTATTTTTAGTGTATTACGCGCTGCTCTCAGGGCAGGAGTACTCAATAGATTCGCTGTTATTTTTAGTGTATTACGCGCTGCTCTCAGGGCAGGAGTACTCAATAGATTCGCTGTTATTTTTAGTGTATTACGCGCTGCTCTCAGGGCAGGAGTACTCAATAGATTCAAATCGCTGTTATTTTAGTGTATTATGCGCTGCTCTCAGGGCAGGAGTACTCAATAGATTCAAATCACTGTTATTTTAGTGTATTACGCGCTGCTCTCAGGGCAGGAGTACTCAATAGATTCAAATCACTGTTATTTTAGTGTATTATGCGCTGCTCTCAGGGCAGGAGTACTCAATAGATTCAAATCACTGTTATTTTAGTGTATTATGCGCTGCTCTCAGGGCAGGAGTACTCAATAGATTCAAATCGCTGTTATTTTAGTGTATTATGCGCTGCTCTCAGGGCAGGAGTACTCAATAGATTCAAATTGCTGTTATTTTAGTGTATTACGCGCTGCTCTCAGGGCAGGAGTACTCAATAGATTCAAATCGCTGTTATTTTAGTGTATTATGCGCTGCTCTCAGGGCAGGAGTAATAGATTCAAATCGCTGTTATTTTAGTGTATTACACGCTGCTCTCAGGGCAGGAGTATAGATTCAAATCACTGTTATTTTTACGCGCTGCTTTCAGGGCAGGAGTACTCAATAGATTCAAATCACTGTTATTTTTAGTGTATTACGCTCTGCTCTCAGGGCAGGAGTACTCAATAGATTCAAATCACTGTTATTTTAGTGTATTATGCGCTGCTCTCAGGGCAGGAGTACTCAATAGATTCAAATCACTGTTATTTTAGTGTATTATGCGCTGCTCTCAGGGCAGGAGTAATAGATTCAAATCGTAGTTATTTTAGTGTATTAAGCGCTGCTCTCAGGGCAGGAGTACTCAATAGATTCAAATCGCTGTTATTTTTAGTGTATTACGCGCTGCTCTCAGGGCAGGAGTACTTAGATTCAAATCACTTTTATTTTTAGTGTATTACGCGCTGCTCTCAGGGCAGGAGTACTCAATAGATTCAAATTGCTGTTATTTTTAGTGTATTACGCGCTGCTCTCAGGGCAGGAGTACTTAGATTCAAATCACTTTTATTTTTAGTGTATTATGCGCTGCTCTCAGGACAGGAGTACTCAATAGATTCAAATCGCTGTTATTTTAGTGTATTACGCGCTGCTCTCAGGGCAGGAGTACTCAATAGATTCAAATCGCTGTTATTTTAGTGTATTAAGCGCTGCTCTCAGGGCAGGAGTACTCAATAGATTCAAATCGCTGTTATTTTTAGTGTATTACGCGCTGCTCTCAGGGCAGGAGTACTTAGATTCAAATCACTTTTATTTTTAGTGTATTATGCGCTGCTCTCAGGACAGGAGTAATAGATTCAAATCGCTGTTATTTTAGTGTATTATGCGCTGCTCTCAGGGCAGGAGTACTCAATAGATTCAAATCGCTGTTATTTTAGTGTATTATGCGCTGCTCTCAGGGCAGGAGTAATAGATTCAAATCGCTGTTATTTTAGTGTATTACGCGCTGCTCTCAGGGCAGGAGTACTCAATAGATTCAAATCGCTGTTATTTTAGTGTATTATGCGCTGCTCTCAGGGCAGGAGTACTCAATAGATTAAAATCGCTGTTATTTTAGTGTATTATGCGCTGCTCTCAGGGCAGGAGTACTCAATAGATTAAAATCGCTGTTATTTTAGTGTATTATGCGCTGCTCTCAGGACAGGAGTAATAGATTCAAATCGCTGTTATTTTAGTGTATTACGCGCTGCTCTCAGGGCAGGAGTACTCAATAGATTCAAATCACTGTTATTTTAGTGTATTATGCGCTGCTCTCAGGGCAGGAGTACTCAATAGATTCAAATCGCTGTTATTTTAGTGTATTACACGCAGCTCTCAGGGCAGGAGTACTCGATAGATTCAAATCGCTGTTATTTTTAGTGTATTATCCGCTGCTCTCAGGGCAGGAGTACTCAATAGATTCAAATCGCTGTTATTTTTAGTGTATTACGCGCAGCTCTCAGGGCAGGAGTACTTAGATTCAAATCACTTTTATTTTTAGTGTATTACGCGCTGCTCTCAGGGCAGGAGTACTCAATAGATTCGCTGTTATTTTTAGTGTATTACGCGGTGCTCTCAGGGCAGGAGTACTCAATAGATTCAAATCACTGTTATTTTAGTGTATTATGCGCTGCTCTCAGGGCAGGAGTACTCAATAGATTAAAATCGCTGTTATTTTAGTGTATTATGCGCTGCTCTCAGGGCAGGAGTACTCAATAGATTCAAATTGCTGTTATTTTAGTGTATTATGCGCTGCTCTCAGGGCAGGAGTACTCGATAGATTCAAATCGCTGTTATTTTAGTGTATTACGCGCTGCTCTCAGGGCAGGAGTATAGATTCAAATCGCTGTTATTTTTACGCGCTGCTTTCAGGGCAGGAGTACTCAATAGATTCAAATCACTGTTATTTTTAGTGTATTACGCGCTGCTCTCAGGGCAGGAGTACTCAATAGATTCGAATCGCTGTTATTATTAGTGTATTACGCGCTGCTCTCAGGGCAGGAGTACTCAATAGATTCAAATCTCTTATTTTTAGTGTATTACGCGCTGCTCTCAGGGCAGGAGTAATAGATTCAAATCGCTGTTATTTTAGTGTATTACGCGCTGCTCTCAGGGCAGGAGTACTCAATAGATTCAAATCGCTGTTATTTTAGTGTATTATGCGCTGCTCTCAGGGCAGGAGTACTCAATAGATTCAAATCGCTGTTATTTTTAGTGTATTATCCGCTGCTCTCAGGGCAGGAGTACTCGATAGATTCAAATCGCTGTTATTTTAGTGTATTACGCGCTGCTCTCAGGGCAGGAGTATAGATTCAAATCACTGTTATTTTTAGTGTATTACGCTCTGCTCTCAGGGCAGGAGTACTCAATAGATTAAAATCACTGTTATTTTAGTGTATTATGCGCTGCTCTCAGGGCAGGAGTACTCAATAGATTCAAATCGCTGTTATTTTAGTGTATTATGCGCTGCTCTCAGGGCAGGAGTACTCAATAGATTCAAATCACTGTTATTTTAGTGTATTATGCGCTGCTCTCAGGGCAGGAGTACTCAATAGATTCAAATCGCTGTTATTTTTAGTGTATTACGCGCTGCTCTCAGGGCAGGAGTACTCAATAGATTCAAATCGCTGTTATTTTTAGTGTATTACGCGCTGCTCTCAGGGCAGGAGTACTTAGATTCAAATCACTTTTATTTTTAGTGTATTACGCGCTGCTCTCAGGGCAGGAGTACTCAATAGATTCGCTGTTTTTTTTGTGTATTATGCGCTGCTCTCAGGGCAGGAGTAGCCTACTCAATAGATTCAAATCGCTGTTATTTTTAGTGTATTACGCGCTGCTCTCAGGGCAGGAGTACTCAATAGATTCAAATTGCTGTTATTTTAGTGTATTATGCGCTGCTCTCAGGGCAGGAGTAATAGATTCAAAACGCTGTTATTTTTAGTGTATTATGCGCTGCTCTCAGGTCAGGAGTACTCCATAGATTCAAATCGCTGTTATTTTTAGTGTATTATCCGCTGCTCTCAGGGCAGGAGTACTCGATAGATTCAAATCGCTGTTATTTTTAGTGTATTATGCGCTGCTCTCAGGGCAGGAGTACTCAATAGATTCAAATCACTGTTATTTTAGTGTATTATGCGCTGCTCTCAGGGCAGGAGTACTCAATAGATTAAAATCGCTGTTATTTTAGTGTATTATGCGCTGCTCTCAGGGCAGGAGTAATAGATTCAAATCGCTGTTATTTTAGTGTATTGTGCGCTGCTCTCAGGGCAGGAGTAATAGATTCAAATCGCTGTTATTTTTACGCGCTGCTTTCTGGGCAGGAGTACTCAATAGATTCAAATCACTGTTATTTTTAGTGTATTATGCGCTGCTCTCAGGGCAGGAGTACTCAATAGATTCGAATCGCTGTTATTTTTAGTGTATTACGCACTGCTATCAGGGCAGGAGTACTCAATAGATTCAAATCGCATTTATTTTAGTGTATTACGCGATGCTCTCAGGGCAGGAGTACTCAATAGATTCAAATCTCTTATTTTTAGTGTATTACGCGCTGCTCTCAGGGCAGGAGTACTTAGATTCAAATCACTATTATTTTTAGTGTATTATCCGCTGCTCTCAGGGCAGGAGTACTCAATAGATTCAAATCGCTGTTATTTTTAGTGTATTACGCGCTGCTCTCAGGGCAGGAGTACTCAATAGATTCAAATTTCTTTTATTTTAGTGTATTATGTGCTGCTCTCAGGGCAGGAGTACTTAGATTCAAATCACTTTTATTTTTAGTGTATTACGCGCTGCTCTCAGGGCAGGAGTACTCAATAGATTCGAATCGCTGTTATTATTAGTGTATTACGCGCTGCTCTCAGGGCAGGAGTACTCAATAGATTCGCTGTTATTTTTAGTGTATTATGCGCTGCTCTCAGGGCAGGAGTAATAGATTCAAATCGCTGTTATTTTAGTGTATTACGCGCTGCTCTCAGGGCAGGAGTACTCAATAGATTCAAATCGCTGTTATTTTAGTGTATTATGCGCTGCTCTCAGGGCAGGAGTACTCAATAGATTCAAATTGCTGTTATTTTAGTGTATTACGCGCTGCTCTCAGGGCAGGAGTACTCAATAGATTCAAATCGCTGTTATTTTAGTGTATTATGCGCTGCTCTCAGGGCAGGAGTAATAGATTCAAATCGCTGTTATTTTAGTGTATTACGCACTGCTCTCAGGGCAGGAGTACTCAATAGATTCAAATCACTGTTATTTTAGTGTATTATGCGCTGCTCTCAGGGCAGGAGTACTCAATAGATTCAAATTGCTTTTATTTTAGTGTATTATGCGCTGCTCTCAGGGCAGGAGTAATAGATTCAAATCGCTGTTATTTTAGTGTATTACACGCTGCTCTCAGGGCAGGAGTACTCGATAGATTCAAATCGCTGTTATTTTAGTGTATTACGCGCTGCTCTCAGGGCAGGAGTATAGATTCAAATCACTGTTATTTTTACGCGCTGCTTTCAGGGCAGGAGTACTCAATAGATTCAAATCACTGTTATTTTTAGTGTATTACGCTCTGCTCTCAGGGCAGGAGTACTCAATAGATTCAAATCACTGTTATTTTAGTGTATTATGCGCTGCTCTCAGGGCAGGAGTACTCAATAGATTCAAATCACTGTTATTTTAGTGTATTATGCGCTGCTCTCAGGGCAGGAGTACTCGATAGATTCAAATCGCTGTTATTTTAGTGTATTACGCGCTGCTCTCAGGGCAGGAGTACTCAATAGATTCAAATCACTGTTATTTTAGTGTATTATGCGCTGCTCTCAGGGCAGGAGTAATAGATTCAAATCGCTGTTATTTTAGTGTATTACGCGCTGCTCTCAGGGCAGGAGTACTCAATAGATTCAAATCGCTGTTTTTTTAGTGTATTACGTGCTGCTCTCAGGGCAGGAGTACTCAATAGATTCAAATCACTGTTATTTTAGTGTATTATGCGCTGCTCTCAGGGCAGGAGTAATAGATTCAAATCGCTGTTATTTTAGTGTATTACGCGCTGCTCTCAGGGCAGGAGTATAGATTCAAATCGCTGTTATTTTTACGCGCTGCTTTCAGGGCAGGAGTACTCAATAGATTCAAATCACTGTTATTTTTAGTGTATTATGCGCTGCTCTCAGGGCAGGATTACTCAATAGATTCGCTGTTATTTTTAGTGTATTATGCGCTGCTCTCAGGGCAGGAGTACTCAATAGATTCAAATCACTGTTATTTTAGTGTATTATGCGCTGCTCTCAGGGCAGGAGTACTCAATAGATTCAAATCACTGTTATTTTAGTGTATTATGCGCTGCTCTCAGGGCAGGAGTACTCAATAGATTCAAATCACTGTTATTTTTAGTGTATTATGCGCTGCTCTCAGGGCAGGATTACTCAATAGATTCGCTGTTATTTTTAGTGTATTATGCGCTGCTCTCAGGGCAGGAGTACTCAATAGATTCAAATCACTGTTATTTTAGTGTATTATGCGCTGCTCTCAGGGCAGGAGTACTCGATAGATTCAAATCACTGTTATTTTAGTGTATTATGCGCTGCTCTCAGGGCAGGAGTACTCAATAGATTCAAATCGCTGTTATTTTAGTGTATTACGCGCTGCTCTCAGGGCAGGAGTACTCAATAGATTCAAATCACTGTTATTTTAGTGTATTATGCGCTGCTCTCAGGGCAGGAGTACTCAATAGATTAAAATCGCTGTTATTTTAGTGTATTATGCGCTGCTCTCAGGGCAGGAGTACTCAATAGATTAAAATCGCTGTTATTTTAGTGTATTACGCGCTGCTCTCAGGGCAGGAGTACTCAATAGATTAAAATCGCTGTTATTTTAGTGTATTATGCGCTGCTCTCAGGACAGGAGTAATAGATTCAAATCGCTGTTATTTTAGTGTATTACGCGCTGCTCTCAGGGCAGGAGTACTCAATACACTAAAATAACAGTGATTTGAATCTATTATGCGCTGCTCTCAGGGCAGGAGTACTCAATAGATTCAAATCGCTGTTATTTTAGTGTATTACACGCAGCTCTCAGGGCAGGAGTACTCGATAGATTCAAATCGCTGTTATTTTTAGTGTATTATCCGCTGCTCTCAGGGCAGGAGTACTCAATAGATTCAAATCGCTGTTATTTTTAGTGTATTACGCGCTGCTCTCAGGGCAGGAGTACTCAATAGATTCGCTGTTATTTTTAGTGTATTACGCGGTGCTCTCAGGGCAGGAGTACTCAATAGATTCAAATCACTGTTATTTTAGTGTATTATGCGCTGCTCTCAGGGCAGGAGTACTCAATAGATTAAAATCGCTGTTATTTTAGTGTATTATGCGCTGCTCTCAGGGCAGGAGTAATAGATTCAAATCGCTGTTATTTTAGTGTATTATGCGCTGCTTTCTGGGCAGGAGTACTCAATAGATTCAAATCACTGTTATTTTTAGTGTATTATGCGCTGCTCTCAGGGCAGGAGTACTCAATAGATTCGAATCGCTGTTATTTTTAGTGTATTACGCACTGCTATCAGGGCAGGAGTACTCAATAGATTCAAATCGCATTTATTTTAGTGTATTACGCGATGCTCTCAGGGCAGGAGTACTCAATAGATTCAAATCTCTTATTTTTAGTGTATTACGCGCTGCTCTCAGGGCAGGAGTACTTAGATTCAAATCACTATTATTTTTAGTGTATTATCCGCTGCTCTCAGGGCAGGAGTACTCAATAGATTCAAATCGCTGTTATTTTTAGTGTATTACGCGCTGCTCTCAGGGCAGGAGTACTCAATAGATTCAAATCACTGTTATTTTAGTGTATTATGCGCTGCTCTCAGGGCAGGAGTACTCAATAGATTCAAATCACTGTTATTTTAGTGTATTATGCGCTGCTCTCAGGGCAGGAGTACTCGATAGATTCAAATCGCTGTTATTTTAGTGTATTACGCGCTGCTCTCAGGGCAGGAGTACTCGATAGATTCAAATCACTGTTATTTTAGTGTATTATGCGCTGCTCTCAGGGCAGGAGTAATAGATTCAAATCGCTGTTATTTTAGTGTATTAAACGCTGCTCTCAGGGCAGGAGTACTCAATAGATTCAAATCACTGTTATTTTAGTGTATTACGTGCTGCTCTCAGGGCAGGAGTACTCAATAGATTCAAATCACTGTTATTTTAGTGTATTATGCGCTGCTCTCAGGGCAGGAGTAATAGATTCAAATCGTAGTTATTTTAGTGTATTACGCGCTGCTCTCAGGGCAGGAGTACTCGATAGATTCAAATCGCTGTTATTTTTAGTGTATTATCCGCTGCTCTCAGGGCAGGAGTACTCGATAGATTCAAATAGCTGTTATTTTAGTGTATTACGCGCTGCTCTCAGGGCAGGAGTACTCAATAGATTAAAATCGCTGTTATTTTAGTGTATTATGCGCTGCTCTCAGGGCAGGAGTAATAGATTCAAATCGCTGTTATTTTAGTGTATTACGCGCTGCTCTCAGGGCAGGAGTACTCAATAGATTCAAATCGCTGTTATTTTAGTGTATTACGCGCTGCTCTCAGGGCAGGAGTACTCAATAGATTAAAATCGCTGTTATTTTAGTGTATTGTGCGCTGCTCTCAGGGCAGGAGTAATAGATTCAAATCGCTGTTATTTTAGTGTATTACGCGCTGCTCTCAGGGCAGGAGTATAGATTCAAATCGCTGTTATTTTTACGCGCTGCTTTCAGGGCAGGAGTACTCAATAGATTCAAATCACTGTTATTTTTAGTGTATTATGCGCTGCTCTCAGGGCAGGATTACTCAATAGATTCGCTGTTATTTTTAGTGTATTATGCGCTGCTCTCAGGGCAGGAGTACTCAATAGATTCAAATCACTGTTATTTTAGTGTATTATGCGCTGCTCTCAGGGCAGGAGTACTCAATAGATTCAAATCACTGTTATTTTAGTGTATTACGCGCTGCTCTCAGGGCAGGAGTACTCGATAGATTCAAATCACTGTTATTTTAGTGTATTATGCGCTGCTCTCAGGGCAGGAGTACTCAATAGATTCAAATCGCTGTTATTTTAGTGTATTACGCGCTGCTCTCAGGGCAGGAGTACTCAATAGATTCAAATCACTGTTATTTTAGTGTATTATGCGCTGCTCTCAGGGCAGGAGTACTCAATAGATTAAAATCGCTGTTATTTTAGTGTATTATGCGCTGCTCTCAGGGCAGGAGTACTCAATAGATTAAAATCGCTGTTATTTTAGTGTATTACGCGCTGCTCTCAGGGCAGGAGTACTCAATAGATTAAAATCGCTGTTATTTTAGTGTATTATGCGCTGCTCTCAGGACAGGAGTAATAGATTCAAATCGCTGTTATTTTAGTGTATTACGCGCTGCTCTCAGGGCAGGAGTACTCAATACACTAAAATAACAGTGATTTGAATCTATTATGCGCTGCTCTCAGGGCAGGAGTACTCAATAGATTCAAATCGCTGTTATTTTAGTGTATTACACGCAGCTCTCAGGGCAGGAGTACTCGATAGATTCAAATCGCTGTTATTTTTAGTGTATTATCCGCTGCTCTCAGGGCAGGAGTACTCAATAGATTCAAATCGCTGTTATTTTTAGTGTATTACGCGCTGCTCTCAGGGCAGGAGTACTCAATAGATTCGCTGTTATTTTTAGTGTATTACGCGGTGCTCTCAGGGCAGGAGTACTCAATAGATTCAAATCACTGTTATTTTAGTGTATTATGCGCTGCTCTCAGGGCAGGAGTACTCAATAGATTAAAATCGCTGTTATTTTAGTGTATTATGCGCTGCTCTCAGGGCAGGAGTAATAGATTCAAATCGCTGTTATTTTAGTGTATTACGCGCTGCTCTCAGGGCAGGAGTACTCAATAGATTCAAATTGCTGTTATTTTAGTGTATTATGCGCTGCTCTCAGGGCAGGAGTACTCGATAGATTCAAATCGCTGTTATTTTTAGTGTATTATCCGCTGCTCTCAGGGCAGGAGTACTCGATAGATTCAAATCGCTGTTATTTTAGTGTATTACGCGCTGCTCTCAGGGCAGGAGTATAGATTCAAATCGCTGTTATTTTTACGCGCTGCTTTCAGGGCAGGAGTACTCAATAGATTCAAATCGCTGTTATTTTTAGTGTATTATCCGCTGCTCTCAGGGCAGGAGTACTCAATAGATTCGAATCGCTGTTATTTTTAGTGTATTACGCGCTGCTCTCAGGGCAGGAGTAATAGATTCAAATCGCTGTTATTTTAGTGTATTACGCGCTGCTCTCAGGGCAGGAGTACTCAATAGATTCAAATCGCTGTTATTTTAGTGTATTATGCGCTGCTCTCAGGGCAGGAGTACTCAATAGATTCAAATTGCTGTTATTTTAGTGTATTATGCGCTGCTCTCAGGGCAGGAGTAATAGATTCAAATCGCTGTTATTTTAGTGTATTACGCGCTGCTCTCAGGGCAGGAGTACTCAATAGATTTGCTGTTATTTTTAGTGTATTACGCGCTGCTCTCAGGGCAGGAGTACTCAATAGATTCAAATCACTGTTATTTTAGTGTATTATGCGCTGCTCTCAGGGCAGGAGTACTCAATAGATTCAAATTGCTGTTATTTTAGTGTATTATGCGCTGCTCTCAGGGCAGGAGTAATAGATTCAAATCGCTGTTATTTTAGTGTATTACACGCTGCTCTCAGGGCAGGAGTACTCGATAGATTCAAATCGCTGTTATTTTTAGTGTATTATCCGCTGCTCTCAGGGCAGGAGTACTCGATAGATTCAAATCACTGTTATTTTAGTGTATTATGCGCTGCTCTCAGGGCAGGAGTAATAGATTCAAATCGCTGTTATTTTAGTGTATTATGCGCTGCTCTCAGGGCAGGAGTATAGATTCAAATCACTGTTATTTTTAGTGTATTACGCTCTGCTCTCAGGGCAGGAGTACTCAATAGATTCAAATCACTGTTATTTTAGTGTATTATGCGCTGCTCTCAGGGCAGGAGTACTCAATAGATTCAAATCACTGTTATTTTAGTGTATTATGCGCTGCTCTCAGGGCAGGAGTACTCAATAGATTCAAATCACTGTTATTTTTAGTGTATTACGCTCTGCTCTCAGGGCAGGAGTACTCAATAGATTCAAATCACTGTTATTTTAGTGTATTATGCGCTGCTCTCAGGGCAGGAGTACTCAATAGATTCAAATCACTGTTATTTTAGTGTATTATGCGCTGCTCTCAGGGCAGGAGTAATAGATTCAAATCGCTGTTATTTTAGTGTATTAAGCGCTGCTCTCAGGTGTAGGATTGAGTGCGAAACAAACACAAATGAATCTTCCAGGTGAATTGTTCAAACATAATTTCTCACAGAACTGAACATTCCAGACACCAAATCACCAACCCCAGAGCCATAAAAGAAGGCTCCAGCCAGCCAGTCTCCGCTGACCAACGAAAACCCCCAGCTAAGAACTTTATGGCCATGCAAGCTTCAAAGAAGATGAGCCCAACTAAAGGAAGAACTGGTCAATGTGAGATAGCTTGGAAAAGAATGATTGGCTCAGAGATAGCACAATTCAGCCCGATCAAGATAACAGCAGGAGCTGCTCGAGCCCACAACATTCCAGACCCCTCCTTCGTAAGGACCTCTGATAGACCTCAGGGTGTAAAATCGTTTCAAACCACAGAACTGAGATTTTACCTATAACATACATAAAATCATTCAAGAACAATTTTCAATGGACTTATAGATCAAGCATCATGCAACGACATGATTCTATATTGTTCCTACAATAGATGGGTGTATCTGATATGCTTAGATGCCATACAATTCATGTAATTGTTATTATTGTTAGATGTTTGAATGAAAATGTGTTGTGTTTCATATCAATATTATCGTATGTTCTTAATTCAAAGGATGGCTTGATTGAAATCTGTGGAAAATGTTTTGGATTCTTATAATAGTAATAATGTCTTAGCTGTGGCCTCTGTACTCTTTGCTAGAGCTTAGAGAGTAAGGAGAGCACAGATAAGCTTGATTTATGATAAGAAGTGAAGAGAACGCCACCTCCTAAACAAAGACAGTGTCTAATTGGTTAGAACTGATCCAGGAGGCTGGGCGGACATTTGAGTTTAAACTCTTAACACCAGAACAAAGTTTAGAGTTTTAGTGCAGAACCAAAAATGCAGCGGGAGATGAAGATCTAAGACAGACTAGGAACCATGTAAACGCGCAGACGAAACAACCCAAATCAAGATCTTGAGAACATGGGTTAAACAGCTTCATTCAAGCCATCATCTACTCCTCTCAATTTCCTTTCTTTTCTTAGTTTCCTTTCTTTTCCGTTGTGAGTCTCGGTTCTAAGTTAAGTTTTGCGACAAGATTTCGAGCCACGTTTCTTCTGCAAAGCCAGCTTCAAACAAAGACTTTCATTCCGCCAGCACGCCACGTGACTGACCACGTGACCCAGACATCAGGCACGAGGAGACCAGCCAAGAACGACCGGGAAAACCCCTTTCATGCAACAAAAGGGAATCCCCAAAAGCAAAGACAAGCAAGTACTGCCTCCAGACTCTTAAGCTGAACTGGTGTATTTGATACAGATTTAACACTAGAAGTCCCAGAGAGCAGCCATTTGGCTTTTCTACCTATAAAACCCGCAGGACAGCCGATGGGCTGGAAGGCTTTAGGCTAATATCCTTAATCACCTGTAAACGGTTGCTTTTGTTATGTAAATAATGTGGGGCCATGCTGAGCCACTTCAAGGAAACTTGTGTTTCACTTTGCCATCTTAGGGAGAAATCAACACACATGTTTTTTTTCCTTTGTTGCTGAGATTTATTGATAAAAACAGTACAAAATAAAATAGAAACCAACCATTTGTACACATATTTACAAATATTATTAAAAAGTGAGTGAGTACATTCCAGCAATCACTCACAATCCTGGCACTGCCATGGTATCTCCCGTCTGCATTTACCACATGTGTATCTGTAGCAGCGAACACATCGCACAGTGGCATGATTGTTCTTGCATTGGTGTTTGACTTGACACATGGCTCTTTTTCCAGGGCTAGGTGTGGAGGGTTGTGTCCGAAGCAATTGTTCTTTTCTTGCCTTCTTCGCACACATATGAGAGTTAGCCAACTCTCTTGCAAGCTCCACCAGGAAGTCCACCCGTCTTTCCTGCCTTCCGGTGCATGCTTGATACAGCACATGTGCATTCAGTGCTGCCATGTCAATCATGTTATAGACCACGGCAACTGGCCAGCGCCGTGTCCCTGTGCGGACAGTGTACTCCCGCACCATCTGGTCCATCACATCCACGCCGCACTTTGTGGTGTTGTAAAGGGTGACAGTGTTTGGCTTCCTTTTGGTGGTATTATCAGTCTGAATCACGCTGTGCATGCTGCTAAGAATGTAGACGGCCTTCTTCCGTTTGGGCGCATATGCCGTCAGCGTAGCAGCAGTGGTTGAAAACACCTAATAAATAAGATAAATTGTTATTTTCATAGCACTTTTACACACAATGACACACTTGGCGGTGTTGATTCTAAAAATTAGAAACACAAACATAGAACCACAAAAGACCTGCAACATACCTGAGTGGTGAATTCATTGCGATCTGTGTGTATAGCAGATTGAGGGATTTCCCGGCGAATCTTGTTGACTGTGCCGAGGATGGTGGTTTTCCGGCTAAGAAGTTTATGCGCAAGTGACAGCGATGTGAAGAAATTGTCCGTGGTAACATTTCTGCCCTTGTCTAGGAATGGTTCCATCAGCCTCATCACTACATTTTCAGACAGTCTCTCTCCACTGGGACGACTAGGGTCCTTGCCAAGATATGGGAGGACATTACAAATGTACTTGGATTTTAGGTCGCAAGCCACCCAAAACTTGATCCCAAACTTGTCAGGTTTAGTTGCAATATACTGCAGGAAACAGCAGCGAGTCTTTGATGGGAAAAGCTGTTCATCAACAGTGATATGTAGACCAGGGTTGTAGGACGTGATGCAATTGGTGACAAATGATCCCCACACACTGGAAATTGCAGCAAACTTATCAGTCTTTGCTCGATCCCTCCGGGTGGACCTGTCATCAAAGCGTAGGTGTCGCATGATGTCTTGGAAGCGGTTTCGCGGCATTGTTCCAATGATATGTGGGTTTCCCAGGTTTGCTGACCAGCAGTCACGTAGTGATGGAACCTTGGTAAGCCCCCGCAAGATGACAATTGCAATAAATGCCATTAGTTCAGGGAGGGCCATGAACCAATGAACATGCTCCGTTTCCTGTGCATGTTGAATAGTCCATTCTTGAATGCTATGAAGCATGTCAAGAGTGATGAAACACAGGAAGCTCTGAAGGCGACTCGAGATACTTTTCCTGGCCTTAGCCGTTGGCTCTCCATCTGCAGCGTACGCTTTGATTGGGGTGAAAGGGAGACGCATCCCCACCTGTTCTTCACGCCACACTGTGCCATCTTTCGCTGTCTCTGTCAGGTCAGTCCCCAAACGGGCTCTCTTTTTTGGTTGAGGAGCAGTCTCCTCATCTGCAGTGTGAACAAATTCAAATTGTGAGCAATGGAAAAGTCAAATGATATCACAAATGCATGCATAGATACTAATAATAATTCCAGTATCTCCTTCTCTGTATCGAAATAATGTCTGAAATATCTTCCTAAATAAAAAGATACAACTAAAGCAAAGAAACAACTAATAATGTTTTGCACTTCAGATGGCAGTGAATGTCTGCTAAGTAGTACAAACAAAAAAGTGGACAATACAAAAAAGGCAGAGTAAATATTTATGTCACTCCACTCTGCTTTTTTGGTGTTTTCCACTTACTGGTTTGAAATGAAATAGGAAATAATATGAAATGAAACTTAACCTGAAGACAGATCAGACAGCTCTGAGTCCGAATCCGGCTGTAGTTCTATGTCTTCTCCATCTGAGTCACAAGGGTTTACTTCACTCAGGATAATTTCCAAGGCCTGCCGAGTGGTGAGTCTTCTCTGCATTTTCTTTTCTTGGAGAGGAGGTTCGTACACCACAGAATTCTTGAGGGCACTGAAGTAGTAGGCTATGTGCAGTGAGATTTTATCCACCTCAGCACAAAAGGAATTACCTCTCATTTGAGAGCAAGCTGCATGCAATTAGATGTGCTAATTCATACCTGTTTACATCTGGGCAAGACCTTACATGCCAATGTGAGACATGGTCAATCAAGTTCTCTGCTTTTAACAGCCCTCCCTCCCCCACACATACAAACAAGCCACCAGCAACCATTCACACACACCCCCCAACCCCCCTGCAGATTGCTCAGGTAATGACCACATTTACACATGAATTGATGCTAATGATAGCCAAAAGACTAGCCAGTTAGCATCCACTTGGCTAAAGGAGGGTTACAAATCTCTGGGACTTCTAGTGTTAATAACCTAGGAAACGATAGGTTAAACTAATGATTGATGGTTCATTCAGGTTGTGTCTTATAAGTGCATATCCTCTCACTCTTAAACTCACTCTTAAAACTTAATCTTTCCTTACTCTTTTCTTTCTGCAACGCGTTTGAATGTGTATGTGTGTGTTTGTGTTAGATATTAGTTTTATGTGTTAGAATAATCAATAAAGTCTTGTTTGTATTCTAAAGAGAAATATTACTTGTGTTATTTTGCTTACAAATTTAATGTCTTAAACTTCTGATCTAAGTTACCTTGCTAACTATATAGTGTTTCACTATAGTTCGGATATTTATATCCGTTGCAGAGTTGATGGTTACAGCCAGTTCAAATGAACCGCGAACGAGTCATTTGCTCGGTTGTAATAAGTGACTCTTTTGAATTCCCTATAAATTAATTAATAATTCCTTTGAGCTAAATTGTAATCACTACAAATTACAAATATCCTACACAGGGCAGGAGTACTTAGATTCAAATCACTTTTATTTTTAGTGTATTACGCGCTGCTCTCAGGGCAGGAGTACTCAATAGATTCGCTGTTATTTTTAGTGTATTACGCGCTGCTCTCAGGGCAGGAGTACTCAATAGATTCAAATCACTGTTATTTTAGTGTATTATGCGCTGCTCTCAGGGCAGGAGTAATAGATTCAAATCGCTGTTATTTTAGTGTATTACGCGCTGCTCTCAGGGCAGGAGTACTCAATAGATTCAAATTGCTGTTATTTTAGTTTATTACGCGCTGCTCTCAGGGCAGGAGTACTCGATAGATTCAAATCGCTGTTATTTTTAGTGTATTATGCGCTGCTCTCAGGGCAGGAGTACTCGATAGATTCAAATCACTGTTATTTTAGTGTATTACGCGCTGCTCTCAGGGCAGGAGTACTCAATAGATTCAAATCGCTGTTATTTTAGTGTATTACGCGCTGCTCTCAGGGCAGGAGTATAGATTCAAATCGCTGTTATTTTTACGCACTGCTTTCTGGGCAGGAGTACTCAATAGATTCAAATCACTGTTATTTTTAGTGTATTATGCGCTGCTCTCAGGGCAGGAGTACTCAATAGATTCAAATCTCTTATTTTTAGTGTATTACGCGCTGCTCTCAGGGCAGGAGTACTTAGATTCAAATCACTTTTATTTTTAGTGTATTACGCGCTGCTCTCAGGGCAGGAGTACTCAATAGATTCGAATCGCTGTTATTATTAGTGTATTACGCGCTGCTCTCAGGGCAGGAGTACTCAATAGATTCAAATCTCTTATTTTTAGTGTATTACGCGCTGCTCTCAGGGCAGGAGTAATAGATTCAAATCGCTGTTATTTTAGTGTATTACGCGCTGCTCTCAGGGCAGGAGTACTTAGATTCAAATCACTTTTATTTTTAGTGTATTACGCGCTGCTCTCAGGGCAGGAGTACTCAATAGATTCGCTGTTATTTTTAGTGTATTACGCGCTGCTCTCAGGGCAGGAGTACTCAATAGATTCAAATCGCTGTTATTTTAGTGTATTATGCGCTGCTCTCAGGGCAGGAGTAATAGATTCAAATCGCTGTTATTTTAGTGTATTACGCGCTGCTCTCAGGGCAGGAGTACTCAATAGATTCAAATCGCTGTTATTTTAGTGTATTATGCGCTGCTCTCAGGGCAGGAGTACTCAATAGATTCAAATTGCTGTTATTTTAGTGTATTATGCGCTGCTCTCAGGGCAGGAGTAATAGATTCAAATCGCTGTTATTTTAGTGTATTACACGCTGCTCTCAGGGCAGGAGTACTCGATAGATTCAAATCGCTGTTATTTTAGTGTATTACGCGCTGCTCTCAGGGCAGGAGTATAGATTCAAATCACTGTTATTTTTACGCGCTGCTTTCAGGGCAGGAGTACTCAATAGATTCAAATCACTGTTATTTTTAGTGTATTACGCTCTGCTCTCAGGGCAGGAGTACTCAATAGATTCAAATCGCTGTTATTTTAGTGTATTACGCGCTGCTCTCAGGGCAGGAGTATAGATTCAAATCACTGTTATTTTTACGCGCTGCTTTCAGGGCAGGAGTACTCAATAGATTCAAATCACTGTTATTTTAGTGTATTATGCGCTGCTCTCAGGGCAGGAGTACTCGATAGATTCAAATCGCTGTTATGTTAGTGTATTACGCGCTGCTCTCAGGGCAGGAGTATAGATTCAAATCGCTGTTATTTTTACGCGCTGCTTTCAGGGCAGGAGTACTCAATAGATTCAAATCACTGTTATTTTTAGTGTATTACGCTCTGCTCTCAGGGCAGGAGTACTCAATAGATTCAAATCACTGTTATTTTAGTGTATTATGCGCTGCTCTCAGGGCAGGAGTAATAGATTCAAATCGCTGTTATTTTAGTGTATTAAGCGCTGCTCTCAGGGCAGGAGTACTCAATAGATTCAAATCGCTGTTATTTTTAGTGTATTACGCGCTGCTCTCAGGGCAGGAGTACTTAGATTCAAATCACTTTTATTTTTAGTGTATTACGCGCTGCTCTCAGGGCAGGAGTACTCAATAGATTTGCTGTTATTTTTAGTGTATTACGCGCTGCTCTCAGGGCAGGAGTACTCAATAGATTCAAATCACTGTTATTTTAGTGTATTATGCGCTGCTCTCAGGGCAGGAGTACTCAATAGATTAAAATCGCTGTTATTTTAGTGTATTATGCGCTGCTCTCAGGGCAGGAGTAATAGATTCAAATCGCTGTTATTTTAGTGTATTACGCGCTGCTCTCAGGGCAGGAGTACTCAATAGATTCAAATTGCTGTTATTTTAGTGTATTATGCGCTGCTCTCAGGACAGGAGTAATAGATTCAAATCGCTGTTATTTTAGTGTATTACGCGCTGCTCTCAGGGCAGGAGTACTCGATAGATTCAAATCGCTGTTATTTTTAGTGTATTACGCGCTGCTCTCAGGGCAGGAGTACTCAATAGATTCAAATCGCTGTTATTTTAGTGTATTACGCGCTGCTCTCAGGGCAGGAGTACTCAATAGATTCAAATCGCTGTTATTTTTAGTGTATTATGCGCTGCTCTCAGGGCAGGAGTACTCAATAGATTCAAATCGCTGTTATTTTAGTGTATTACGCGCTGCTCTCAGGGCAGGAGTATAGATTCAAATCGCTGTTATTTTTACGCGCTGCTTTCAGGGCAGGAGTACTCAATAGATTCAAATCACTGTTATTTTTAGTGTATTATGCGCTGCTCTCAGGGCAGGAGTACTCAATAGATTCGCTGTTATTTTTTAGGGATGCAACGATACCATTTTTTCAGAACCGATCCGATCCGATACCAAAAATTCTGAGTATCGGCCGATACCGATCCGTACCGATACCAGCGCAGTTTTTTTTTTAATCAAGTAGAATTTCTATTACTCTGTGTTAAACTGATAAGAACTGAAAAAAGAGAAAAACACCAACAAAAAATATATGATCATAATCTGACATAAATGCTATTATAAACTAGATTAGTGGATAATTCAGCAATAAAATTTAGTCTAGAAAAATCACGAGTGCACAATTAATTGTATAAAATCTGAACATTTTGTGAAAAAAATGTTTAGTGGAGAACAAATTAGAGACAATAAGTGTAACACTAAATCTGGTAAAACTTTACACATTGCTCTTTGTATTGTTGTAAAATACATTCATGAAAAACAAGATAAAAATAGCAATTATTTTATATCCTACTATAAAATTGAGACATTTTTTAAATGTATAGCACAGCTGTTTAATAAGGTAGCAACATAATAGATAGGACAGGACAAGAACGGCTATTAATAATCTTTCATTTCGTCACTGTATTATGATATGAAAGGCTCCAATACAACGCGGCACAAAGCGCTTATGCGCATCCCGAGCGCAGAATGATGCGCTTGAAGCAACATGAGGCGCAGCGCGTCGAGTCCGCATTGAAAAGTTTAAAGCACAAAGAAAATACATATGATGCATGGTGTATTATACAGTATCTAT
Organism: Squalius cephalus; assembly: GCF_949319135.1. Lineage (NCBI taxonomy): Eukaryota > Metazoa > Chordata > Actinopteri > Cypriniformes > Leuciscidae > Squalius > Squalius cephalus. Next base: position 23,051,494 of record NC_137127.1, read on the forward strand.
CTATGCAATAGTCTATTCAGCATTTTCTTTTAAATTTCAGTTACTGTGCGCGTGAAGAACAAATAGTACCTGACTTTACTGCAGTGTTGTGATCTGAACAGACACCCTGTAGAAAGTAACATGATTAAGGTACAGCAATAAAGTCCAGCAAGATAAAGTTGTTTTATGTGAAACCATATACCTTTATCTACAGATCAAGTATAACAATAGTAACACTGAATCATCTTGGAGAGTTTCATCGTGTTAACTGTCATAACCGGACGCGACGCGCTGTTTGAGTGCTGAATGAAGAATGATTGACAGCCGCAGCTGAGGGAAACGTTTACGTGATCTTGAATTTAACACTTAAATATTAATTTATATCTCACATTATACTATATAATGGCTTCAGAACACTTAAAATATTGTGCACGAAAACTTATGGTGCTTTATAATGTTTGTGGGGCTTAACAATAACACTGAATAGTATACGCACAATATCGGATTTGGATCGGCCTTGTCTGACCGATACCCGATCCGCCAAAAATGGCAGTATCGGAGCCGATTCCGATACTGAGTATCGGATCGGTGCATCCCTATTATTTTTAGTGTATTATGCGCTGCTCTCAGGGCAGGAGTACTCAATAGATTCAAATCGCTGTTATTTTAGTGTATTACGCGCTGCTCTCAGGGCAGGAGTACTCAATAGATTCAAATCGCTGTTATTTTAGTGTATTACGCGCTGCTCTCAGGGCAGGAGTACTCAATAGATTCAAATCGCTGTTATTTTAGTGTATTACGCGCTGCTCTCAGGGCAGGAGTACTCAATAGATTCAAATCACTGTTATTTTAGTGTATTATGCGCTGCTCTCAGGGCAGGAGTACTCAATAGATTCAAATTGCTGTTATTTTAGTGTATTATGCGCTGCTCTCAGGGCAGGAGTAATAGATTCAAATCGCTGTTATTTTAGTGTATTACGCGCTGCTCTCAGGGCAGGAGTACTCAATAGATTAAAATCGCTGTTATTTTAGTGTATTATGCGCTGCTCTCAGGGCAGGAGTAATAGATTCAAATCGCTGTTATTTTAGTGTATTACGCGCTGCTCTCAGGGCAGGAGTAATAGATTCAAATCGCTGTTATTTTAGTGTATTACGCGCTGCTCTCAGGGCAGGAGTACTCAATAGATTCAAATCGCTGTTATTTTTAGTGTATTATGCGCTGCTCTCAGGGCAGGAGTACTCAATAGATTAAAATCGCTGTTATTTTAGTGTATTGTGCGCTGCTCTCAGGGCAGGAGTAATAGATTCAAATCGCTGTTATTTTAGTGTATTACGCGCTGCTCTCAGGGCAGGAGTACTCAATAGATTCAAATCGCTGTTATTTTAGTGTATTACGCGCTGCTCTCAGGGCAGGAGTACTCAATAGATTCAAATCACTGTTATTTTAGTGTATTATGCGCTGCTCTCAGGGCAGGAGTACTCAATAGATTCAAATCGCTGTTATTTTAGTGTATTACGCGCTGCTCTCAGGGCAGGAGTACTCAATAGATTCAAATCACTGTTATTTTAGTGTATTATGCGCTGCTCTCAGGGCAGGAGTACTCAATAGATTCAAATTGCTGTTATTTTAGTGTATTATGCGCTGCTCTCAGGGCAGGAGTACTCAATAGATTCAAATTGCTGGTATTTTTAGTGTATTATGCGCTGCTCTCAGGGCAGGAGTACTCAATAGATTCAAATTGCTGTTATTTTTAGTGTATTACGCGCTGCTCTCAGGGCAGGAGTACTCAATAGATTCAAATCGCTGTTATTTTAGTGTATTACGCGCTGCTCTCAGGGCAGGAGTACTCGATAGATTCAAATCGTTGTTATTTTAGTGTATTATGCGCTGCTCTCAGGGCAGGAGTACTCGATAGATTCAAATCACTGTTATTTTAGTGTATTACGCGCTGCTCTCAGGGCAGGAGTACTTAGATTCAAATCACTTTTATTTTAGTGTATTACGCGCTGCTCTCAGGGCAGGAGTACTTAGATTCAAATCAATTTTCTGCCGTGTAGAGTTTCACAACACGCAGCACCTTGTCAAACGCATATCTCAGTACGCGTTTACCAGACATTGGGAAATCACATTTCACATTAGCTATGTCTTCATGAAGAAACTTTGTCAAGCTAACATTTTGCTTTTTCCTAGGTGCAAAAGTCAGTTCCTCTCTCATTTCAACAGGTCCTCTTGTTGGCGAAATACACATGACCTTTCTATATATATATACACACACACACACACACATATGTGTGTGTGTGTATGTATATATGTGTGTATATATATACATACACACACACACACACACACACACACATATGTGTATATATATATATATATATGTGTGTGTGTGTGTGTGTGTGTGTATGTGTGTGTGGAATGCTTAATATCAGGCTTGATGTAATTTTACTTGATTTGTGATTTAATAACTATTTAATTTAATTGATTTGAGTACTCGATTTTCAACTATGCATACTATGTATCTCTGCTGCAAGCTAAACCACAACAGTGGCGTTTGTATTTATTTTACATGTGGATTTGTTTGCTTTGATTGTAGCTGCTGTCATGAAATGGGACCCAGCTGCAACAGAGGCCCAAATAAAGATCATTTGGCAGCCGATCATCTGAAACATGCCCCCGGGAGAGTCGGGGGTGGTGGCTATAAATGAATCTTGTGGACCTTATAGCAGCCACATTTTGTTAATTGTTATGTTATACTGGTTTAACAACATTTTATAGATTATTTAAAGGGAAATTGTGATATTTATAACTTTACTGTTCTGGCTTTTAAGCTTTATTGTGTTATTGTGTTAATTTATACTTTACTGTTCTGGCTTTAAGTTGTATCTTGTTGTGTTAATTTATACTTTACTGTTCTGGCTGTTAAGTTTTGGTCCAGCAGAACAAACTAGTAATAAAAATATATTTTGAGATTTAAATAGTTGATCTCTTGGAGTGGTCAGTTTGGTTTACGGGAAAATGGTAAGCAGTTTATTGCAATTATATTGATAAGATAAAAAATGCAAGACTAGTATATTCAATTGAATATTCAATATTATCAATATTCTTTAAAATCTTATTTAGGTCTATGGTCTGTGTTTCTGCAGTTTCATGACACAACAACCATTAACAATGAGTAGCTGGGTTTTCCTCAGTGAGAACTAACTCACTGCCACTGTTTTGAAATAAATATTTTTTTAAAGTTGGATCCTTGCAAATATGCACAGTTGGGATTTCATTGTCAGTATGGGTCTTTGACATTTCTACTACAGAAAACGCATCTAATACAACTTTTATTCTGGCTGCCTTTAGATGTCTAACAATTACGTCTTTAGCATGTCTTTAATTGACGTCTATACAATGTTTAGAAAAGACGTATAAAAACCTTTTTTTCTGGCTCCTGTGAGGACGTCTTCTGGATGTCTAACAATTACGTCTGTAGCACATCTTTAATTGACGTCTAAACAATGTTTAGAAAAGACGTATAAAAAAACATTCTGGCTCCTGTGAGGACGTCTTCTTGATGTTTAACAATTACGTCTTTAATTGACGTCCAAACAATGTCCTGAAAAGACGCATAAAAAAACCTTCATTCTGGCTCTTGTGAGGATGTCTTCTGGATGTCTAACAATTACGTCTGTAGCACGTCTTTAATTGACGTCTAAACAATGTCCTTAAAAGACGTATAAAAAACTTTCATTCTGGCTCCTGTGAGGACGTCTTCTGGATGTCTAACAATTACGTCTGTAGCACGTCTATAATTTGTGTCAATACAATGTCCAGAAAAGACATATAAAAAACTTTCATTCTGGCTCCTGTGAGAACGTCTTCTGGATGTCTAACAATTACGTCTTTCAGACGTGTTCTAGACAACTTTTTGCTCGCTGGGTCAGCTCTATATTTCTTCACGCCCTGGCGAAACTTACCAATTCACAAAATTAACAGAATGTATAGATGATACAAAAAATTGGATGACTAGTAATTTCCTACTACTTAATTCTGAAAAAACAGAGATTCAAATTATTGGACAAAAAACTTCCTCATGTAATAATCTAGAATACTGTCTAACACTTGATGGCTACTCTGTCAAGTCTTCGTAGTCGTTTAGGAACCTGGGTGTGCTCTTTGATACCAATCTTTCATTTGAAAGTCATGTTTCTAGTATCTGTAAAACGCATTTTTTTCATCTTAAAAATATATCTAAATTACGTCATATGCTCTCATTGACAAATGCGGAACAATTAGTCCATGCGTTCATGACATCAAGGCTAGATTATTGCAATGCTATTATGGGTGGTTGCCCTGCACGCTTAATAAACAAATTACAGCTGGTCCAAAACGCAGCAGCTTGATTTCTTACCAGAACCAGGAAGTATGACCATATTAGCCCAGTTCTGTCAACACTGCACTGGCTCCCTATTAAACATCGTATAAATGTTTAAATATTGCTGATTACTTACAAAGCACTAAATGGTTTAGCTCCGCAGTACTTGAGCGAGCTCTTAGTGCATTATAGTCCTTCACGTCTATTGCGATCTCAAAATTCTGGCCAGTTGATAATACCTAGAATATCAAAGTCGACTGCTGGCGGTAGATCCTTTTCCTATTTAGCACCAAAACTCTGGAACAGTCTTCCTAAAATTGTCCGGGAAGCAGACACACTCTGTCAGTTTAAATCTAGACTAAAAACACATCTCTTTGACCTAGCATACACATAACACATTATAGACTTCTATAATTCAATGTTAGGCTGCATAGATTAGGTCAGCTGGAACCGGGAACACTTCCCATAAATGCACTCGTTACATCATAAGAAGAATGGCGTCTACGCTAATATTAGTCTCTCTGTTTATCCCGAGGTTTACCGCAGTCTGCCGGATCCAGGCTGTATCCAGATCTGATGAATGACCTGCGCCTGGATGCGACGACAGCGCAGTCCTGAAATGTCAACTAGGCTCTTCCCTGTGAAGGCCTCCCTCCCCTTACCTTTACCTCTCTACAGATAAAGCGTGGTCGGGATAATTCTGGTTTGCGTGGCTACGTGTAAGCGATAAAAATTCTGTATTAATTTTAAGGCCAGACAAGTAGTATGTTGAGGTTTGATTTGTAGGGAAGGAATACACGCCTGCGCACATATATTCAAACGCACATACCTATAGACTGAACTCGTAATACATATGTGCACGCCATCGGCGTTCTCACTGGCTCGCGTTTTTGAAGTTTGCGCAGAAAGAACTTAAGAGTTTACTGTTAAAACGGTGTCATGTTAGTGGCCCCTAAGTTAATAACTAATGATCGTTGTGACGGAAGTGAATCAATCAAACTAACTTTAGCTGGACAATAACTTTCTAGAGCTGGAATAAAGCCAAAGGACTTTACTTTAATTTCCTATTATCATTGTAAAGCTGCTTTGGAACGATCTACATTGTTAAAAGCACTATATAAATGAAGATGACTTGACACAGCCAAGACAGAAACACAACAAGACACACAGACAAAGACAGGAGAATACGGGAGTGTCAGGGCTCCGTCACAAAACCAAGAAACAGAACCCTGACAATCTCCCTTGGGAGTGGACTTTGCGCTTCGTAAACTTGCAGATCTTTTTATAAACAGCAACATTACACACTGACTAAAAGTGAAAAAGCATAATAGGAACCCTTTTAAGAACAGAAACTATATGTTTGACTATTATGACTATGGAAGAGGCCACATTCCCTTATACTGTAAATCCCTTATACTCTATGAAATTCTTAATTCTTTCAAAAATATATCACTTACTGAGAATGATCCAATGACATTCATAATGTTCCCAGTGTAGTCAAATTATCTTTTCTTAGAGACTAGAATGTCTATTTCCTCTCTCTTCCCTTCATGATGATGAAAAGGCAGATATTATCAACTTGATTGCAAAAATGTGTGGCTGAAGTGGATAAAATAATTAGTGTGCAGTTGTTATTGGTGTTCAATGAGTGAAAGAGAATGGATGATTACATTTTCGGCTTTTTTATGCCACATGGGCTTTTTATGCTCAGGGGAAATAAAATGGTTCTCTCACTATTGAGGACATAATGAATAATGACAGAGCAAAAAGAGGATGGGGTGTTACAACTAGAGGATAAATACATGGGTTGGAAATATTTTGACTTTGGTTTAAAATATTAATACTGTTATAATCATGTTTTATGTGGAATGTTTATCATGAATGCTGGGGAAATTTGATTTTGATAAATTAACTGTGGTAAAAAGAGTGCAACATTCATTTGTTGAGGACATAATTGTTTATTTAATGAAACAGTTATGAAAGCACAAAACCACTTTATTGAGGGGGTCAGATGAAAATCAAGAACTCATTTCATTGTAATATAAACAAAACTTTTAGTCAATAAGCATTTCAATATTTCCTTTCTGAATTGGATTTGGACATCAAATATCTCTTTGTATTTTTCTCAGGTTTAAGCAAAATAATGTAACATTTTGGAGTGAAGATACAGAGCAGCAGGCCATAACTGGAGGCCAGAATTGCAAAAATCTCCACGGCCACGGTGTATTTCCCCGGTGAGCTGACATACGCCGGCACAAATGCAATCCACACAGCACAGAAGATCAGCATGCTGAAAGTAATAAATTTAGCCTCATTGAAATTATCTGGGAGTTTTCGAGCAAAGAAGGCCAGAAGGAAGCAGACAGCTGCAAGCAGGCCGATGTAGCCCAACACCAGGGAGAGGGCCAATGGAGAGCCCACATCACACAAAAGAATAATCTGGGCAGTTTCACGAGTCATGAGCTTACGTGGGACGGGAGGTGCCAGACTCAGCCATGTGCAGCAAATCACCACTTGCACAGTTGTGCACAAGAAGATAATGCTACGCTGCTGTAGAGGGCCGAACCATTTCATTACATTAGTGCCAGGGAGAGTGGCTCTGAAAGCCATGAGTACCACCATAGTCTTCCCAAGGATGCAGGACAGACAGAGGGAGAATGCAATACCAAATACACTGTGTCGAAGCCCACAAGACCATGATGTGGGCTGCCCAATAAAGGCTAGTGCACACAAAAAACAAAGCCACAATGAGCAAAGAATGAGGAAACTGAGCTCGGAGTTGTTAGCTCTGACTAGTGGTGTGTGGCGTTTAAGGGCAAATATCAGAGCAACTGCAAGTGTGAAACAGGATCCCAGCAGAGCCACAGCTAGCAAAGTGATGCCCATGGTATCGTTGTAGGAAAGGAACTCCACCAGCTTCGGGATGCAGGTGTCTCGTCTAGTATTGGACCAGAACTCAGGCAGGCACTTTTCACATTCTAAGGCATCTGATAAATACAATTTTAAGATAATCTTTCCTCTACTATAAAGATTTATTGTGCACAGTAGCAAAATACATTTTAAACAAATCTAAATTAGTTTAGTTAAACAGAAACATCAGCAGGACAAGAGTTGATTTAGGATATACCTGTCTGATTGCTAAACTCCCCAGCTGCACAGACAATGCAGTCAAAGCAGCAGAGAGGAAAGTTTGGCCTGGTAGACTTTCTAGTGCCTGGAGGACAGCTAGTGCTGCAGACTGATATAGGGACCTGCAATTTAGAGAAAAGACAAACTACAAAGATACACATCATAAATGTATGCATAAGTATCCAGCAAATACAAAAGCTATGCAAGAAAGGAAACGAGTATTCAACATTTAATACTAAAACTTCTCAGTAAAAGTAAAAGTAAAAAAAAAAAAAAGATAAATAAATAAATCACACTGGAGCATTACTTGTCTCTGGTTTCCATTCCAGATTATGTTTTTTTCTTCAATCACTAGTTTAGGCTGCATCGTTTCATCAAATCTCCCCACAGTGGCGTACCACACCTCTCTGTTGCCAATGAGCTGCCAGTTGATGAGATCATACATGGCCACAGGATCTCCATTGCCGTCAAACTTGGTCTCCTCACCAAAGTCATTAGTGAAGTGGATATGCTTTAAATAATGCAGGAGCTTCATGTTTATGAGTGATTGGATTAGACACAAAGAGTGAATAAAAGAAAGATAAAAGTAAACATGGAACAGTGGTAACATTTGTTTAAACTTTATTATCTAAACTAGAGAACATTAATCTTAAGACACAAGCGTAAGTCAAACAGATATAAAAGTTGTGCATTTTACCTGCCATGGCTGTATGCTGCTGGAGTTGGGGCACAATCCCCCAGCAAAAGGTCCGTTGCCTGGTTCACAGTGCAGCATTGAATCCAGAGCATGTGCAATGGCGTACACTGCCTTATAAACATTATAAGAGATTCTCAGCTGAGATACATCTGAGTAGATGTTACCTGTATTGGCAAGTACTTCAGAGCCATTACAGGGGGGTCTAATAGAGGAGCTCTTATTGACTGTACCTAGAGAGCACTTAAACATCTCTTGCCAAAACTGCAGAACAAATGGGTCCTGTGGATATTTCGAGGGATGTAACCGTAGAAGGAAAGGCTGCAGGCCGGGTATATCCGCCCTGCGGATGGCAAAGCCCATGGAGCCCTGCAGGATGGAGTGGAATTCAGGAGTGGAGAGGACTGCTGCTGTGATCCAGGCCTCGCTGGCCAACCATTGAATACCAGTGAGGTTTTGCCGAAGAGCCTCCCAAAAGAGAGCTCTTGCATCTTGCTCTAGAGCAAAGACCAGTACCACACGGGTTCCTGACTCAGGGATCCTCTTTACAATCCTGGACATCTCTGTTTGGTCATGGTTTTTGGGGATTATTTCATAAAAAGCAATACATGCACCTAGTTTGGTCACCTCATCATTAAAAAGTTGAGCACCACCACGGCCATAAGCATCATCCCCTGCGAATGTGCCTAACCAGCTCCAACCGAAGTGTTGCACCAGCTGTGCCAGAGCATCCACTTGGAAAAGGTCACTGGGCATAGTCCTTAGAAATGCAGGAAACTCTAGTTTATTACTGAGACATGCACAGCTTGAGAAATAGCTTACCTAGGGAGAGGAGAGGACATGAGATCGGAGAGCATAGTATACATGACTGAAAAACATGAATGTACCTCTGTATGAGCATTAAAACTGCACAGCTCACCTGTGGAACATGAAAAACACCCAGAAAGTGTGCAACCACTAGGGATAATGTGGATCCTCCATCACCAATGACAACAGGCACCCTGCCTCGGCACTCTGGTTTTCCTGTGCCCTCTTCATTCCCATTCATTAGGGCCAAGGCTGTGCGGAGGGCATGGAAAGGGGTACTGCATGAATCATAAATCTGATAACCCAGAGTTAAGTTGGCTAGGAGTATTTTATCTCTGTTGATCTCCTCTATGGCAAAAACCATTGTCTGCATCCATCTAAAGGTTCGGAAATTAAACCTTTTTGGGACAAAGCGCATTAAATTATCAACAAAATTGCATTTTTTATGTTTATAACATTGCTACAGTAAATGGCTATTGCAAAACTGCTCAACAATATACTTAATTAATTTTCAGACTGGCATTATCTCTCTCATTTATTAAGAAGCAAAGGGGAAAAAAAGAAAACAATTTCAAAATATTAAGCATAAATGCAGTATTGTAATATTTAAGGATAAGACTCTATTTACTGACTGACCCAAAGCACTGCGTAGAATGTGGCTCTGCAGTAAAAGATGGAGGATATTCCAGCACAGTATCGTGTAGCGAGAAGAGGGCACCGAACATGATGTCCCCTTCACTGGTTAGCACAGGCAGGTCTGAGGTGCTGCGGATGAGTCGACAGGTCTGAAGGAACTGTGAAGAGATCGAAGTGCTGAGGAACAACACTGTCACACAAACATACACACTACTATATGCCATTCTTTCTCTGTACACTTCACTGCTTGAACCAAATTAAACACCACTTTGAAGCTTCATTGCACACACAGAGGGGTTTCCTACATGATATGATTCCAATATAATTTACAAATGCATGAACACACATTCTAGCTCACTCTCGCTAACATAGTTCACACAAGATTCACCTATGCCCACCTTTATACTGTACTCAGAAGCAACCTCAAATAAACTTGCATAAACCATACACATTCCCTGAGGGAATGTCTTCGTACATGAACAGAACATCACAGAAATAGATCATTTTTGTACAATCTTATATATATATATATATATATATATATATATATATATATATATATATATATATATATATATATATATTAGATTATATGATTATATATTATATGTTTTCTGCAAAATTATATGGCTAGTAAACTAAATAATTAATCTCACAAAAGTATTACTAAGTATAACTACTTTGGAAGGAAAAAGACCAAATTGCAGAACCAAATTACATGCTACAAAGGGCATATATATCACATCATATATATGCTTTTAGTAACACTTTCTATGAAGCCTCTATTTATTATGCATTATAAGGGTATTCTTGATGCATTATAATGCTTGCATAACATTTAGAGTGTGCATGGAAGACATACAAAATGGATATATGGTGCCGCTGTGGCTACAGGACAACTAAACTTTTGAAAGAGCACCTCAAGGTCATTCACTGGGAATACTGGCTTGACAAGAGCCACCCCCCTCACACATTCTTGGCTGCCTTTTACATGACATTAGAAAATACAACTTACATGAACGTGGTTAACACGACTGTAAAAGAGCATATATTTGTGCACCTCAAACTGTATAACTGTTTATATTGTATACATAAATGTATCTTTGCTTATCATTTTTAGGACAAGAACAAAAATAACCAATCAGCTGGACATAAATAAAAATAACAGTTAGCTGCACATAGACTTTAACACTTCTAAATATCAATTGACATTTTTTGTTAAAATGGGATTGACCTTCTGATTTCTAGTTTCTTATACACAAATAGCTACCTATTAAATCTACATGATTTTTCCTATATTACTGCATAGGTATTAGATTTGGTAAAACTTTGTAATTTTACCGTTTTTATGAATTAAACATTATTTGCATTGTGAATGTACTGTTCCTTTGTACTTTCCCACACAACTTTGATTTTGCCTTAAGGGAAAATCTCTTATAACCACTTCATGATATCTTATGGCTGTTTAAAGGAAGACTGTCTGCTTTAAGCAAAATAACAAAAGTTCAAAGACCACTTACAATTATTATGACCACATTATAAAGCTTTTTATATGTTCAAAAGAAGACTTTATTTTTGTAAAATATTACAAAAATATTTATGTTATAAGGCATTATGCATGTATTATAATGCATTAAAAATACTCTTATAATGCATTATAAATACAGGCTTCATAGAAAGTGTTACCATGCTTTTTTTTACATGGTAGTTTAAAGCCCACCGTTTCGATAGATCTGCTGAATAGCTCATTACAGGTTCTTCTACAGCATTTGGAGGCATGTTATCACAATTACTGCTATGAGCTATGTTCAAACAAAAGAGTATACTATGTGTACCTCCAGGCCATAGTTTTCATTGTCTTCACACTAATATTACCAAAAGACTGCCAATGCTGTATGCAATGAGCACCTATGATGAGCTCTCCCAGGATCAGTTTAGCACTTGAGATTATTGTAAACTGCTATAGTGTTGGCTGTTACAGAGAGTAAACTTGAAATGGTTAATGAAAGATAGTAGGATATTATGTTTGTGTATGTGTACCTACTAAATAAAATTTTGGGGACAATATTGTACCATGCAGTGAGCTATATCTGACAAAACCTCCTTTGGTGGACATCCGACACCTTGCTTGTTTAGGAGAAAGAACCACCGGTGCTTAAGAGGATATAGTTAAGTGTCGAGCGTCGGTCAGAACTTAGGACAGGAGGCAGGAATAAGTTTGAACACTTTACTGAAGTGTCTTCAGCAGCACACACAGACACACATTAGATTGCAATGATTCCAATTTTATATTATAGGTGCAGATTTAGATGCCTCACTGCTTATATTGATGGAAATGGTGGGTTAACATTATATACTAGAGTGTATGTGTGTGGCTGCAAATAAACAATACATTTTACATAAACACATTATTAATGAAGTCTATAGGCCCAACATATCTAGCAAAAAACAACAGCTTAACTAGGCGAATCATAACTTATAAGTCACTATTACTTAACATGTTAATTTGTACAGAACAAATAATATATATCTGTTTCATTAATACAAAAGCAGCACTTAAATAACTTACAAACAACATGCATAAGCATTCTACAATGACGTTCATCATTTGCTAATTACACGGCATAACTCATCATTACTCTCGAATGGATTTATGACCCAACTACTTGAATATTTCTACACTGTAAAAAATTTCTAACCCTCCCAAATCAAAAATTTCAAGTGACCGATAACATCTAAATTTTTCAATTGGCCAAAGTGAAATTCTGTAAATTTCAATTGGCCCAAGTGAAAATCTGTAAATTTAATTTTATAATTTACAGAATTTTACTTGGGCCAATTGAAAAATTTAGATGTTATCGGTCACTTGAAATTTTTGATTTGGGAGGGTTAGAAATTTTTTACAGTGTAGATATTCACATATATAATCGATCTTAAGCAAGTAAGGAATAAATGAAGCTCACTTTTCTCAAATGGACGCACACAGTTATTGATAATCAACACAAACACTGCACCACGACTTTTGGAACAGTATTCCCATGGAGAGCACAGCTGTTTTTTATCATGCGCATTTCTCGTGCACAATCACTTCCGCCGCATCCGCCAATGGCCACTAGATGGTGCCTTTGCGCTACCTTTGTAACATTGCTAGTACCAGGATGGACCCGCTTTGCCTTCAAAACAGCTTCATTTCTTTGTGACATAGATTCAACAAGGTGCTGAAAACATTCCTCAGAGATTTTGTATGGTGGCCCAGTAGTGCACAACACAACGGAATTCAAAAAGCAAACATAATTTCACAACACAACGGAAACAAGCCACAACACAACGCAAAAAAACCGCAACACAACGGAAACAAGCCACAACACAATGAAATAACCACAACACAACGAAATAGCCACACCACAACGGAATACCCACAAATATTAAAAAATATTAAAATATCATAAATATTAAAATGTATGTTTAATTTTAGTGTTGTTAAACACTTTAACACAATATTTGTCCAGTGCAGTAGATTTTGTCTTGCAACAAAAGTGCTACACGTAAGCTGCTTGTATTACCTCAAAAAGAGTTTAAAAAAATAAATGAATTGCTTTACAAGCAGCCTACAATTACTTTTGTATGTCAATTGATGTAAATTCCTGTTAATCTGTCTTTTTTACAGCAATTACACACGTCTCTATGCACCAATAATAATCGAAAGTGACTCGGAATCGTCCGATGAGAGCAGACAACATGTTCAAGAAGAAAGGTACTTAATTTATGAATTACTCTGTCTCAATGTCATGTTCCTAAATTTATTGACTATTTTTTTATTTCATTATTATTTTGCTTAGCTTAATCAAAACCATTTTATTTATTAAAGCACAGATGTATTAACTTCTGCAGACATTGTGTCAGATCTCTCATTGAAGATAATAAAAACATCTTGCAGCAGATTCAACATAAATAGAGCCAATGTTTGGGATGGAGCAATTCGTGGATTCAGACGTGCATCTTACAACCCGTTACATGACATGCTTGTTAAATTCACAGATGACGAAGGCACAACTGAAGATGCAGTGGACACAGGTGGTCCAAAACGTGAGTTTCTAACCCTCCTAATGGACTGTTTAACCCCCTGAGGTCGGCAATCACGCCGGCGTGATCTGCTCGTTTTTTTTTATATCAGTGCAAAATACTCTGTTGAATTTGATTTTACATACTTGTATTGTACATCATTCAAAACTGTTAAATGTCTTCTTTTATTTGTGTACACTCATAATAAAAACAAAATGTTGTGTTTTTCGTAAAACAAAGAAAATAAACATGATGCGCGTTCTGCCGTCTCTCTCAATGTGAAACTCATTCTGAAACGCGACAGAAAATGACCTGTAACTCAGCGAATGTTTGTCACACAGACTTGAAACGCATGTCTATACAACGCTTGGAATATCTTTTTTTAAAGTATGTAAATTATATAAAAAACAAATATTCTATTTTTAAGTAATCCATACGAAAGCAGCAGCATGTACAGTTTCTCAAACAGTTCCTCATTAAATTTAATTTGAACACGCCCCCTCGCGCACGAGCGATTGACATGCAAATGATCCATGCGGAGAAACGCAGACCTGTAAACGCCCTCATCACCTCAAAACAAAGAAGCAGAGACTTCGTAACTTACTCCTCTCTGCTTTTCATCGAGTTTGGACGACTGTAAGCTGTGCTGTGCTGTGCTGTTTACCTTGAATTTTCCTCGGATTTACCTCAGAAGAACGCGATTTGAAGATGAGAAGATTTTTAAGGTAAGACATGTTAAACTGGTCGTGCCATATTAAAATGTATGTTATGAAATGAGTTTGGAGTAAAAACATGAACTAAGCCTAATGTCATATATGTACATGTATATATAGACAGAAACATGAAATGTGAAATGTGAACTAGAATGGTAGGCAACCTTTCAGTGCTTGTATACATGTTCAACACGAGGATGTTTTTATATTCTATAATAAAACACAGCATGGTAAAAGTAGGCTAGTATATATATATATATATATATATATATATATATATATATATATATATATATATATATATATATATATATATATATGTGTGTGTGTGTGTGTGTGTGTGTGTTCTGTACATTTTAAAAAGCTATTTTAACCTGAAAAATCTAAAATGTATTCCCCAAATTGTGCAGCATAGTTTCTCTTGATATCAGCATGTTCACAGCTGTTTTGTTGTTGTTGTTGTTTTTAGAGGAACAAGATGCCACTGATAAGTCCTGCTGACTTCAACATTCACATAAGTCTCCATACATGAACATGCTAAAGTGAAAAATCAAACACCATGGTAATGAAAGGTATGTACTATGTTTCAGGAATGGCACAAAGGTGTGTGACAGTTCAAGTCTCTGTCTTTAGTTCAGTGTGTTAAATAATGTGTTTTTTTTGTCATTATGTTGTGTTGTAAATAAATCCAAACAATCAAAAAGCCATTCTTTTTTAAATCTCCTCATTCTTTGTGCAAGGTTGCTCAGAATGATAGGGCCTGATAGCTCCTAATAGGGCCATTAGGGAGTGTCTTTGTCTTTCTCAGGTGTGAAAAGCTTACATATTAATGAGATGTCTACGCCTCTTGCATAAAGCTTTATCACACAAAACACGTCATAAAAATTTTAAATCAATATATTGTCTTCTCTGAATGAGCAGTCAGGATGATTTTCACATAGTTTTGAAGCAAATATTCTAGGCTACGTGATACAATTTTCAAAAGTCTTATGAAGAAATAATCAGTATGGGTTTCATGAGCTTATTTCAGTGACAATTTTTTTTCTGTTTTTTCACAAACCACGCATAAATGTTATTATCTCAAAACTACAAACTTTTATATACTTGCTGCTGATATATTATTGTAGCAGAGTTTGTGCTGAATACAGTGTAATCAGACTTTAGCCATGAAAATGTCACAAGTAACAGAAATAAGCACAAATGTCAGAGCATGTCAGAACACCTCCAGGGCCCAGAAAACACCTCAGACCCCAGAGGGTTAAGGACACGGAGAATCTTTGATGGTCCAGAAAATAGGAGATTTCTCACCTTTAACAGTGCAGGTAAATTATTTACTTAAATCTACTTTTTATCTGCCCTGTTCATAATTGTCTTGTTTTATACTAACTGGACAAAAACTATTTACTATAGCTGCCAGAGAAGATGAATACTTCCTTGCGGGGCAGATGATTGCAGTTTCTATTGTTCACGGTGGTCCAGGTCCTTGCTTCCTCTCAGATATGCTATACAATCACCTCGATGGGAGGGTTGACATTTATGGAACAGTTGAAGATATAACAGATGAGACCATGAAGGCAGCTTTACTTGAGGTGCATTCAATTTTTATTTAAGCTCATTTTAACATTTGTGTGTGTGTGTGTGTGTGTGTGTGTGTGTGTGTGTGTGTGTGTTGATTTAAGGATTAACAGTTACAATATTTTTTTGGTATTTGCTTTAAGAAAAATGTATTAGAATTAATTGCTCCTTTTGAATGTTTTGAATGTGTCCTATTTACCAGATATCTAGTGCAGCATCTTTGGATGAATTACACATGCTCATGGATAAGTATGCCAGCTTGCTGCAGACTGCTGGATGTTTCGATTACCCACAAAGTGTAGAAGAAAACATTGTGAAGGATTTCATACAGTGGTACATAATTTACAGAAACCAATACTCAGTACAAAGGTAAGTTGGTTCCTAATTTGAGAGCATATTATCATTATCATTATTATAATTACTTTGTTTTGCTTCCAGATTTAGCGATGGTCTTTCCACCCTGGATGTCATCCATGCCCTGGAACAACATCCAAGTATATTCAGACCCTACATGTGCTACAGTGTTGAGAAACTAACACCTGAATCACTGGAGGCTGTCTTCAGGGCTCAGCTCAGTGAAGTTGGTAGCACCAGACAACAAGAAGAAACAAGGATTTTAGGTTACTGGAGAGAATATCTGTTTGACACTGGAGGTAAAGGATTGAACATCATATTTTATTGTTGTTTTGTACATATTTCATAATATTCCATTGCTTTTTTTTTTCTTTTCTTTTTTTTCTTCAGAACAAGAAACCGGAATCTCCCTCCAGGACATCCTGATGTTTGCTACAGGACTGGATTCACTGCCTCCTTCAACAATTGTGCCTCAGCCCCAACTGACTTTTGAGAGGACTTCTAAATTTCCCATTGCCAGCACATGTGCACAATCAAATTGCCAATGTCCAAAAGCTATGAAGAGTTAAAAAAAAGTTCAAAAAAGACTTTGGTATCCAAAACTCACCTGGTTTTGGATTGCACTGAGTAGAACAATGTAAAATGTTAAAGGGATAGTTCACCCAAAAATTAAAACGGTAATTTACTCACCCTCATGTTCCAAACCTGTACTATGGAAGCCAGTGGGTACTGTCAAGTCTCTGGTTATCAACATTCTAAAAAAATATATCATCTTCTGTGTTCAACACAAGAAAGAAACTCATACAGGTTTGGAACATGAGAGTGAGTAAATGACAGTTTTCATTTTTGGGTGAACTATCCCTTTATAATTTTATTTTATTTGGAACAATTATTTCTGAACTATTTTAGAGTTTAAATGCGGGCCATGTTTTTTAAAGTTATATAGTTCTCCACACCAGTCTCCCAGGTGTGAGGTGTAGTCAGATTGCTTTGAGCGCGCAGTTCTTCAAAGTTTGCCTGAAGCAGTTCATCTCCACATGTACTAAGAGTAGGTTCAATGAAAAACTGGTTCAAGTCTTCCTCTGAGACATGAAATCTGCATTCTCTCCCATTAAACCTTTAACCCTCTGGAGTCTGAGGTGTTTTCTGGGCACTGGAGGTGTTCTGACATGCTCTGACATTTGTGCTTTTTTCAGTTATTTATAAACATGTTAATGGCAAATGTGTAAATTCACTCTATATAGCACAAACAGGGCTACCAAAATATGTGATCACCATGCATGTATATTTTTTTATTTTTAAGAGAATAATGCTTATGCGTGGTTATTGAAAAAATTAAAAATGAAAGTTGCTGAAAGAAGACCTCAAAACTCATAATAAATATGCATGAATAAGACTTTTGAGAAATGGATGTTCTTCCTTCGAGTTCTGGCTTCAAAATTATATGAAAATAGTCTTGCTTTATCGTTCAGATAAAACAATACATTGATTTAAATTGATGTAAAACAGGTTTTGCTTGGAAAGCCAATATGCGAGTGGGCGTGAACGAGGAGTGGTTTACACCTTGGAATACAAAATGTCCCACCCATTATACATAATGACTCTATATAATTAGCCATTCATTCAGGTGTGACTCTGACTGACTGAGCCACAATGCAAGGACAAAAAATTAGAAGAAGACTTATATTGACCATTTAAGATTTTGCTTACATCTATCTTGTAAATATGTTTTGCTATTTTATTAAAAAGGTTACAATTACAACAATAATTAAAATTTCAACAATATTTCAAGTGTACTCTTTCTTTGTAAAAAAAAAAAATATATAGGCCTACATTTTAGGCCTAGCTATGTATTCATTAGTTTGAATATAGCCAAAATTGGAACAGCTAACATCTTAGTTGATGACTTTATTTTATATATATATATAAAAATTGCTAAACAAAAGCTTATTTGATATATATATTCAGTATATTCTACAGTAAAAACTGTACTCAAATCTAGTCAACAAAATGTTGTCTTTCATATTTCGCCTGACTGTAACGTTGTTTTTATGAAATATTAGGGCATATAAATGTTAATTTGCAGTTTAATACGTATTGCTTATACAAATAGCCTACATTTTATTTCAACATATTTCAGTCGATTTTTACTCATCTCAGTATAGTAATACAGTTTGCTAAAACATCATCATTCATTCTCACACGCGATTTAAATTTAAACTGTCTTTTTGCGAGCTGTGGTAAACAGCGCGATCTCTGCCGTTCATTCATCAAAAACAGAAACCCGATTCACGTGAGAAGAAAAAAAAACTTACAGTATTCCTCAGCTCGCTCCTCGATATACCCGCACTTCTGAGGTAGGCTACTTTTTTCATCAAAAGCTTATGTGGCAGTATATTCTGTAAAAACTGTACTCAAATCTAGTCAACAAAATGTTGTCTTTCATATTTCGCCTGACTGTAACGTTGTTTTTATGAAATATTAGGGCATATAAAATTGCAGTTTAATACGTATTGCTACGTACAAATACGTACAAATAGCCTACATTTTATTTCAACATATTTCAGTCGATTTTTACTCATAGTAATACAGTTTGCTAAAACATCCTCATTCATTCACACACGCGATTTAATTTAAACTGTCTTTTTGCGAGCTGTGGTAAACAGCGCGCATCTCTGCCGTTCATTCATCAAAAACAGAAACCCGATTCACGTGAGAAGAAAAAAAAACTTACAGTATTCCTCAGCTCGCTCCTCGATATACCCGCACTTCTGAGGTACTTTTTTCATTATTGTTATTGCTCACAGCGCTGCTGAGACGGTGTTAAAGTAATGATCTGAATAAACTGATATGTGGGCGTTCACAGGTTTGCTTGGATTGCCTCATTCATTTGCGTTTGAATAGTCCGCGCTCTCCGTAGGCGGAGTCACATTACATTTGAATTAGGTCTAATGAGGTCGAATGGAATCGCTCTCTTTTAATACAGATTTCACAACATGAGAATATTTGTTTTTTATATAAATTACTTCATTTAAGAGAAGAGAATTCAAGCTTCGTGCCTGTATGTCTGTTTGCCTGTTTGACTGAGTATTCGCTGAGTTATTGTTCATTTTCGGACGCGTTTCAGAATGGACGACACTGGCAGATAGAAGGCAGAACTCGCATCACGTTTATTTTTCTTTATTTGGCAAAAAGCACAACACTTTGTTTTTATTGTGAGTATACACAAAAATAATACACATTTAACAGAATCGATTGATGTACAAAACAAGCATAAAAGATAAAAATTAATATTTTTATTTTATTATTTTTTTGCACTCATACGGAAAAAAACGAGCCTATCGCGCCGGCGCGATAGCCGACCTCAGGGGGTTAAGTAAAAGAGGAAAAAGTTTGGTGTGAAAACTAAAGGTACAGTGATAAAGGTTAATTTGTATTTAATTATAAATTCTACCTTTTCCCCAAAATAAAACTGTCTACTAAACCTCGTCAATCCAAAGTTGAATGACTTTCCTCTGTGGAATAGAATGTTAGTGTAACGAAGCACCGGACTCAGTGGGATCCATTTGCAGCTTTTATTAAGAATAGTCGTACAGGCAGGGTCAATAACAGCAAGCAGAGCAATGGAGAGAAAACAGAGAATATCCAGGAAACAGGCAGAGGTCAGGGCAGGCAGCAATAATCAGAGTCCAAAACACAATCCGAGTCAGGCCAGGCAGAGATACAATCAGGAAACGGGTAAACAGTCCAAAGTCAGAATCCAGAAAACAACACACGGGGAATAACGCTCAGTAGTGATGGCCGAGGCAAATCAAGACTTCGCAGAGATGCTGTGTGTGGAAGTGGTTTATATGTGTGTGTGTGAATGAGGTGCAGGTGTGTTGCGTAATCAGTCCCAGGTAAGAGGCATGATGGGAATTTGAGTTTGTGAGAGAGTGGTTAATATTCCGGAGACGGATCCCTCTGGTGGTGCGGAGGAGGCGGTACAGGAACCGCCTCTCTAACAGAGCCCTCCCCCTGCGAGCGGCTCCTGACGCGAGGAGGCAAATGACGCCGGGGTCTTCCACGAGGTCGAGGGGCCGGTTTCTCCGGGTGCATCCGGTGAAACTCCTCAGTGAGTGTGGGGTCCAGGATATCCCCTGAATTGACCCAGGATTGCTCCTCCGGACCGAACCCCTCCCAGTCCACCAGATACTGGAGAATATTACCCCGACGTCTGGAGTCAAGCAACTTGTGCACACGATACGCCTCTTCACCGTCGACCAAGATAGGTGGGGGAGTCTGAGAGGCGGCTCCCTCCTCCGGCTCTCCTCTCGGACCACCAGCAGGTTTCAGTAGAGAAACATGAAAAGTAGGAGAAATGCGATAATTAGCGGGCAGACCTAATCGAAATGATACAGGAGATATTTGTTTAATAATTTGGAACGGACCAACATACCTGGGACTGAGTTTGTGGCATGGAAGTCGTCTCAGATCTCTGGGGGAGAGCCAAACCCATTGGCCAGTGTGGTATTCTGGAGCTGGACGGCGACGACGGTTGGCCTGTTGAGCTTGTCGCCGGACTGCATGTAGTAAGTGGGTATGAGCTTGATCCCAAACTTCTTCGCTCTTCTGTAACCATTCAGTGACAGAAGGAAATTCAGTGGGTTCGCCGGACCAGGGAAACAGAGGAGGTTGGAAGCCCAGGATGCATTTAAAAGGAGTAATACCCGTGGCAGGTTTGATCAGGGAGTTTTGGGCGTATTCGGCCCAAAACAGGTATCTGCTCCACTCGGATTGTTGCTGTTGGCAGTATGAACGAAGGAAGCGGATGACATCTTGGTTTAAGCGTTTTGTTTGGCCGTTAGACTGAGGGTGATAACCGGAGGTAAGACTGATATTCACATTGAGATGTTTGAAAAATGCGGCCCAGACCCTGGAGGTAAACTGAGGTACCCGGTCAGAAACTATATCTTCCGGTAAGCCATAAAATCGGAATACTTGATTACAGAGAAGTTCTGCTGTTTCGAGTGCTGTAGGTAATTTGGTCAGTGGTGGTGATGTGGAGGGTCTGATGAAACCCTTCTCTAGCTCTTCTTCAATATAGCGTTTCATAGCTTCGGATTCGGGTTGGGATAGAGGAAATATCCTACCCTTTGGAGGTGTGGTACCGGGGAGGAGGTCTATGGCACAGTCAGTTGGCCGATGTTCAGGAAGTTGAGATGCTTTTTTCTTGCTGAAGGCTTCGGAGAGATCGGCATACTCGGGTGGCAAATCTACTATTTCTGGATCGGGTGTGGAGACATCTGGAACTTGACAGGGAACACGAGTGACTTTGGACAGACAGCGGTTTTGACAATTGGTATCCCATTGAATAATCTGACCTTCTCTCCAGGAGATGTGAGGATTGTGAGTAGATAACCAGGGAAAACCGAGAATGATGGAGTGATGAGAAGAATGGATGACATAGAATTTGATAGACTCAGAGTGCAGGGATCCAATGTACATTTTAACTTCTTCAGTGATACGGTGAATTCTTCCTTCTCCAAGGGGTCGCCCGTCTAGCGCCTCCACTGTTAGGGAGGAATTACAGGGATTCAGTTTCAGTTTATGCTGTACGGCAAATTTGTGAGATATGAAATTTCCAGCAGCTCCAGAGTCTATTAAGGCAGTGGTAGAGATATCATTACCTTGAACATGCAGACAAACAGGCAAAGTGAAACTGGAAATTCTTGTGTGAGACCTGGTATCTGGACTCACCGATTGAGAATTGGATGAAGGTCGAATTGGGCAGGAAGACTTCATGTGTCCAGATTGACCACAGTACAAACATAGATGGTTTTGTATCCGGCGTTCGCGTTCTTTAGGCGTGAGGTGAGTAAATCCTATTTGCATCGGTTCATGAGCAGTGGTTTCTTGAAAATAGCGAGGTTGAGTGCGAGTGAATCGTCGAGAGCGCATGAGATTGTCAACCTGAATGGCAAGATCGATATATTCGTTCAGACTTTTACCTTCATCTCGGCAGGCTAACTCAGATTGAAGTTCCACCGTTAATCCCTTTCTGAAGAGGGTTTTTAATGTATCTTCCACCCAGTTAGTTTGAGCGGCGAGTGTGCGGAAGGTTAGTGCATATTCAGCCGCTGTTTTACTTCCCTGGGAGAGATGTAACAATTGTTCACCAGCACTTCCCTTCTCAGTGGAGTGTTCAAAAACATTACGAAACTGTTGGAGGAAATCACTGAATGATGTAAATGGAGACCCGTCTGATCTCCAGACAGCAGTAGCCCACTCTAACGCTCTTTCCATGAGAAGTGAACAAACGAATGCAATTCGGCTGGAATCATCAGGGTAGAGAGAAGGCTGTTGATTGATGAAAAGGGTGCATTGAAGCAAAAAACTTTGCTTTTTGTGGGTGTGCCGTCAAATTTCTCAGGAAATGCTAGTCAAGGGTTAACTGGGTTACTCACGGTAGGTGGAGAAGCATCTTGAGATTGCACAGGAGGGACGTTAGCCACTAATGCCCGAAGATCTTGTAGTCCTTTGACAAGTTCCTCAGTAAGCGTTGTCAGATGGTTCAGCTGGTGATGATGCAACGCGAGTTGTGAGACTTGGGCTGACAGCTCCATAGACAATTGCATGACCGCTGCTGGATTGGTTGCTGGCGAAGTCTTCTGTAATGAAGCACCGGACTCAGTGGGATCCATTTGCAGCTTTTATTAAGAATAGTCGTACAGGCAGGGTCAATAACAGCAAACAGAGCAATGGAGAGAAAACAGAGAATATCCAGGAAACAGGCAGAGGTCAGGGCAGGCAGCAATAATCAGAGTCCAAAACACAATCCGAGTCAGGCCAGGCAGAGATACAATCAGGAAACGGGTAAACAGTCCAAAGTCAGAATCCAGAAAACAACACACGGGGAATAACGCTTAGTAGTGATGGCCGAGGCAAATCAAGACTTCGCAGAGATGCTGTGTGTGGAAGTGGTTTATATGTGTGTGTGTGAATGAGGCGCAGGTGTGTTGCGCAATCAGTCCCAGGTAAGAGGCATGATGGGAATTTGAGTTCGTGAGAGAGTGGTTAATATTCCGGAGACGGATCCCTCTGGTGGTGTGGAGGAGGCGGTACGGGAACCACAGTTACAGTTAACAGTTAGCCACAATCTCCTTTCAGTTTAATTTTACAGAATAACACTGAATAAAAGTAAACGGTGAGTGAGACTAACATTGTGTATAATATCTAATATATATATATATTGATATATATATATATATATATATATATATATCTTTTTTGTTATATGGAAGTAAGCCATATGGGTTTGGAACAACATTATGGTGAGTTTGAAGTTGTGTGTTAAATATAATTTTAACAATTCCATTACAAAAATGCAAATAAGTTAAATATTTAATATGGTCATATACTGACCTGTGTGGAAGAGCGTACATTGCATCTGGTTTACCAGAAGGACAGCGAGACTGTTTAACTGCCCTAATGGTATGAGTGTTCCAAATTTCTTTGTATTCATTAAGGTCCATCTGTAGCACACTTAAAAACACAAAACGCACCAAGCATATGTGCTCATGACTGCCATTAAAGAGTTGCCTCTCTTTCAAGTCATTCAGAAGATCCATCCAGAACTGAGACCTGTGTAAATAAACCAACAATATCAACGTCCCTTTTAGACGTTTAGGCCCGGTTTCACAGACAGGCCTTAGAATAAGCCAGGATTAGGCCTTAGTTCACTTAGGGCATTTAAGTAGCTTTTATAAACACGTCCCAGAAAAAAAAACATTACTGGTGTGCATCTTGTGACAAAACAATGGCACTGACATATTTTAAGATACGTCAGTGCAAGTTGCTCTCATTTAAATCAGCTCAAACATGCATTTTAGTCTAGGACAAGCCTTGTCTGTGAAGCTGGGCATCAATTTAATAGGCTATTTTCTAACTTGTAATTGCACATTAAATTCAAACTAAATTAAAATTCAGCAAGAAAAGATATTAAATAAAACGTACTCGGTAACCTAACGTAACCTCAGTTCTCTCTAGAAGAGGTTCTCTCGTATTGCGTAAGTTAATTACGCTATGGGTAAAGTCATCTTTTCTCGAGATCTGAAGCCAAAAAATTATCCTTAATTTTGTATTTATTGTCAACGCAGTGCAGCAGCCAGCAGACCATAGCAGGCTGTATAAGCGTGCTCATTGGCTGTCCTGCGGCAACTGCAGCAGCCTACCGGTGAGCCCTGCGTGACGTCACGCCCAATGAGGGCGCTTCGCGCCCTCCACGCGTCACAGCCCGTCAGAATGGGTGTGGCTTAGCGTATATAAGGAAGGGCTCAACAGGCTGAACTCTGGTTTTCATTGACTGAAGCGAATAAGCTCGTGGCGCGAGCACGACAGGTTACGCAATACTCGTTCCCTCTTCTAGAGAGAACCGAGGTTACGTTAGGTAACCGAGTACGTTCTCTTACGAGAGGTTCTCTCGTATTGCGTAAGTTGCTTACGCTACGGGAACCCCTTGTCAATGCCGTGTGCGCCGAGCATCCACTGCATGAGTCCCAGGGAAAACCCGGGGAACACAAAAACATGTGGGAAACAGACGGCCAGCAACGCGGGCCAGCACATGTAATAAGCACTTCATAGGAATACAGAGCGGCTCCGCCGGTCTATGTATAAACGTGAGGAGAACAGGCGGCCAGCAACGCGGGCCGGCACAAGTACATAAGCACATCATAGGGAAATACAGAGCGGCTCCGCCGGTCTATGTATAGAGAATATCACCCCTTTGTGCAGCTCAACCAGAAGAGCTAGTAGTCACGTGAGAGTAGCCTGCACATGAACAATTGGGCAGAACATACACATCACCTAGACTGATAAAAGTTTAGCCTGCAAGGCGGGAACTTCCAGGTTATAAAACCTAACGAATGTAGAGGGGGAGGCCCAGCCTGCCACCATACAAATGTCGTGAATAGAAATCCCGCTGGACCAAG
This sequence comes from Squalius cephalus, assembly GCF_949319135.1. Taxonomy (NCBI): domain Eukaryota; kingdom Metazoa; phylum Chordata; class Actinopteri; order Cypriniformes; family Leuciscidae; genus Squalius; species Squalius cephalus. The sequence continues at coordinate 23,076,776 of NC_137127.1, forward strand.
CCCACGACGAAGCCATGCCTCTAGTGGAATGGGCCCTGATGCCCATAGGGCACTGCAGGTCTTTGGACGCATAAGCTGCTGCGATAGCGTCCACTATCCATCTGGACAGGCTATGTTTCGAGGCGGCGAGACCCTTGGTGCGCCCACCAAACGAAACAAAGAGCTGCTCAGAACGCCTGAAGGCGGCAGAGCGCGTGATGTAAACTCTCAGCGCCCTGACGGGGCATAGGAGGTTATCACTGCCCTCGCTATCGGATGCTGGCAGAGCCGATAGGGAGATGATCTGCACTCTAAAGAGAGTGCCAATAGCCTTGGGGACGTAACCATGTCTCGGTTTGAGGATAACTTTAGAGTCATTTGGTCCAAACTCAAGACATGCAGGGCTAACAGATGACAGAGCCATCAGAAAAACGGTTTTGAGCGAGAGGTACTTTAGGTCCACGGATTCTAACGGTTCAAAGGGATACACTTTCAGGGCCTCTAGGACCAAAGAAAGATCCCAAATCGGAACCGAAGGCGGCCGCGGGGATTCATCCTCCTGGCTCCTCTAAGGAAGCGGATGATGAGCTCGTTCCTTCCTATTGCACGGCTGCGCGTCGACTCCGAGAACGCTGCAATAGCCGCAACATACACTTTGAGCGTGGAAGGGGACCTGCCCTTGTCCAACAGCTCTTGAAGGAAGGAAAGCACCCACGAAACCCCACACGTGCGTGGGTCCAGGCTCTTTTTAGCGCACCATTTGGAGAACACTGACCATTGAGACTAGAGTCTTCTCGTAGAAGGAGCTCTAGACTGTGTGATCGTGTTCACGACCCCCTCTGGCAAGACAACGGGTATCCGTTGATTATCCACGCATGCAGAGACCAGCTCTCTGGATGGGAATGCCAAATCGATCCACCGGCTTGAGAGAGAAGATCTTTCCTCACCGGGATCGGCCATGGGGCTACGTGCGACGGCCTCACCAGCTCTGGGAACCAGGTTTGGTTTCCCATCGCGGGGCTATGAGGAGCACTGGGTGGCGCGTTTCCCTGATCCTCTTGATTACCTGTGGTAACAGCGAGATCGGAGGGAAAACGTACAGCGGGCAGCTGGGCCAGGTTTGGGCCAGCGCGTCCTCGCTCTTCGAGAGGAACTTCGGGCAATGAGCGTTGTCTTTTGATGCAAAAAGGTCGACTTCCGCTTTGCCGAAAAGGCGCCACAGTGACTGGACTGTCTGAGGGTGCAGGGACCATTCTCCCGGGGGGATGTTGTCCCTGGACAGTCTGTCTGGGCCGACATTCCTGTGGCTGGGTACATGCGCGGCTCTCAGCGAACGCAATGAATGATGAGCCCACACGAGAAGGCGTTCTGTCAGTTTGCAGAGATTCCTGGATCTGACACCGCCCTGGTGGTTCACGTAGGACACCACGGACATGTTGTCCGTGTGGACTAGAACATGGTGGCCCCGTATGTGTGGGAGGAAACCCTTCAGCGCGTTCTCGACCGCTATCATCTCCAGACAGTTTATATGAAGGCATTTCTCCTGGTCTGACCACAGGCCAAAGACCGGTCTGCCCTCGAAGAGAGCACCCCAACCTAAGTTGGAGGCGTCCGTCGAGATGACCTTTCGGTACGAGACAGCTCCTATCGTCACTCCTCACTGGTACCAGTCGGCCGCTAACCAGGGCCCCAGGGCTGAAACGCAGCTCTGGGTCACTCTGATTCGTATGCCGCTGGAAGCCCAAGCTCGGTGAGGCACTCGAGCGTTCAGCCAGCGTTGCAGCGGGCGCATACGCAGTAAGCCCAGCTGAAGCACTGCTGCCCTTCTGGAAAGATGCGGCCAGGTGTCGAACACGGCGCACGCGCTGTGTCGACAAGGGGGCCGTCATAGCCACAGAATCCAGCTCTATTCCCAGAAAAGAGACTGACTGACTGGGCAGTAATGAGCTCTTGGTCCAGTTGACCGTAAGACCCAGGCTGCGTCCGAAATCGAATACTTCCCTACTATATAGTATGCGAAAAACAGTACGCGAGCAGAGTAGTATGTCCGAAATCATAGAATTCGAAAAACAGTAGGCGAGAAGTACCCGGATGATCTACTACATCCGGCGAGATTCTGAAGTGCGCATACGATGGACACTTTACTATCCCATGATGCCACGGGAGAGGAGTTGTTGTCGTTATATTTGAAAATGGCGGAAAACGGAGACGCGGCTGTTTACAAGTGTAAGTACTTTACAACACACTTTTTGTTTATTTGTGGTTAAATTGTATTCGTTTAACATCATACAAGTAAACGATTGACTTGTTAAAAGTTTAAATAATGTAAATCGAGGGTACAAGTTTGTGAATTGGCTGCAAAATGACAATTTTATCATTATTATTATTGCCGAACAGAACGAGCTAATGTCTGTCAGTTAACACTGTTTTATTTAAACAACGACATTGTTTCTCAGTTAAATGAGAGGGTTACACAACTTTTATTTTTTAATTTTACAACGATTTTATTTCTTCTTTACCAGTGTTGATATGTAATATGTGTTGGCTACAAAGCAAGCTACTGTTATCAAGTGTAACTTACCTCAACTTGTCCAACATTACTATTAATTTAATAATATAGATTGACCATGGTTCATCACTAATGTTAAATTCTGTGTTGATTTTGCAGGGGCTGATGACCACACCTGTGTTCTTATAGAGTGGCTAATGAAAGAGAGGAAAGAAAAGAAAAGAAAGAGCGACGAGAGGGAGAGGAAAGATTCCTCCAGCTTTTAGAAATTGCTAAAAAAAAATTATAATAAAGAAAACAAATGTTACACACTCTCTTTCCATTTATTTGTTAGTAAGTTCATTTTGTAATGCTGTTTTAGCAAGTTTTATTACAAAACACTTAATTCCCAGGGATTTACAGTAGTTAGATTGTCAGTTGTGAAGTATTTAATATGTGGCATGGAGTAATTAATATTTTTAAAGGGTATTGTGTGTGCACTTATTTTGTGACAGATTCCAGATGTTTTTTTTTTTAAAAGCAAATTGCAGGTATATCTGAAAAATATGAGTGCCACACTGAAGAGAAATATCCACACACCCCAGACACCTTTAAAATGTATTTGCTTTATTTTTGTATATTATTTAACTTTTTAATGGATACAGAATACAAAAGTTTAAAACAAAATCACAAAACTTTGGCAAAAAGTAGTATAATAGAGCTTAAAGCACCACCAAAAGCAAAAGTTTTAAAACTTTTTTTATTAAAGTGTCATCTTGAGGGAAGAAAATGAACGTCAGTAGCTTCAGTAAGGTAACCTTCACAGGTTTCTAAAGATCTAAAGGGACTTTCTTACTAACAATCTCATTTGTTGGGCATCACTTTAAAATAATTTAAAATCTGTTTCTTTAAAAGCATGTGTACAAGATGAGAACTTTACACCCTGGGCAATTTTTGGATTTCCACTTGAATTTTTCCTACCTAAATTTAAAGTAAATAATTTGTAAAAAATTAAGCTCAAATATGTGATATGTAGCTAGAACACCAGCACCTCGATGTCCTTTTTTTCCACCCATGGTCCCAATCAGTGACTGGATGGACTACCGTGAGGGGTGGAGGTCAGCTCCATCTTTAAAATATAGATGAAGAATTGGCGTTGTAGGGCTCACAATCTGTAACGTGTTCATAGTTTATTTTAAAATACGATTTGAATCGACAAGACACTTGTTTTCTGTGTTGGATTATTTATATGTATATGTATTATATGTATATGATCCATTTCTTATGTGTGTGTATATATATATATATATATATATATATATATATATATATATATATATATATATACATACATACATACACACACACATATATATATCTGAATACTTAGGATGTAAAAGCCTCTAAGTGCCATCTGGAATTTTCTTTTAGTTTGATTATTTTTATCAAGCTTGTATGTTTATGTTCAGTTATTTCACTTTAATGGCAATGAAAAGGACCTATTAATTGTCATTAAAGTGAAATTACTGAACCTAAATAATACAAGTTTGATAAAAATGCTCATTTTAGAAGAATTATTTTCTTTTAAGTCTTAAGTCTTCATATATACACATGTATGAATGAATGTGTGTGTGTATTGTATCTGACCTCAGTGTGTTACCCTATTGTTCACTGTGTGTGTGTGTGTGTGTGTGTGTATATATATATATATGTGTGTATATATATATATATATATACACACATACACACTGTGATATTGCCATCCATGAATGAATCGACAGAGATAAACACGCATATTATTGATTCATTCATGTTTATTCATTGATGGCACTATCACAAGCAAATAAATTACTTTTTCCTTACCAAAAATCAGCCTCTGTCATTGTTCATAGGTTTGTGTGTGTGCGAGCAACTGACCGACGACTCTGAATTGTGAGCACGAACGACGTAAAAACGCAGACGAAAGCGGAAAGAAGAACTAAAAACATTGCTCTGGTGCAGTCAGTGGAACGGGCTCTTTAAATTTTCGCGCTGATGTGACCGCGCATGTTACGTGACAATAACAACATGGCGCATGTAGTACGTCCGGACTCCATTCATACTACCCGTATTCATACTATATAGAACGTACTTTTTTAACGGTCGCGAAGTACGTTCTAATTTAAATGTAGTACCTACTCACAAAGTATGCGATTTCGGACGCAGCCCCAGGCTTTCCAGATGGCTGAGAAGCACTGTTCTGTGAAATATAAGTTCTATCTCTGACTGTGCCAGAATCAGCCAATCATCCAGATAGTTCAGAAACCTATTTGCATCATATGGCCTGCCAAAGGTGATGGTGTCAGACAATGGCCCTCCATTTATATCAGCAGAGTTTGAGCAGTTCCTCAAGAATAATGGAGTCCGCCATGTTCTATCACCACCCTATCATCCTGCGTCCAATGGTGCAGTTGAGTGAGCTGTGCAGACATTCAAGAATGCCTGGACTCGGCTTGCTCGGTTCCTGTTCACATACAGAAACACTCCTCACACAGTCACTGAGCGCACTCCGGCTGAAATGTTTCTAAAGAGACAACTACGCACTCGCCTGTCATTATTGAAGCCGGACATGTCGGAAGTAGTGCTCAAGCATCAGCTACAGCAGAAAAAGGCTCATGACAAGCGAGCAAAGCCACTCCGGATGTTTAAACTGGGAGAGAGGGTGTTAGTTCGAGATTTCAGACATCCAAAGAAGCTGTGGATTCCAGGGACGATTCTGCAACAAAGAGGACCTCTGACCTATGAGGTACAACTTGGTCATCGTCAAGTCAAGGTGCATGTGGATCACCTGCGGGCATCTAAAGCTTCATATTCACCAAGCAGAGTGGATGACGATAATTTCTTGGAGTACTCAGCAGGCTGTGAGGATCCAGCAGAAAGCACAGAGCCAGAAAATGTTGCTGCTGGTCCATCTCCGGAAGTGCAACAAGAGCGCCGCTATCCAGAAAGGCAGCGTACAGCACCAACTAGATTGAATCTCTAAGTGTTCATGTAGAGATGAGTTATGAATACATTATTCATGTTCAAAGTTGTATATGTGGTATAAGTTTATCACTGCATATTATGTTTACGAGAATAGTGATAACAGTACAGTTATTTAGTCTTCTTGTCATAGGTTCAAATCTAGGGGAAAGGAGTGTAGTAGTTTATACTGTACGGTAATGATAGTATCAGTACTAGAGCAAATACGGTAAAGGGGATTGCGCACTCTTGCCTTGGGCTTATATGTATTAGACTGTGCTACGAAGTAAACGGCACTCACCTCGGCTCCGTCTCTGCGTGTGTTATTATTCCTCCACAAATACTACAACTCTGTCAATTCAAATCTAGACTAAAAACACATTTCTTTGACCTAGCATACACATAACACATTATAGACTTTTATAATTCAATGTTAGGCTGCATAGGTTAGGTCAGCCGGAACCGGGAACACTTCCCATAAATCCTGATGTACTTGTTGCATCATAAGAAGAATGGTGTCTACGCTAATATTAGTGTCTCTTTTTATCCCGAGGTTTACCGCAGTGTGCCGTATACAGGCCGTATCCAGATCTGATGCTGGACGCGATGACAACGCAGTCCTGAAGTGTCAACTAGTCTCTCCCCTGTGAAGGCCTCCCTCCCTTCCCTTTACCTCTATAAAACATTGTTGGGATAATTCTGGTTCATGTGGCTAGGCGGAAGCGATAAAAATTCTGTATTATAAATTTTAAGGCCAGACAAGTAGTTTTGTTGAGGGTTGGTTTGTAAAGAAGGACTACACGCCTGCGCACATATATATATATTCAAACGCGCATACCTATAGACTAAACACGTAATACGCATATGCATGCCATCAGCGTTCTCAAAGGTTTGCGTTTTTTTCATCAAGTTTGCGCAGAGAGAACTTACGAGTTTTCTGTTAGAACGGTGTCGTGTTAGCGGCCCCTGAGTTAATAACTAATGATCGTTGTGACAGAAGTGAATCAATCAAAACTAACTTTTGCTGGACTGTAACGACTGAGACAAATCAGACACAATTATTTGTTATATATAACAAATAATCTTTAAATCCCACTTTGGGATCTATGGTCCCATCCCCCCAACAAGGGCAAGAAGGGTCTTGATTACCATAACTACAATCAAATAAGTTGGTTTTATTGCTGTAAAAAATGTGGTCACGTGGAAAAAGCAGAGGCCATAGAAAATACCTTAAAACAGATGTTACATCAATCTATGGACGAACTTATCTATAAATGAACATGCGCCCCAGGAAACTGTGTGAATGATTTACTGTCTTGTGTACAGTGTTGTGAGTAATGCATTATAGAAGTAATTGTTAAGAAGTAATTTCATTGTTCAAACCCCCCCCCCCCCCTCCCAAAAAAAAAAACGCGAGACAAAAATGCAAGTAAGTTGTCTGTTCGTGGTCAGTCAATAGCCACGTGTGTTGTCCAAGTTTGTAAATAAAGACTAAATGACTGCTTCTGATATATTTGTATAGCGATTTATTTCATTCATCTCCCTCTTGCTGGTGTACCTTTGTATTGTGTGACCATAGTCCAGTGAAGGCGTGTTTAGGGCGGGTTTTACAGGAGTGCCGCGAGGCATGATTTCGGCCTCTGTGCTCGCGCTGGCCAGTGGAAAAGCGGCTGATGGGTGAAGATGGTAGAAGAAGACTGTACATTTGCGAGATGGACGTATGCATTACTCTATTTGTTCTGTGTTTTCTTTCTAAGCAGTTAGGCTATGTTTCGGTGGTGTTTTTCATCATGTTTTCATCACGCAATCATGTTTTTGATGTGGTGGTGACGCGTTCATGTAACATGTAAGGGTGGCGCTGCCAATAAAGCACCTAAAAGCTGTCACAAAGAACCAGCAAAAGTAATAATTATGAATATGTCAAATATAGCAAGGAGACATTTTAATTGTTTATTAATAAACAAGTGTTTTTTGTGACAATGTCGGCTGCAGAGATGAAGTTGACGATGCTGACTCGCGATCTTCACAGTAGTCAACGCGCTGAGAGAAATGCACATTTCATATGGATTACATAAGCAGAGAGCAGTCTGTTTTCTTTCGTTTTGAATTGTTCTGTTTAAAAGTCAAATAGGCTACCTTATACGCTGAGTTTCGGTTAATTTATGAGATGAGCTGCAGTTCACGCGCCGGCGCCTCCGTGTCCTGATTATCTATTGTCTGCTATATTTACTTCTTATTTATTAAATCCACTATTAAATTGTTTGATGAAACATTGATTAAAATAAAGATGCAATTAATACAAAACGAAATTCACTTTAAAGAAAGGCTTTGTGCTTTCTGTTTGAGGTCTCTGTGAAAGTTTTAAAGCAGTCTTTTAGTGGCGCTTTCAGAACGGTCACGTTCTTAACGGAGAACTGTCACTTTGGTTTGCGCAGTGTAATTCACAGAATTACTAAAAAATATTTTGCCAACTAAAAGTTAAAGATTTTTTGTGTCACGCATGCATGCATGTCTATTTCCCTCATATTAAATATAAAACGCATGTGTAGACTGATATTTTTCTAATGCCTGTCCTTTATTAAAGGAGTAGCCTATGGATATATAAACAGACGTTTCAATATGTTGGTATTAAATGCATTTTCTGAGAATTTATATTTCAAGTTTTTACTGCAAATGTCACGTCCATAACGCTGGAATTGCCCAATTTTAAGGAATTTATCCTCAACTATGTAGCGACAATGACTTTTGTTATGGGGAATTAATACTCAAATGAGGAGAATATTCATAATATGATGAATATTAATATCGCATTAAATTAAAAATTAAATTATCCCAAATAGGGAATAGATCAAACCTCACCTTATATTAATAATCAACACGATTACTCGTATTAACCATTAATATAGGTAGATAAAATTATATCTTTAATCAGGGGAAATTTAGATAGAATTCACTATTCAGTCATTACGCAAATGTCCGTCCGGCAGACTATGCATGATTTCTGTATAGAAACCTAATGGTCTGTAACACCGACAAATAACCTTCCTGTGGCCACAAGGAACGGTATTTTCGTGTTTTAGACAATTTAGAGATTGTGCTAGTAAAATCAAGTAGAGCTGTAACTTAAATCACACTTTCAGGGACTTTAGTAATGGAACACTGAGACAGATTCAATTCAAAAGATTATGGAATTTAATATAAAACAAGCTAAAGATTACATGTACTAATCAAAACACGCAGGAGTAAATATGCATAACAAACAAACAAACAATATAACACGATCGCAATAAGAAATAAAAAGAGGGTATGAGAGAGAGAGAGAGAGAGAGAGAGAGAGAGTTGTAGAGTCAGGGGATTTACGTGTGTGCGTAAAAGAGTGAGAGCGTGTGGGAGTGTGTGTGTGAGAGAGCGTGTGTGTGTTGGGGAGAGCGTGCATGTGTGTGTTTGTGTGAGAGTGTAAGTGTGTGTGTAAAAGAGTAAGTGAAAGAGACAGAGGAAGGCAATAGACCTTTTGGAACAACACAGGTTAAACCGTTACCTCACAATGAGACCCCAACAGCTTTTAGTAATTCTTAGACAATCTTAAAATAGCAGTTCTTTCCGGATTGCAAATTTAAAGATGTACATTACTTGCTTTGGCTATGCCCTGTTTTGTGCGTCTGTGTGGAAAGGATGCTCGGAACCACGTGGTCGAAGAGTCGTCAAGGCGGAGTTGAGGCGATGGTGACTCGGCTTTAGAGCGTACGCAAACTTAGCCAAAAGATGATTTAGTCTTAAGTTGGTTTTCATTGGTATTTTAAGGAAAATATCAAACTGAGGTAGAGTATCAAGAAAAGAAAGACTTAGAATAAAAACGAAAGTAGAAAGCAAACGAAAAAGCTTGTAGTGAAGAAGAAGTGGTCCTCTCTCTGGCGAACTGCCAAGAAGGGAGCATGGTTCCGTGTTTTGAAGAAACCAAGCCACTCCTTTCTCACGTGCCTAGACCAATCATTTGGGCGGATGTGTGGCGCCAAAGCTTTCTTTGTTCGCTAAGTACACGCCCTTTAGGGCGATGTCCGAAAGGAATAAACTTGTTCATAAACTTTTATAAACTGGTATCAATGAAAGAATTCATCCTCTGGTACTTTGTGTTAAAGATTCAACACCTTTGGATTCTCCTGATTAAAATAATACCATGAATGATAATTCTGTGAGTTATTAACAGGAAGATACATGATTCTTCATAATTATAAGCATTTCACTTTTTGATTATACCATAAAACTTAGTTATAGCGGTCTGCCGTATAGGGACCATGAAACACAACACAAATACATTTCAAAATACATTGGCAAGGGTGATTTTTGACCACAATGTCCAGGGATGAGAGTGTCTCTGTGTATGTGTGTTTGTGTGGCAGAGTCATTGAAAGTTCGCAACCGCGTGCTGAACTCTTGCTCTATGAGCCTCAGGGGAATTACTATGTGTGTGCGCTTTTCCTGACTTGATGAAATTAACAGTCAGTGGACTTCGGTCGAACATCTGTTAAACACTTCGGGGCTTGTTTGGGAGGTGTTTGATGCTGTGAAACTCCCCGGAGGTTCGTATGTGTGTGTGTATGTGTGTGCGTATGCAGAGTCATTCAAACGTTGAACCGCGTGGTGAACTTTTGTTTTCCCGAGGTTCGTTTGTGTGTGTGTATGTGTGTGTGTATGTGTGTTCTCTTGAACTGATGAGGTTAACAGTGGGCACATGTTTTGACATCTGGTCAGACACTGTTTTATTGTTTTGAAGTTAATCAGTGTTAAGAACTCCCGGGGGGTTTTGCGAGATCGCCCGACAGCGTGGCGCCTCGCTGGTCAGCGGATCCCCGCAGAGCAGTAAAACAGAATGTTTTTTGTTGATTCAGACAGAAGAGATCTGTGTTCTCAGATCGGCAATCAATGATTTATGCAACTGGTAGGCGCCATTTGCTCTCTGCAGACAGTCCAAGAAGAACAGAACCTGTATTTGTTGATTGTAATGTCAGTAACTTTAATCAGCGGAAGGCACTATGTGCTCTGTGTCGCAATCCAGGAAGAACAGGGTTGTTTGTAACTTAGACTTGATTAATTTAATCAGAGGCAGACTTGATCATCTGTCTTGTGCTACAACTAGTTTTGTGGTGTAGGTCTACGTATTTTATAATATTAACTTAATAATACTAATAGTAATTTAAAGATGTGATAGCACTGGATCAGGGGTGCGTTTCCCGAAAGCATCGTTAGCCAACTATGGTCGCAAGTTCCGTCGTTATCAGCATAGTTCAACGATTTGGTGTTTCCCGAACCCATCGTTCCAATGAACGTTCGCAAACAGCATCGCAAACTTGTGTGGTTGGAACGACAGCTCTCGAGCTGTGGTTAGAAGCATAGTTTCTAGTTTACATGAGATGTAGACTGAATAAATCCTTATCTTTAGCAAAATAAGCAAGCTGACATTCAGTACAACCCGTGTTATTTATTTAGAATACATAAAAATGTCATTTACGTCTTTTAGTTTGTCAAGAGATTTAAAGCACCGTTTTTGAAGACTGCGCATGTGCGAACGTGCTCTACTATGTAAGAACGAGCCAAATATTGAGTCTGGTAATAAAGCAAAATAACTGAGAAAAATTAGAAATGGTCTTCAGATGCCATGTCTGTAACTTATATGACAAAATCTAGCGTTAATTCGATATCAAACAGATTAATTAAAATAAGTTATTAGTCCACCACGTGCGAGACGTCATAAACCAACGTGGTTGAATGATACTTTGCGACATACGGTTTCGGGAAACAGTCGTGACTAGCTAGTTGATTTCTCCAACGATGCATCGTACTATGGTAGTTAAGCAGCGAGCTATATAGTTGTACGGGAAACGCACCCCAGGACGGGAAGGATAACTCTGGGAGTTGGAAGTGTGTCGCGATTTTGCCTTCTCACACAGGTTCGTGGATCTGAGTGTCGCGATTTCAGTTTCATATCGCATATCGTTACAGCACTGGGCTGCGTTTCCCGAAACCTTATTAACGCTACGTCGTTCTTAAGTTACACCTTAAGCTATATCTTATCGTTAATATGTGTTTCCCAAAACGTTCTTAGTTAAGTATACCTTCTGTAAGTCATACGTTCGGAAGGTTGGTCTGGACCACTCTTAGCTTTACCTTATCACTGTTGCAGGTCTATACGAATATGATTCTGAAGTTTTAATACACCCAGACAGTATTCAATTAGGCTAATTCAAGTGTTTTCATGCAAAGAATAAAATTGGCATTACAATGATTGTTGTTAGATTTTTAATTATATTATCCAAAGGTACATCAGCTGGCAAACCATTAAAGGCTTAATAGTCTATTTAAAGGGAATGGTTGTGGTGGGGAGTTTGCTCAAACTATGGCAGCGATACAGTGAATAGTTGTTTCTAAAAGACGGCACTGTCTGCGGAGCGCTGTCAAAGGCCAGTGAAAGCATACTGTCAGTTAAGTCCTATTCGGACGCTAATATTGTTTCTCATGGGCTCGTCCGGTATTTAAACATTTACAGGGGTAAGTCAGTGATTTATTGCCGTCCGAATCCATAATGTTAGTGTTTTTTCTCACCCAACCCGCGTAAAAATCCCTGGCCAAATTAGCCAAATTTGCCAAAATCCCTGGCCATTTTGACAAACAGGTCGTGTAGTAATTTGATTGCCGTCTGAATCCACATCTCTGAGTTTACAAGAAGAGATTCAAAATTCACTGTTTAAATCCTTTTTGATCACTGCTGAGCACTGTACGTAAGATGTACACTTTTATTACTGAAATTCTGGAAAGTATTTACAAGAACAATATTTCATCGCAGCTCCACCTCAGCAAAGAAAGCACATTACATTTTTAAATGGTTATTATGGCAGCAATATATGATATACAGTTTTAAAATATGTAGGTTAGGCTATTATAGTTTGGATTATTTTTTATTATATCCCATGAGTCCTAATAAATGCAATTTCAACTATTTCTGAAGTGCTTCTTTTATAAAGAACACCGCTTTCTCACATAACGCAGTGAAGCAGCCCCTGCATGAGAGAATAATTGATTCTCGAGCCATCGATATTAACCAATTCAGCACCATCGCCACGGGCAGCGTCGCATGTAAGAAGGTATATCGTAAGCAGCTTCCTAAGGTATGGTTCGGGGAACACGCCAAGAAATGGTATACCTTTAGTGTCTTCGTAGCGTTCTAAGAGACAACGTTATTGGGAAACACAGCCCTAGTCATTTTAGAATGTTAAGTTCTACTTCTGTAGTTATTTTGGTGAAAGTAACTCAAAAGTAATACAGGAGTAATGTAACGCATTAAAATTCTGAGACAGTAATATTGTAAGGTAAATAATTACTTTTAAATAACAGTAACAAGTAATCTATAATGTATTACAGTTTGGAAGTAACTTGCACAACACTGCTTGTATACTATTATGTCTTTGGTACTACAGTATGTATTTTATTATACAACCAATGGTTAATGTAACCCCACCTGTATCATGTCTCCTATCTAATTAATCCTCATTTAATGACTCACACTTTAGTGTGCATCACCTTCTCTTAGAATGCATTGTGTGTTTGTTATATCTATCTGAGTAGAAATGGACACAAACGGCAAGGCAGATGTCTAACCACACTTGAGATGGCGTCATAAATCCTCCCAACAGAGGAATCTCCCGCTTAGAAATTCCGCCTTTGTTATTAGTTGAGCCAACCCTGAAAGGTGGGACCTTTCTCATGCTTTAAATGGCCTCTACACAAGCCCTTACCTCTCTTGGTCTTCTCTTTTACGTTCGGGTTGCTTGTACGTCCCCAGGGCAGCAGGCCTTGACTCACAACCAGCCATGTGCTCATTCAGGAGAGAGAGGACTCTCTCAACCACAACAGAATCAAGGACAACCTCAGGAGTTTGGCACAATGTCTTCATTCAAGATGGAAGAAGTCCATCGCAACTCCCACCATTAACTCTTCCGACTTCCTCCCTTCTCCTGTTTGCTCTGTGTGTCCTCTCCGGCCCAGGACCGGCAGGCCACAATCTATACACCAGCCATGGGAACAGAGTCAAACCAACCACACAAGTTCATCACCATTTCTCCAGTCAACACCGAATAAATCGATTGAGACTCATGGGACCATCAAAAATCCTTCTTCAGGAACTTTACAATATGTTTCACTGCAAAGGCCATGCAAGTATACATTTAATAAGGTTCTCTGAAAATGATAAGCTGATGGTTCTTTTCAGGTTCAATTAATCTTTTCCATAGTTCCATTTCCTGCTTCTGGTTTCATTCTGTCACTCACCATTTTACCTATGCATGTATGTATGTGTGTTTAGATTAGTTATGTTCGTGATTTAGTTAATAAAACTTGTGCACAATACGTATTTGGTTCTGATTCTCTGCTTGCAACAAAGTTTACTTTACGATTTAGATTTTGACTACAGGCTCTTAGTAGTACTGTACAGTAAGAAAGACATTTCCCTCCCCCGAAAATGAATATTTCTTAGAATTAATAAACAATTAACGCTGAGTGTTCATGGGACGAACAGGTGGGTTGATTGTAATATTAATTTTACTACATTAAGTTAATTCAATTTGCTGATCCAAATATTCATAATCAATTATAACAAGTTATGATTGATTATTAATATTTCTTTCGAGCTAATTTGCTACATAATTGGTGGAGGATGCGGGCAATCGTTTAAAACATTGTATGCAAGTAGACAGTAATCAATCATGTGTTGTAGTAAAGTTTTTATTAACATTGAATACATGCACGTACAAGTTTCTGATAACAAATGGCAGAAAGTTTCTCAATGCTATAATGCATGTTTAAATCGTACAATAAGAAACTCCTAATATTAGCGAAGAAATCCTAATTTCAGTTCTAAATCGAGCATAAGCCTTCTCTGACGAAGATTAGCAGCACGTATAAATGGTACCAGAACAAATTAATCTGATTGTGGGTAAAGAAATCCCCATTTTCAGAATTTTTGAAGGTGATCTGAGCGATGCTCCTCAGTCACCAATTAAGGCCTTATTATTCGTTATGTCATAGTATTTATATTAAACCGCTGAACCACTCATATGAAACAATCGCATCGAATTAGTGGTGTAAATTCTAGCCTAGCTAACTAGTAATTCGCCATTGTCTGTGAAGTGAATGTGCTGTTTTGATTTGTGAAAGAGTTGCATGCAACATCATGACTGACTGCGCTGAAGACTCAATGCATGCTTTCAGCACAACCCGAGCGCTACTCCGTTCGAGTTGTGTTGTTGGTTGGCATTGCTCTCTTAGCAACACATGACACCGGGAAATGCGAGCAGGCACTTCTGATAATCTGGAAAACAACACCAACTTCACAGACCCTTGTGTAAACAAGTGATTGCGTGTAGCCAAAGCTAGCTCCCTAGCAACCCTACATGCATACAAGTTAAAGCCCTTTATCTCAACTGATAGCTGTTAGCGCCTGGCTAAAACTTAGCCACGTGTGAGCATAAAGTGTAACCTTTAAACCAAAGACTATAGACTTGAGACGAATGGATAGTGATTTGAACTAGTGATGGCAGAGACAAAGCTCCTCTAGGCTTTGAATCAAAGGAATCAACTGCGTCACAAATGATTAATTGTTTTGAAGCTGGTGACCCCTGCTGGTCAGAACAGTGTAAGTGTAGAGAAAACTCAACTCAATGCAACACCTTTTACAAACCAATCGCAAAGGTTTTATCAAAGGTGTAATCAAGGAATGGCAATCCACGAACCTTCTGATACCTTTTAATATGAGGTGTCTTTCAAGGCATGATATCTTAGAAACCTGTAGGGCTCGTTTAAAGCTTGGTCAACCAGACCAATAAGAGACTATTAAATACACCTCTTCCCTTTATCAAATGCGTCATTAAATGTGTACAAATCTATAAAGTGATACAAGATCACATACAAATCAGATATCCACTGGTTCATGAGACCTAGAGATGAACCATTGAAATTTCAAATAATTTCGAAACAGCTATGACACGTAATGAAGCCCCGTTTACTGAAATCACGTGACTTTAGCAGTTTGATACACACTCCGAATCACTGATTTGAGACAAATGATTCACACTGGTTCCAGAGCTTCACGAAGCATGTCAACCAAACAGTCCAACCAACTGCAAATGGACCCCACAAGAAAGATGTACCCTGCTGAACTTCACATCAGCCGTGTAAGCTTCCCCAGCCCTGCACAAAGGGGGGAGGAACCAAACCCTCGGCTTAACACTTCACCCGCCAGCTTCCTGAGAGCCTCTGCAGCCGCAGGAGGAAAAGGATTAATTCAGACAAACCCTGAAACAGCACATGAAGTGACACTCATAGACCTCAAGCGAATGGTCATAAACATCCCTGCATTCACACCTGAGCTTGCAGGAGACCACAACGTCCTTTGTCTTTGAAACGTTGATAGACAGATAGAGGTTTTCACACCACGCAATAAAATCATCAGCTTCAGGGCCATGCCCATCCTCATCATTATCATTATTCAAAAGGCTCACTATAACAGTGTCATCTGCATATTTCACACAGTGCCTATTCTCATACTTACTCCTACAGTCATTTGTATATAAAATAAAAAGCAATGGTGAAAGAACACAGCCCTGGGGAGAGCCTGTGGAGGTAAGGGCTTTTGAGGATAAAACACCATTAACCCTACACAGCAAAATATCCAATGTAGTTTAGAGTTGTTTTTATGGTGTTAATTTATCAGAGTTAAAAAGTGTTGATTCTGGTGTTGATTTGAATGGCATCAACACTTGCAGAGTAAATCAGTGGTCAGAGTCAGCGTCATTACAGTGAGTTGACATAATTTACACTGGTGATGAGTTAATCCAATTTCCGGTCCTTGCACTTTATTTCCTTTTTGATTAATGGCGGATGACCACGAGGAGAGGAGTGTTCAAACAGGTATAATAGTTTATAACCAGTTAATTTTTTTTTACCAATTTTCATGTTTAGTTTACATTTCTCACCATTCAGAATAATATTAGTATGTTTTTCAACATTGCCTGAGTGCTAACATTATTTCCTTTCAGATAACACGACAGACCACCGATTGGATCTCAAGGCCGTTTTGATAGTTCGTTGGCAAACCGAGGTAAGAGTTGCATAGTTTATGTTAGTTAGCTGTTTTAAGCTTAAGTTTTCTTATATTTTAGAGTCAGGGATAGATAACAGGGTTATTTCTGTGATTTGTTTAACTTAACTGTTAAATTCACGCAAATGTACGTAGCATCCACATTCCCCTTCTTGGGGATCACGTTATTTGTGCTGCCAAATAAGGCACTGTAATGCATTTTTATCTCCAGTATTATAGTATAACTGTGCATTGTTCCACAAATAATCTCTGACTGACGCGCAAACCTTTATTTATTTATTTTTTTACGTTGACCTTGAACACGCAGCTTTGAATGTTATAGGAAGTAACTTAACGTTATAGCTATATACTATACTAAGTATAGCGATTACTCTTGTCTGCAAGGTAAAAGGCAACGGTAAATTATCAGATAATCAAGCAAGAAGCATTTTGCTCAAGAATCTCCAGCATATGACTGTTTGCTCTTCATGTGAGACGTGTTTGACGTGCACGCTTCGTCTGCAATCATATACAATTACATGATAGTAGATACGAATTAATTTGCCGCGAATTCACTTTAATGTAACATTTGTGGGGTGACAAATGGAGCTTCTTACAAAAGCGGCTCGCTTGAACTGCTTTAATATTAACAACGTCATAATCTGCATCTTTCTTGACCAACAGAAGAAAATATTTCTGCTGGTGTGTCTGAGGTTAAGTCTATAATAACACTTGAGACATACTTTCAAGGATTCCAGTGTAATAATCCTGGGGACAACATAATTTTGGTCAGATACACATTCACCTTTAGCAGACGCTAATACAACAAGGGATTCATCATGGGGGGCAATAACATGAGAAGTGCTAATAATGCAAACATTGTCTAAAATAGTCCAGGCTACAACATTAGCAGGATACAATTAAGTGCTCACTTATGAGTTTTTAGCAGTTTATTGAATATTGTCACAGATTTGTTTGGGTTAATATCCAAAACAGAGAACTGAAGTTTTTGAGATCCAGTGATGAAAAGGTGACAAAAGGATCAGGTGGTTAACAGTGTAAACTGCAGCTAAATATAGCAGAATGAGAACTTACAAGGGTGTATCCTTATTTTTACTATTTTATTTTAAAGTGTTAGTTCACCCAAAAATGAAAATGTCAGTAATTACTCACCCTCATGTCATTCCAAACCTGTAAGACCTTCGTTAATCTTCAGAACACAAATTAAGACATTTTTGATGAAATCCAAGAGCTTTCTGAACCATCCATGGGCAGCAACGTAATTACCACCATCAAGGCCCAGAAAGGTAGTAAATGCATCGTTAAAATAGTCGCTATCCACATAGTAAAGGACAGCGCAGCACTAGGCCTTGAAGTTGCAATGATGTTGCTGCCTATGAATGGTTCAGAAAGCTCTGATTTCATCAAGATATCTCAATCTGTCTTTCCGAAGATGAATGGAGGTCTTATGGGTTTAGAAGTAATGAGGGTGATTAATGACATAATTTTTATTTTTGCTAAACTAACCCTTTTTGATTTGTGATGGAAAATTCTTGCTTCAGAAGTAAAAAACATTTAGACAAAGCCGTGTTTGATTGAATGCCTTTAGAGAAAACATTAAAATGATGTTTTGCTTTTCTCTGTCAAGAGTTTTCATCCACAAGATCCTCAACCCCCAGCACATGCAATGACACTCTTTCACACTCTTCAACTGACCATGAGGAGACCGAGAGAGCAGTGCAAAATCAAACAGCAATGGTCAGCAACAGTTTTAACATAGACGCTGTAAAGGCAAAACGGGTATGTATGCATGTTTTTCCTTATGGTTAACTTGTCCATATAATAATTATTTCACCATTTTAGTAGTCTTCATGTGTTGATCTGTATAGTGGTCATGTTTAATCAATATGATAAAAAAATCTGGTGGTGAGGAAGTGCTTGACGAATACCAGACAACTAAAACTTTAAAGCATCGCACCAGATGTCAGCTTGTTAATATTGGTTGATTGTCACATGACAGAGATACATGGGTAAGACTTCAATGCACAGATTCAAGAAATACACACAGATGTGTCAATTGATGTAGACAACAAAGTTAAGTTACCATTAGCCATATATTTTTTTTTATATTGCAGGAGGATCCCCACCCGCAAACAGCGGGAAACTTATGCTTTGGCCATTATTTCTCTCTTTCCTAGCCTGAGAGACCCGTTTTCAACAAAGGGCTACGTAAGAATCTTTTGTATAGGTGTATTTGAAACGCAATCATGTTTGACATGAAGTTATATACTCCTTTTTTTGTGGCATGTAATAACAGTATCTATTATCTATTTATGTAATGTAATGACTATTCAGATTTTGCAAAAAGTGTTCTTGTCTTTTTCACAGGAGCATTTCTACGATCCGGAAAAGGGAACAGGGTTCATCTCCTGGTGCCTTAACTTTGGTTTTCATTCATGGTCATTGGGACTGAACCCTCCGCACATTTTGTCTCTCTGACCTGACACACTTAAGGATAGTTTACTCAAAAATTTCACCCTCGCTTTGTACTGCTGAACACAAAGGAAGGTATTTTAAAGAAAGTTTGTAAACGGGCCGCTTTGGGCAGCCATTGACTCTAATAGTATTTTCTTTCCTACTATGGAAGTCAATGGCTTCCCAAAGCGGCCTGTTTATACAGGTTTGGTACAACCTAAGTGTGTGTAAATGACAGGATTTTCATTTTTGGGTGAACTAACTCTTTATTTTAGTTAATGGAGCTCTTACATAATGAGGTGAAGATCTAAAACAGGTTTGTTGAATAAGGGATTCCTTTTTATGACATTATCCTTTCACTGTAATACACAAAGCATGATACCAACTGGTTTTGTCAGGCACATATTGGGTTAAGGTTTGTCATATAGTTTTTTTTTTTTAAGTTTTTTTTATTGATTTTAATTCTTTCTTTTTTTTTTTTTTTCATTTGAATATGATCAAGTTAAGAGCACCAGGTTTAATGCATTTATCATTTCACCTTATAATTAGTTTTTTTTCTTGTTTAATTTTTTTTTTTTTTTCAGTCCTGCACCAGTATTGAAGGCCATCTCAGTGTGAGGGAGGGCCACCAGCCATTTCTACTTGGATCAGGAAGGATCAAAGGGCAGGATCAACCACTTTTAAGTCTTTTATGACAACTTCTTGAGTGCCTTTGAACTTTTGAAAGTTCACTATTTCTTCAACTTGTCCTATGCGAAAGCCCTGGTCAACTTTACCTTCCTGCAGACCACACATTATGGTGCATTATCCAGCCTGTGTTCGCAAAATTGGACCGTAAGTGCACGTTTCGAGCATGAGGTTCGAGGTTAAGCATAGTTTTTAAGAATACACTAAAGAATTTCAAAAACATCACCAAATCTGTCAAAGTCATCAGTTGTCAATCTTTGGGAAACAACACCATTGAGTCAAGTTGAGTGTGGACCAATGAAAGCATTTTGTTGGAATGATGTTGACAATGGTGAAAAGTTGGCAGGAATGCTACAGAATCCCAAACAGACAAGCATGCATTTCATGGACTGGGTCCAAATAGATGGGATAGAATATAGACAATACCTCATTGTAAGCAATGTGAGGATGAAATTCCTGTTTTCAGTCAGATTCTGAAATTACTTTTCATTGACAGCACTGTGTATTTTATTGTCGATAAACTTTTCACAGAACATTTTTCAGAACGTCATACATTTAAAGTACAGAGATACTGTGAGTTGGGTGAACTTGTAAAAGCCAACAGCTTGAAGTTCTACAGGCCTTTTGATCTGCAGTGTATATGGATCAGATGATGGTGAATATGTTGTACTTTTGTGTTGGTATAATTGTTGCATCTGTGTTGAAAATAAAAATTTCAAGCTGATACAGCCTGTTGACTTATTTAATTGAAGGCACAGATATTTTTAGTGAAATTGAATTACCCTAATCAGGGTTTTGTATGAACACTGTATTAGTGCGGAAATAAATCTCTTGGTGTTAAGATATTGAGACACCTAGTGTAGTTTCAACACTATCTTGGTGTAAATGAGGGAGGGGAACACTAATGGTGTTAACGGTGAAGACTTACAGTGTTGTTTTTACACTAAGCAAGTGTAAAAAAAGTAACATTATTTAAAGTGTTAGTTTAACTCTATTTAGTGTGGACCTATATAAACCCCGAAAAAGTGTTAATTTTCTCACGACCTGTTCGACAGAAAGTATCCAGCCAATTAAGTTAGGTTCAAGTTAAAAAGAGACTGAAGTTTCTCAGCCAACAAGTAGGGCTGAATGGTATTGAATGCTTAAGAGAAGTCGATAAAAGGGAGCCTTGCATGAGTTTTTGAGGATTCCATATGTTGATAAAGGGAATTTAACACTGTAAGTATTGCATCCTCAACACCTCTGCTAGCACTGTAAGCAAACTGGAGAGGGTCTAACTGTTCCTCTACCAGCTTCAGTAACTCCTGCTTAACCAACTTCTCAAAAGTCTTCATCGCCAATGAGGTGAGAGCTACAAGTCATTTAAGACCTTGGGGTTCTTACACTTAGCCACAGGAATAATCGTAGAATGTTTCCAAATCTTTGGCACTGTTTGCGTCTGGAGTGATTAAGTGAAAATCGCTTTAAAGATCTCACTTAACTGACCAGCACAAGACTTAAGGACTCGACCACTGATGTTTTCAGGGCCAGGACTTTTCCTAACCTTAGTTTGTTTAACCCCCTGGGGTCGGCGATATCGCCGGCGATACCAGCTCGTTTTTTTTTTTCTTATCAGTGCAAAAGAGACTCAAAATACTCTGTTGATTTTGATCTTACATATAAGTGTTATACGCCCTCGCGCGCACGAGCGATTGACATGCAAATGATCCACGTGGAGGAACGCAGACCTGTAAACGCCCCATCACCTCAAAACAAAGAATCAGAGACTACAGTAACTTAATCCTCTCTGCTTTTCATCGAGTTTGGAAGACTGTGTTTGTGCTGTGCTGTGCTGTGCTGTTTCACTTGGATTTACCTCAGAAGTATTAGAAGAACGCGATTTGAAGATGAGAAGATTTTTAAGGTAAGACATGTTAAACTGGTGGTGCCAGATTAAAATGTATGTTATGAAATGAGATTGGAGTGGAAACATGAAGCATGTCGTACACGTATATATGTATCTATATATAGACAGAAACATGTTGAAATGTGAACTAGACTGGTAGGCAACCTTTCAATGCTAAATGTATATACATGTCCGACACAAGGATGTTTTTATATTCTATAGTAAAACACAGCATGATAAAAGTAGGCTAGTATGAGTGTATACTATGGTGAATATTATAATGTTTAGAACCGTGTTTACTGTTAAATACTGTGTTTGTGGATATCTGCTCAAACATAGATGTATAATATGGTAACAATAATGTTTAATAGTTTGGAGTGGCTCGATCTCTTCAGTAAATGTTCTTTGCACGCGTTGTGCGTTTGAAAAGCAAAACAGTAGGCTTCATTTTTTTACTCCAAATGTTTACTTTCGTTATGCCATTATGAAATGAGATTGAAATAACATATGATAATCAATATATTTTTATTTTTCTCTAGTGCAGTGTTACTGAAGTGTTCCTTTTTAACGATTTATAGGTTGCCTGCTATAGGCTATTGTTATTATTATTTTATGCAGCACAGCACATAGCCTATGCCTACAAGCCAAGGCACAACAAACCTGGTGTTCATTATGTGGGTGTGTGTGCATTTTGTACATTTTAAAAAGCAATTTTAACCTGAAAAATCTAAAATATATTCCCCAAATCGTGCAGCCCTATAGTTTCTCTTGATATCAGTATGTTCACACCGTTTTTTTGTTGTTGTTGTTGTTGTTGTTGTTTTTTCAGGGACCAGATGCCCCACTGATGAGTCCTGCTGACTTCAACATTCACATAAGTCTCCGTACATGAACAAGGTAAAGTGAAAAATCAAACACCATGGAAATGACAGGTATGTACTATGTTTCAGGAATGGCACAAAGGGTTAAGTCTCTGTCTTTAGTTCAGTGTGTTAAATAATGTGCTTTTATTTGTCATTTGTTGTGTATCTTTGGATTATGTTGTGTTGTAAATAAATCCAAACAATCAAAAAGCCATTTTTAAAAAAAAATCTCCTCATTCTTTGTGCAAGGTTCCTCATAATGATAGGGCCTGATAGCACCTGAGCATGTCAGAACACCTCCAGGGCCCAGAAAACACCTCAGACCCCAGAGGGTTAACCTAAGTGCTCATTTGATCATTCCGATCCAAATGGGACAAAACATGCGATACGCATTTTGATCACTAGTTGATGGCTTGTTTAAATGCAGATAAAATGATAGTTGGAATTTACATCTCTACTGTAAGTGAAAGAGTCTTAACACATCTTAGAATGTTCAAATGGTATCGGTATAATTTTAATCGGATTTTGGCAAAGAAATCCTAATTTCAGCATTAAAGCGCAAGTCTGTTTGACAAAGGAATCTCACCTCAGTGGCATGTAAACTGTACCGGTATTTATTATTCTGCTTTGGTTGAAGAAATCCAAATTGCAGTATTGCTTAATCTATTTCTGATGAAGAAATCTCAGTACAGTGTTATTTAAATGTAGACGTGGGTGACGCCTTACAAATTATAGTTATATTGATGTAATTCATCTCAATTTTAGCTGCATCAACAAGCACATCACTCGCTGAAAGGAATGTCAGTATTCATGCACGAGATGGACGCAACTATGTATGCTTAGACAAGCTTTGACTTACAGCAAATATATTTCCTTACCCTTTAAACAAGTACAAGAAGTTGTTTAAAGTAAAGAGAAGAGTTACATGAGTAAAATTTGCATATTTGCATTTTACTGAATGTAACATCAAGTTTTTTAAAAACTTAAAGTATAGGAGCCACATTTTAAATCGTTTAAACATGCATAACTCGTTTAAAATGTGCAGACATTCTTCATGGACTGTTGAATTGCTCTGACATGCACTGATTCCCATAACAACAACTTGTCACAGGAAGTGCTAACTTGTGACGTCATATTGTAAACAAACCAGCCTAGATGGCTAAGCTAACCCAACCTAGCGTCCCTTCAGCTTAGGCTAAGCTAAATAATAACTTCTACAGTTAGCGGTTAGCATCATTTACTTGAAGCCTTTAACGACAGCTTGTGTGTATGCAGTGCAAAGTGATCTAAAATACTTTTCCTTTAACCCCATTTAAGGTTTTTGATTTTTCACCTTCTCTTTCCTTACTTTCAATTCTTCTCAGCTGAATTTCACCTTCACTAGTTTAGGCGTAGTCCTTGCTGAACGCTGTTGGCTAAATCTGCAGTTACCTTTTCAATTAAACCTAAATTTAATTACATGTAAACTGTGTAGCTAGAGAAGAATTCGGTAACACTTTACGGTAAGGGTACATGAATTATCATGAATTCATGTATAAATTCATGCATGAAATATGCATTAATTCATGCATTAATATCTCATGAATCATCAGGAACTAACACGAGTTCAACGTTTTTCATTCATGACTTCATGGATGAACAACACCTTAATTAAAACATTAACTAAGATGAGTACATCATCATGAATTATGATTTATTACGCATGATCATGATGTTTTCTTTGTTCACACAAAAAATTGGTCTTTACCACCCACTGTGGATAAAGCTATGGTTATGGTACATGAATCATCATGAATTCATGCATAAAAAAGTATTAATTCATGCATGCAAGACTACTCTTCGAATTATTAAAGGAATGTACAAAAATCCACATTATCTAATGCATGCATACAGGCTAGAACAGTATATCAATTAATGTGAGAACTTTTTTTCTGAATTATGATCTGAGTTATCCAGCATGTTCATGTCTTCTTCATAGCCTGCAGGTCAATGGACAGACCCCAAAATTGGCCAATCACAGCACATAACATATGAATTCTGTTGGCGTTCAAATGCTAGTCATCATTAACTAAGCATTATTTATCAATGACTTCATCATGTGTGTGGCCCCTCAACTAAAGTGGTGACTTGGTGCTTTGAAACACTGATGAACAATGTGTTTTCATTATGATCTGAGTTATCCAGCATGTTCATGTCTTCTTCATAGCCTGCAGGTAAATGGACAGACCCCCAAATTGGCCAATCACAGCACATAACATACGAATTCTGTTGGCATTCAAATACAGTAGTCATCATTAACTAAGCATTATTTATCTATGACTTCATCATGTGTGTGGCCCCTCAACTAAAGTGGTGACTTGGTGCTTTGAAACACTGATGAACAATGTGGCATAACTGTGAAATGACATGAATATGAGCATGAAAGTTCAAGCCTTTGCAAACAATGTACTGTGGACACAAATGGACTTTGATCTTAACTTGCAACGTGATCTCATGAGAATACATGTGTATTTTTATGTAAAGTGTAGTTCTACCATACGTACATTTATTTATGTTTTATACACACAGAAACGTATAATACTGACAATGGACAGCACAAAAACGTAATTTATTTACTTATAAACAACTTATACAAACAACGACGTACAAATTTAGGCGTATTCCTATTTAACTTATGCATATTAAAATCGTGGCATTAATATTTTGACACATAATACACTAAAACACAACATAAATTCACAAAAGAAATCAATTTTATTAGCTTAATGTGATCCAAATCTTTAGAATCCATACGTTGTTTGCAAGAAACAGATCCAAATGCAGCCCTTTATCCAGTGATCTTCATCTCCATTTCTCGGCAGAGACCGTCAACGTCATATCTCGGCATCCCGCGCTCGTGGTGAATTCAAATTCAAAAATTGCGCCCGAAGCGTTACGACATGTTTTACGGCAGTGATATCAAACGCTCATTGGCTCTCGCATGCTTCGTCACAGATTGCGACATGCCGTGTTTGTTGTGTACTACATTTGAAATGGAGAAGCGCGCGCGCCTTCACAGAGCGAACAGCGAACCGAAACCGGATTAACATTTTCATGGATTAATAACTTAAATTCTGCTCTGTAACGTTACCTCATACATAACTACTGCCAGAGAGGACTGCGACACATCGTCATGTGAATGACTTTTGGTACCGGTTTTGACATTTTCTCAATAAATAAATGATTGTGATTGTCTGTCTGTTGTTTTAATTTATAATTGTAGTTACGTAGTTTTAAGAAATGGTTAGGTTTAGGGGTAGGGGTAGGATTAGTGGCTCAAACTATCTTTTAATGCTACATTGTTAATAAAGCTGCCATTTCCCTACACATATCTGTCCATTACGTTTTATCCTTTTAATATTATCTATAAAATGGGTATGTTTAGGTGTGGAGTTAGGGTTAAGGGATCGTACATTTATAATCTATTAAATGGTAAAAGGGAAATTATACAGATATCTTTATGATATGAAATATTCGTAAATAGTTTAACATACGTTTTTTAGCTGTAAAATCGTAATAATGTTATGTAACTTTACTGCTTTATTCTGAGACCAAACGGTATAAACCAGTTAAATCAACAGCTGGAAAGAGCTGAGAAGGAATTCAGTATACACCATGAACTTTATTTTAAGTGCCTGTATATCTGAAAACTCTTTACAAAACCATAAAGCTGTTACAATTTCATGATATGGAGGAGTCACATCAGTTGCTTTATACGTTAAAAGGTGACTCTTTACCCAAATAAAGCTGTTTGTGAAACTTTTTTTTTTAAACAGCTTTATGGTTTTTAACTGGTTTATACCGTTTAAGAATAAAGCAGTACAGTTAAGATCAAAGTACATTTGTCCACAGTACATTGTTTGCAAAGGCTTGAACTTTCATGCTCATATTCATGTCATTTCACAGTTATGCCACATTGTTCATCAGTGTTTCAAAGCACCAAGTCACCACTTTAGTTGAGGGGCCACACACATGATGAAGTCATAGATAAATAATGCTTAGTTAATGATGACTACTGTATTTGAATGCCAACAGAATTCGTATGTTATGTGCTGTGATTGGCCAATTTGGGGGTCTGTCCATTTACCTGCAGGCTATGAAGAAGACATGAACATGCTGGATAACTCAGATCATAATGAAAACACATTGTTCATCAGTGTTTCAAAGCACCAAGTCACCACTTTAGTTGAGGGGCCACACACATGATGAAATCATTGATAATGCTTAGTTAATGATGACTAGTATTTGAACGCCAACAGAATTCGTATGTTATGTGCTGTGATTGGCCAATTTTGGGGTCTGTCCATTTACCTGCAGGCTATGAAGAAGACATGAACATGCTGGATAACTCAGATCATAATTCAGAAAAAAAGTTCTCACATTAATTGATATACTGTTCTAGCCTGTATGCATGCATTAGATAATGTGGATTTTTGTACATTCCTTTAATAATTCGAAGAGTAGTCTTGCATGCATGAATTAATACTTTTTTATGCATGAATTCATGATGATTCATGTACCATAACCATAGCTTTATCCACAGTGGGTGGTAAAGACCAATTTTTTGTGTGAACAAAGAAAACATCATGATCATGCATAATAAATCATAATTCATGATGATGTACTCATCTTAGTTAATGTTTTAATTAAGGTGTTGTTCATCCATGAAGTCATGAATGAAAAACGTTGAACTCGTGTTAGTTCCTGATGATTCATGAGATATTAATGCATGAATTAATGCATATTTCATGCATGAATTTATACATGAATTCATGATAATTCATGTACCCTTACCGTAAAGTGTTACCAAGAATTCTTATAGTAGTAATGAGAATTTTCATCAGCATGTTGACTAAACTTTTGGAGGGACACATGGTGTGGTCTTGAACACGCAGCAGCTGTGACCCACTATGGAGTGTTGGTCCAAGCAAATCTAAATCTTAGTCACTAGTGTTATTGATTATTCCCAATTTCAGATCATTCCTGCTGTTACTTATTTAAGTCCTTTTTATTTTATTTTATTTTATTTTGATAGTAATAGCAGTCAGTCTATTCTTTCATCTATATGATTTATTTACATTTCCCCTCTTGTTCTAATGTGGTTCCATTTCCCATAGGGCCCAGAAAGGAACCAGAGACACCTTTATTTGTGATTTTGTTTATTCTCAACAAGTGCACTCATTTTTATGAACCTGCTACACAAGTAATCTCAACGATTACTATGGCATAACTATAGTCCTGAGGATCGATAATAAGCATAATCTGAAAAAGAAAGCTGTCCTTTTTCCTTTTTCCTCCTATCCTTCACTTCGTCATACCCTGCGGGTATAAACACGTAAGTGGATGCACCTACCAGTTGTTTTTAGCTGAGGAGCAGATCGTGCCCCAGTCAGCGGTGGTCCAGTAGAAGTGGCAAGGGGACTAAGTCTCCGTTCCCTCCTTCAGGGAACGAGGGTTACATTGGTAACCGAGACGTTCCCTTTCAGTCGGGTAACGTTCAACTTAGTCGATCGTATACCGACTGTATGGGATCCTCTAACACGCCACTACTTCTGCCACCTTCCAGTGCCTAAACACAAAGCTGCAACAGCCTCCACATGGCGGACGGTCGAGCTTAGGTCAGGAAGTCACTGCTGTTCCACAGGACCACTGGGAAAGCATACCTTGAAGGAGAGGTCTAGGCTGCGAAGCCACATCTACATGAGAGTAACATGTGGAAAACACATATGGACCATGCGCCTAAGCGTACAACATATGGGATGTCATTGAGGTGGGGGGGGGGGGACATAATCGAACGGGTGCCAGACGAACTGAATCGCCTTAGCCGAGTCAAAAATACACAAACCAATCGAAACGATCAGGAACACTTTTCAGCGCTACAACTGACCACCCCAAAAGGCTAAGCGTACCAGACCTACTCAGAATGAGGCAACGGTTCGGAGGCAGAGACCTAGCTTCAGAGAGCCCGTAGGTGGCCAAAGACCAGGTCTGCCTCCTTAGTTAGCAGCAGAGTGTGTGAGAAGGCATGAGCGGGTCCTCGAACGCATTACTGCTAACTAATGAAGCTGAATCTCTAGCATAAGGAAAAAAGCTGAAACAGCCAGGAACACCTCACGGCGCTGCACAGGTGAATCAACAGAATTCCAGATACCATCAACCACAACTTCAGTAAACAGGGACTCTACTCGGAAGGCCCGTAGCCGGCCCGAGACTGAATCTGGATCCACGCTGAGCCCCGGGTGAAGGCTGTCGCACGTGCTCAGCGGGAGAAGAGGCGGACGCAGGGGGACGCCCTCGGCGACGGGCAGGTGGAGGATCTACCCCCGATGGCCGGGTGGAGGCAGCAGCAGGTCATCGGGGAAGGATGTGCCGGATGACCTCCGTCTGCTTCTGTACAGTGGAGAACTGTTGGGCGAAGTTCTCCACCGCGTCGCCGAATAATCCAACATGGGAAATGGGGGAGTCCAGGAACCGAACCTTGTCTGCTTCCCTCATATCCGCCAGGTTGAGCCAGAGATGGCGCTCCTGGACCACCAAGGTGGACATCGCCAGACCGATCGTGCGAGCTGCAACCTTTGTATCCCGGAGGGCCAAATCGGTTGCAGTGCGGAGCTCACCCATGAGCTCACGATCTGCACTACTCTCGTGCATGTCCATGAGTGCCTGGGCCTGGTGTACCTGAAGCAACGCCATGGCATGTAGCGAAGATGCAGCCTGCCCACAGGCCCGCCAAAGCAGATGAGAACTTACAGGCCTTAGAGGGGAGACGAGGGTCTCCCTTCCAGGAGGTAGCGGTCGCTGGACACAGTTGCATTGCAACAGACCGCTTCACTGGGGGGATCGCCTCGTAACCCTTATCCGCACCTCCATCGAGGGTAGTGAGGGAGGAGGAGCTACCAAGCCTGTTTCTGGCAGAGAAAGGTGCCTTCCACGACCTAGTGAGCTCCTCATGCACTTCAGGAAAGAAAGGTACCGGAGCGGCGGGCTGAGAACCAGACCGGCCCGTTCCAAGAAACCAATCATCCAAACGAGACGGTTCGGGATGCGGTGGAGTATTCCACACGAGCCCGACCGCCTCGGCGGCCTTCTTGAGCATAGCCGTCATCTCAGGATCCAACATCGGCGTCGCCACCCTCCCGGAGGAGGGCAACGGCACAGAGTCTTCCTCCGTCAAATCAAGCTCCCCCTCTGCGATGGACATCCCATCGTCCGGATTCGCCCCAAAAGGAATGTCCGGTTGGCAGAGGTGTGGACTCGAGTCATGTGACTTGGACTCGAGTCAGACTCGAGTCATGAATTTGATGACTTCAGACTCGACTCGACAAAATGTACAAAGACTTGCAACTCGACTTGGACTTTAACATCAATGACTCGTGACTTCACTTGGACTTGCGCCTTTTGACTCGAGAAGACTTGCTACTACCCATGAAAACTGGGGAAAAAATGTTCACACGGCCGCGCCGCTCTCAGTTTATCTGCATCTGTGAAAAAATGTGAACCACCTGTATGCATGCAGAGAGCACGCGCGCTGCCTGCACGACATCCAATCACTGTAGTCCCACGTTGTTTTGATTCGACAGCATCTAAGCAGGCACATTGCAAGACAACCAATGAAGCGCAACAAGCAACAACGCATGCTACGAATTTGAACGAATGCTAAGCACCTTATTGGATGTACCGTAACTTACTAGCTGCTACATAGCTGCCAACTCTCACGCATTCTTTTCACACGCTCTCACGCCACACATCCATTTTCTCACGCACAGAAAAATCGCGAAGCAAAGAGGACACGGAGACCGACAGACTAGACAGAGCACGAGCAGGTTACTTATTATATAAAAAAATCTCTGCTCTCAGATTCTGTCACTTTTATTACCAAATTCAGACAATAAATACCGTTTTGGCGCTTGTTAATGTGACACGACAGATCCAGCGGCACGTGAACCGATCATCTCTAGCTGATAGTAAATAACGTTAAACACGAATGAACACTGTTGAAAGATACAGTACAACTTACCGAAATGTATATTCCTCATACATAATATCAACCCATCAATCAAACAATAAAACAGGTCAATAAAACAGTTGGAGAACAATTATGTCACATAACATTTACCTCAGGAAAGCCATTTAAGCACGTTAGTTGGCTAGAAAAAAAGAGCTATAGAGAGTATTTTGCTAAATATGTGTACTATATTGCATGTTTATTATATTTTTACTTATATCATTAAATAAAGTTGTTATTATAATAAAAAAAAACGCATTATATTTAATTTGTGTTATTTTTAACCTTAAATAATACTGCCAGCTGATAGGGTTCTCTGTATGTTTACAGCATTAGGTGAGTTGTTTTTTTCTTGAGAAAAGTTAATGCCTATCTTGTGTAGCCTACCTAATATTTATCCAAATGAGTCTATATTAAATCACAATAATTGAATTGAACTGAAATAATAAAAAAGCGTAGCTTACCAGAAATTGAACCATGTAAACATTGTAACATGTTGTCACTAAACCTAATAAAATTCAGTTTAGTTACTAAAATGTTTTGACAATCACAATACACTTATTGTGATGCAAAAATTACATCACAATTATTAATAATTGCATCACAATTGCATCCCCCATTGAAGTCAATGGGACCCAGAAACTGCCTGGTTACTGACATTCTTCTAAATATCTTCCTTTCTGTTCAGCAGAAGAAATAGTAGGCTAAAAGCAGGTTTAGTACTTGCCCCATTGAAGTCAACAGGGTGCAAATTTTAAAAATAGAATAACTCGGTGTAGGCAACACCGATTTTTGTCGTTGTTCTCTGTATTGACAGCACTCCAAATGTACAAAAAAATGAGCTCAATGTTAAAATTGACCGGAGTTCTCCTTTAATTACAGTATAAAGTAAATACAGTACAAATACAGAGAAATAAAATAAAATAAAATAAAATAAAAGCAAAGTATGTTCATGGACTTAAATATATGGTGTATGGTTACAATTGTAATTGTCCCTAATCCAAGATTTAAGCTGTTTTTTAAGGTACTCCGTGGGCTTGCTCCACCACCACTGTGCCAGTTTATAAAACAAAAAGATAAGGTCAATAGAGTAACCAGAGCAACCACCAGAGGGGACTGCATAGTTCAATATAGACAAAGTAGGATTGGAAACACAGCCTTTTCTGTCAGAGCCACAATTTTTTGGGAATAATCTACCCAATGAGTTAAGGGAGTGTAATAGTCTCTCCTCCCCTTAGCTGTCACCCCCCTTTTTGAGAATGGACATTAAAATGCACTATTCAAGCTTAAATGGTTGTAATTCAAGAATGATTTGGAGTATAGACCCAAGTTTGGTCTTGTTTTAAAGGGAAAAAAATGCAGATTATTACTGAAGTGAAAGCACTTCAAAAAATTAAAGTATGAAAAAGTTATGGAAGTTTAAATTTACATTAAATCAAATATAATTTATTTAATATTTTTCTTTTTTATAAAATATATATTTTACAAAATATGTTTTACAAAAAAATTACTATAAAATCAAAGCCATATATCTAACCAAGTTGTGTTCCAAATTTGAAGTTGATATCACAAAAATTGAAGTTCCCATGAGATTTTGTTTAGGCGTATTACCAAAAATAGCCACCGGGTGTCATTGAATTCCATTGAATTTAACTGTATGCATTCTACCATAACAAATTTATAAATTTCTGTCCAAATATCACTTCTGTCACAAAATATGGAACCTTGAGACTCAGACCTTTCTGACAATATGTGTTTTGTCAAGATTAGAAAATATTTTGATCATAAATTATGAAACATGACGACACCCAAAAGGGGAGGAGCCTGATAAAATAATTTAGAGTACCGTTTCTATGGTAACACAATGTCCAATTTCAAAACAGTTTACACAGGATGAATTCTGAGATCGTAAGCTTTCAAATGATACCTAATTTATGATAACTACTAAAATATGTGATGTAATAAAAAAAGGCAATAAAAAAGATAATATTATATTTTAGAGGATAATATGTATATTATACTTTTTAGAGGATAATATTATTTTATACTTTTTTTTTTATTGACAAATACTAGATTAAATGTTTTATTATGAACTTTTAGCATGAAAACCAAAGTTTCAATTATTAAAAGTGTGTGCGTCGACTTTTTGTGACAAACGCCAGAAACGCCTGTTATGATGTTGATTTTTTGAGGTGCACTCTTGACATAAATTAATCTATTACTGTTCCTGCATAAATTGTAACAAAAAACAGTGCTGGAATATCTATTAAGGAGTCTTAGACCTTTCTAACGATATATAGTTTGTCATGATTAAATTAGGATTTAATTGTAATATAGTGAAGTAAACTTAGGCGTCCCGTATACGGGACGGTGACAGTTAAAGGGTTAACCTGTTAAGCTGCACCCCCACTTTTAAAAATTCCCCAGAAATGACATACCCAAACTGAAACAGATACAGTTCATGAACCCTTTGCACTAAAAGCACAAGTATGATCTCATTTGAAAGCTGACACCTGGCAGTTTATTGTAAATGTAGAATTAATTATTGTCATAATGAAAAAAATTGTTATAAATAGCTTCAAAGTTTTGTAAAGTTATTAGAAATTATTTTTTATGAAACATCCTTATGAAAATAAAATTGAAGTTGGCACTGTAGCAATCTAGAAATGCACTACAGCTAAAGCCACATGTCTAAACATTTTATGTTTAAAATCTGAAGATATTAAGTGGGTCATTCTCTAATTTAGGGTACATTTCATGTCAGCAAAAAAGCACAAAAGCACTGTCCTTTCTCAGTGGAACATTAAGTGTCTCAATATAGTATATTAATTCAGTGTTACATATCTGTTATCTGCAGAGCTTAAATATGAACTGTTTTTACTTTTTTTTAATTAAAAACATGTTTTTACTTCAGAGTTTGTCAACTATGTTACGGACAAACAGGGTGTTATACAAACCATTCAATTCAGTCTTGCACTTGAAATTAAATGCAATTTAGAAGGCTCTTGAGTCTATTTCTGCCACACATACAATTGTTATTTAAAATGATTTTCATAATCAACCTTTTTTAAAGATGAACATGCAATGCATTTATAACTGTCCTTATGGACAAGTATGTTTTTCATAATAAATCTCCATTAAAGTTATTTTTGATCATTAAAAAAAGATGTTATAGTAAACTCCAACCTATGCAAATAAGTAGAATGCTTAAAAATGTCAGAAACATCAATATTGGCTATTTTAACTTTAAAAATCTAAGTGTAACCTAGGTGACAATGAAAATCACACGGTTGACACTATAACCTAGTTGACTGGACATATTGTTAACCATGGACAACATTTTATTCAGGAGACAGAATTTAATTAGCAAAGTTGCTTTCGGTGAAAACCTCTTTTATTTTAAATGTAGAATTATTAAACAGTACAGAAATGCACATAATTCCACATAGAATACATTGAAATGCACACTAACAAATATTTCAATTCACAAAGACCTGTGATGTAAAATCATCCTTTATGCATTCAAAAATATGAAATGATCAAACACTACACACATAAATTCATGGGAAATTGAATATAGAGTGATCAGGAAATAGCTTTAAAATGTCCCCACAAAGCCTACAATCAATATTCAATCAATCAATAAAACAAGCTAATGCTTATGGAATGAACTTTGTGAACTGAACTTCTCAATTATGCATTCAGAATGCAGTGACAAAAATACAAACAGCTACATATAATTTCATGGAGAACCTCCAAGTCAACACTAACTAGTCAATATCTGACAGAACAGGGATTGCTCATAGTAATAGTAATTATATAATCCCAAACAAATACTTTTGAAGTTTTTTTATGCATTCAGAATGCACCGATAAATGCAACACATACTCTTAGTAATTCATTTCTCAGCTCAATTCAAGTAATTTAACAATTCTAAAAAAACTCTAAAAACTCTTCAACAGAACTGATGCAACAGAGCCTTTAAAAAACAATGCTATTCAAACTTATGCAAACTTAACTTTTTTTGCATTCAGTATGCAACAGTGAAACACTGCACACAAAACATATAATTTCAGAGAGAATGCCTCTAAATGAACACTAAGTTAGATCTTTGACAAATTTGACAAGATATCTTGATCAATTTCAACATGGCGGGAATTTACTGGCTTTGGAGGAGGAATAATTCGCAAAACATCTTCAAACAAGTACCAGAGCACATCATCTCTCAGGGACCAGAAAAAGCGGTTCTCTGCACGTCCAACTTTACTCATGCACTTCACCTGCACATGAGTCTCTGTGATTTCCTGAATGGTGCCAGGGTAAATTGTCTCCTCATAGGTCACAACACACCACTGTCCAATCAACTGAGGACTCCACAGAATTTCATTGTCCTTGTTTGAGTGTACTAGAGGCAGTGCAGGGGTTGATGGCTGAACCTCAAAGCTGAAGGCATGTGTGTCTTCACACTGGCACTCAAACATTTGCCTGGTGGTACAAGGGCAACTTACATCTCGATAGAGAAGCTTTCCCAAGGACCCTGTGACCACCTGATGTATTCTCATGGTTGAAGGCCCTGCTGACAGAGAACTTGGCATCTTCTTGAGGAATTCATTCACAAGATTTTGAGAGATGTAGAACACTCGTACAGTACCACTATCAACCAAAGCACTGTATAAGTCCTCTGCTGATCCGATATCATGCCCCTGGCTTACAAGCCTGTCAGCCGTCCGTTTCAGGAGGCCTCCCACTCCATCGGGAGCACCTTTCCCATGGCTTGCTTCAAAAAAATTCCATGTTCCCCTTTTGAAGCCACGGTTCACCAGCTCTGTGGTCAAGAGGTAGAAATTTCCCTTCTGCCTATATTGTGTTGTAGGGCCATCACTAAAGAAATGCACCACCTCAATAGAAGGATGTGAGGCCTTGACTTCATCGAGAATGGGGGACAGATGTGCCCATATGGCAGGAGGGCCCTTCTCTTTTGATGAAGAAATTGTGCCAAAGCACATGTGCTCTGCTGTCCCCCCAACATAAAGAACTCCTGTGTGGAGGGTAGCTTGTTTCTGGTTGAAGTGCATTGCTTGAATTTCAGATGAAAGCTTACATGAATAGTTTTCAGAAAAATCCACGTGAATTAAGCATTCGTTGTTGGACATATTTAGCCTCAATTCACGGTAATGTGAAAATTGCCTTTTGATGTTAAATACATGCCGTTTCAAATGGGTCAATTGATCTTGAAACATCTCCAGCATGTCTCCTAACTCTATTTCCTTTTTCTTCTTCGCTGTTATTCTCATAGGGACCATTTCTTTGACACCATCATTGTTCTTCTTTTCTCTAATCACTGTTTCAGACAACCACTGAGTGATCTCGACACGTTTCTGCAGGTCACCTTCTGCTAGTATAGCAAACTCCTGCCCTTTGCAATCAGGACACACATTGTACATGCAGTCCTTTGATTTTGTATTGCAGCTTATGGATGTCATCATATCCTCCATGTCCACACCGTTAATTAATTTAAGCGTGTGAAGATTTTCGGCAAGAAATGAAAAATTCTCATGGACCTTGCAAAGACAGGTTTCTCTGTCTGCGATTGTTGGATGAACTACCCAGAATGGACGCAGACGGCAAAACAAGGAGTAGGAAAGGCTGGAATGAGGATGGTTAATGAGAAATTTCCTGTGGAGATTTCTCAAGGTGTCATTTAAAAACCTCTTCTGTTTTTTCTTCTTCCCTCTCGTGATTGTTTGAGCTTTGCCTGCCGTCAAACGGCTGTTTTCATCCCTTGTCAAAAATTCGTGAACATTTTCTTGCAATCTATAGCACAGGCTTCTGTACTTAATTTTCCCTTCAGCATCAGCTAGTCTCTTCTTTTTTCTGGACAGGTGTAGTGTTTTAGTCATTTCATGCTGTAAGCCATACTTTTTCAGGATTCTTCCTGTTACAAGCCCTGACATTATTCGCCTATGTGCCCTTTTCTTTTGGGTGAAAAAGGCATCTTTCATGTTGGCCATGAGTGCATTGTGCACAAGCAGTGACCTGCGCACCTCAGAGGAAACAGAGGCATGTTGAAGTTGTCGCCTAGTCTTGGATCCTGTGGATTCTGACACATGCTCTTTTGAAGTGCTATTGTATCTTTTTAGTTTCTTGCGAAATTTATCTGATTTGCTTTTTTGCTTTTCAAGCAAGTCTCTCAGTTTCTGTATTTCTCTATGTAATTTTGAGTTTCCTCTTTTGGCCTTTATTCTTCCAGTCTTCTTCTGTCTGAAATAAACAACCAGTATATTGTATATTAATGTACAGACAAAACATGTGGGTAACTGGGAACATTAAATGCATAAACCTGTTTCTGTCTTGCCTCATGAACTCTACCTGCTGCTCTGAGGTGGATGGTTGTCTGGACTGTCCGGTGGTGTAACTACGTTCTCAAGCCTGCTCTTTCTCTCTCTGCTATTCTGTTTTGCTTTCTTCCAGTAGGCCCTCTTTCTTCTTTTCTCTCTCTCACTCATATCTGCCACTGTCTTCACCTTTCCTTGTGACCTGAGCCTGTGCCATGCCTCTCTCTGCTTCTCCAAACATGCTGCCCTTCTCTCAGGATCTGCATCACGACGAGCCCTGTATCTCCGCTGTCTCTCAGCTGCGGAGACCTATTTAAATGTATCATTTTTAAAAGTCAAATAATATATCTATATAAAATGTATATAATATATATATATATATATATATATATATACACATGTTCAGTCCATATAAATAACATAGAAACAATTAATGATCATGATATGCCATAGAGCACTGATGTAACTTAGTTGAAAGATAGTTGACCGTAACTTAGTTGACCATAACTTAGTTGACAATTTCCATATTTCTTCCCCATAACAGAAATGGTGGACCTAGCCTAGCTAACCACATGTCATTTTTTTGAGCAGGTTAATGTAAGAATTCAACACAAAATTTCATTATAATAAATAAAACTTTTTAGCCATGACGATGTACATAACATAGTTGATGGTTAATAATACGGCCGTTGACAATATGCTTTTCTACATCAAATATTGAAAAAACTGAGAGGAGACTCACCATGGTGTGTTTGAAATGGCCTCCACAGAGAAAAATGACATCACATGGTGCTGGTCACATGGTCTTGGGACAAACCATTTTTGAGTTGCTGGGGGAGGTTTTGTTTGTAACATAGTTGACCAACATTTTGTGGACACGAATAAATTAATATATTTTAAGTATTTAAATAAATAACTTAAATTTGAAACTATTATTTTCCTTTAATATTAAGACTTTTGTAAAAGATTGCAAAAATAATTGATTTATTTTAATGATTTTAATGGATGTTTTTGGACCCTCAACTTTCTCACATTGAAATCGGACATGGACAAAACTGTACATTTAGGGCCATAATGACACATTTTAAGCAAAATGAAGAATATATTGCATATATTGTCTGTGTGATGCTATTTCATGAAGCAAGTTTACACATAAAATGCAATTTGTTTGAAGAAATTTGATTGTATAAGTATATTTAACATCAGTGGACATGCAGTGTACCCTAAATTATAGAATCACCCAAGTCCAAAACTCTGTATTTAGTTAAATGTTTTTCAAGACCATGTCAATGACTTTATTTTGATTTGACGCTAAAATGCAACTGATGTTTATTGCCATCTTCTAAGCATCTATCCAGTATATTGTCTCTATTGTTTTGTGGTGCAAACGAGCCCCATTCAGTCTCAGTCTCCCCCTGCACACATTCACACCTCTCCAGCCTGGTTATGGCTTTAAATATGCATTTCTTTTGTCTGCATTATAGTTACTAATGACTGGCTATTCACAGGCTATTCATAGGGTTTCAGTCCCTAATTTCTTTTCTCAAAGTTCACCTCACATTTTAAACTGTATCAAATGCATTTCTTGAATAAAGAAACTTTCAGTAATGTTAAGCATTCAAAAAATCATAAAAGTATAAATTTCTAGGTTGCAGGTGCACCTAGGGCTAGCTAGCATGTTAGCTTAGCACACCATCAATACACGACAATTTATGAGATTAAAACCATGTTTGTGCTCCAAACTTACTTCATAACGCAAGACGAGTGTTTTAAATAATCTTCTGTGATCTAATTTGGCTTCAGATAAAAAAATCAGACAGAAAATATACTATTGTATGGTATTCTGCACAATGACAGTCTATATAGATTAGCATTACATTATAAATATAATCTATTATTATGGAAATACCTGGCATGGCTTGAAAAACACAGGTAACTCAAATATCATTGCAAACATGTTTATTGTCTTCAAAACGTCGTATCTGCATGTTACAGCGATCTCTTGTTAGCTTTGTGTGTATCAGTGACGTCCTGGAATGTCACATGATCATGGCTCTTCTTCATGTTCCATATATGGACTATTATTGTGCATAATAGCGCCCTCAGGCTATTGGTATGAATTGAAAACACAGTATCAGAGTATCTAACCGCTCATAATGATTACATCGACGCATTTGGGTATAAATTCAATAAATATTATTCCTGTCTATAGAAATCTGATGTAAATCTATGAGAATCTATCAATATTTCTCCAAATATGCACATTTTTGAGCTAAAGCCCTGAAGGAAGTTGTTTTGTGTATCGCTGTCATGACGACAGCACAGAGTTTTTTATGAATGAAAGCGGCTGACGCGCATAATTCATATCAAAGGTATCGACTCATTTTTTCATTTCATAACTCCTGACACAAATTAAGAAATAACTGTCGCTATAAGTTTCTCAGAATACAATAGTGGTCAAATACTGAAACTTGAGTCTTATATCTTTTTAATGATGTATAGTTTGTCAAGGTATAACATTAAATCTGATAGTAACTTTGAACTATATATAAAAAAAACGCTTCAGTGCGCCCGCGCACTGGCAACGGTGAACAGGTTTTAAAAGAACAAAAATAAAAACGAATAAAATAACTTCAATACACAAACAAAACGCCACGAGACAAGAGCGAGACTAAAGGCCCGGGGTTGCGGTGCCACCGGCTTGGGCCCATAATCGCTGCTCGCAGCTATATTTATTATTGTTGTTCAAGGGTTCGGGGACTTTTGGGGCCTTTAACAGACTCAAAAACTCATGAAACTTTGCACACAGGTCAGAACCCGCGGCCATTAGGGCCGGGCTGAAGCTGGTACACGGGCGTGGCAGGGGGGCTCAACAGCGCCCCCTAGAACACAATCTGAAATCTTGGACACATACAAGAACGTATTAGTATGAAACTCGGTACACATATAGATCTCATCGGGCCAAACAACTTCTGCACTCTATGTTATTAGCTCCGCCCAAAAGGAAGTGAGCTATTATGGGTTGTTTGAAAAATGCATGCTGTGGAATTT
The DNA here is from genome assembly GCF_949319135.1 of Squalius cephalus. Classification (NCBI taxonomy): domain Eukaryota; kingdom Metazoa; phylum Chordata; class Actinopteri; order Cypriniformes; family Leuciscidae; genus Squalius; species Squalius cephalus. The sequence goes on from NC_137127.1 coordinate 23,116,708, forward strand.
AATGTACTCCTCCTACAAAATTCATCCGATCCCCACAAAACTCGGTCAGCGTGAAGTCAAGACATTGAGGATGCTAAATTGCGGACGGATTTTTGATATCTCGAAAGGGTTGGCCGTGGCGAGGAAACGAATTTGCAAAGTTTCAGAAATGGGAGTGGTGAGGGGCTCAGTAGCACCACCTTTAGTCACAAATGGGGGTTTAGTTTTAAGTAGAGTCACAAAAATCGTTATGTATATTGTTCTCATCAAGTCGGACAACTTTCTAATTTATAGTCATAAGCTCTGACCAACAGGAAGTGAGATATTTTGGTTTGAATGTGATTTTTTGGAGAATTCTCTCTCTCTCTCTCTGTATCTGTATCTCAGTGTGTGTGTGTGGGGTGGGGGGATTTGTCTGTTAGGAGAGATTTGCTTTTATAATTGTTTTTCAAGGTTTCAGGGGCTTTTGGGGCCCTTAACGTGCTTGAAAACTCTTGAAACTTTGCACACAGGTCAGAACCTGCGGCCATCAGGGCCGGGCTGAAGCTGGTACCCGGGCGTGGCAGGGGGGGCTCAACAGCGCCCCCTTGAATGGGGTCCGAAAACTTGGTCCATAGATCAAACTAGCTTGCATGAATTAATATGAAACTCAGCACACATATAGATCTCATCGGGTCGAACAACTTTCGCACTCTTAAGTTATACGCCAGTCCAACAGGAAGTCAGCTATTATGGGTTGTTTGGAGAACGCTTGCTGTGGAATTTATTAATCAATCGCCACCAAACTCGGTGTGCATGAAGTCAAGACATTGAGGATGCTAAATTGCGGACGGATTTTTGATATCTCGAACGGTTTGGCCGTGGCCAATGACATGAATTTATGGTGAGAAAAGAGAAACACGAAGTGTTATAACTTCTGCACACATTAACTGATCTTGATGAAACTTCAGCAGTGTGTTCGTGGTAAGAGGCCGATCAGAACGATGTAACTATTGTGAGTCAAAGTTATAGCGCCACCATCTGGTAGCAGGAAGTGTGTCACTTTCAAAATGCTTTTGACAAAAGTGGGAGGGTTATTTTTACCTAAAGTTTAAAAAATCAATACGTATATTGGTCTCATCGAGCCGGACAATTTTCTAATTTACAGTCATTAGCTCCGACCAACAGGAAGTCAGATATTTTGGTTTGAATGTGGATTTCTTTGCAAAATCAGTCTCTGAATTTTTACCCACTCCTCTTAAGTGGTTTATTTTATTCCCACCAAACTTTTTCAACATGATGAAAATACATTAAAGATGCTAAATTGTGAACGGATAATACATATCTCAAACGGTTTTGCTATGGCGAGGGATTAAAGTAATGTCAAAAATGGAAACACTTTTTTTTTCAATTTAATAATTGTTTAAGTTTAAAAACAGCCAGAATGGTTTTTTAGTCCAAAAAATAAATAAATCATGTCATTCATAGTGCAATACTGCTGTCTTGAGTTCAAAATCAGGTAGGACTATTGTATCTATATAAAAATATACTAGGTATGTGACGGTGAGAATATTTTACCACAAGTTAATCAACGGGTTAATCAACGTTAATCAATGTTGTGGAATATTTTGAGTGTATCATAAAATCAGAATAAGGTAAGACAAGTCATATTTTCTGTCTTTTATATATACTGTGTATATATATATATATATATAAATATAGCTGCGAGCAGCGATGAAGGGCCAAAGCCGGCGGCACCGCCACCCCGGTGCCTTTAGGTAACTAAAGGCACCGGGGTTGCGGTGCCACCGGCTTGGGCCCGTAATCGCTGCTCGCAGCTATATTTATTATTATTATTATTATTTTGTCAACCTTTCGGGCACTTTTGGGGCCCTTAACATGCTCGAAAACTCTTGAAACTTTGCACATGGGTCAGAACCCGCGGCCATCAGGGCCGGGCTGAAGCTGGTACCCGGGCGTATATGGTACATATAGATCTCATCGGGCCGAACAACTTTCCCTCTGTCAAGTTTCACGCCAGCCCAACAGGAAGTTGGCTATTATAGGTTGTTTGGATAACGCTTGCTGTGGAATGTGAAGTACTCCTCCTAGAGAATTCATCCCATTCCCACCAAACTCGGTGTGCATGAAGTCAAGACATTGAGGATGCTAAATTGAGGACAGATTTTTGATATCTCGAACGGTTTGGCCGTGGCGAGATTTATGGCGAGAAAAGAGAGACACGAAATGTTATAACTTCTGCATACATTAACTGATCTAGATGAAACTTCAGCAGTGTGTTCGTGGTAAGAGGCCAATCAGATGGATGTAACTATTGTGAGTCAAAGTTATAGCGCCACCAACTGGCAGCAGGAAGTGTGTCACTTTCAACATGCTTTTGACAAAAGTGGGGGGGTTAGTTTTACCAACAGTAACAAAAATCAGTATGTATATTGTTCTCATCGAGCCGAACAACTTTCTAATTTACAGTCATTAGCTCAGACCAACAGGAAGTCAGATATTTTGGTTTGAATATGAATTTCTTTGCAAAAAAGGCTTCTGAATTTTTACCCACTCCTCTTAAGTGCTTTATTTTATTCCCACCAAACTTTTTCAACATGATGAAAATACATTAAAGATGCTAAATTGAGAACAGATAATAAATATCTCAAATGATTTTGCTATGGCGAGAGAATAAAGTAATGTCAAAAAAGAAAACACCAAAAGCTTTATATCTTCTAAAAATGTAATTATACACCATTTATTATATGAAATTATACAAATATAAGAACTAAACCCATTTTATTCTTTTTTTTTTTTTTCAATTTAAGAATTTTTTAAGTTTAACCCTCTGAGGTCTGAGCTGTTTTCTGGGCCCTGGAGGTGTTCTGACATGCTCTGACATTTGTGGTTATTTCTGTTACTTGTGACATTTTCATGGCTAAAGTCTAATTACACTGTATTCAGCACAAACTCTGCTACAATAATATATCAGCAGCATGTATGTAAAAGTTTGTAGTTTTGAGATAATGACATTTATGCGTGGTTTGTGAAAATACAAAAATAAATTCTCACTGAAATAAGGTCATGAAACCCATACTGATTATTTCTTCACAAGACTTTTGAAAATTGTATGACGTAGCCTAGAATATTTGCTCTAAAACTATGTGAGAATCACCCTGACTGCTCATTCAGAGAAGACAATATATTGATTTAAAAATTTTACGACGTGTTTTGTGTGATAAAGCAATATGCGAAGGGGCGGATCATCTCATTAATATGAAAGCTTTCCACACCTGAGAAAGACAAAGAACCTCCCTAATGGCCCTATTAGGAGCTTATCAGGGCCCATCATTCTGACCACCCTTGCACAAAGAATGAGGAGATTTAAAAAAGAATGGCTTTTAAAATTGTTTGGATTTATTTACAACACAACATAATCCAAAGATACACAACAAAAAAGTACCATGTTCATGTGCAGAGACATGTACTGTGAACGTTGAAGTCAGCAGGACTCAGTGGCATCTAGGCCCTGAAAAAAAAAAAAAAAAAAAAGTGAACATACTGATATCAAGAGAAAGGCCTGCACGATTTTGGGAATACATTTTAGATTTTTCTTGTTAAAATTGCTTTTTAAAATTCACAGAATACACACACACACACTCACACAAATGTTTCCAACAATATATTATATAATGAACACCAGTTTTGTTGTGCCTTGTAGGTATAGGCTATGCGCAGTGCTGCATAAAATAATAACAATATAGCAGCCTATATATATTTTCAAAAAGATTTCAGTAACAACTAAGCTAGAGAAAAATATATTGATTATCATGTTACTTCAAATGTTTCCATCCGTTATGATGATATGAAATGAGATAATAATAAAAACATGAAGCCGTTTGGTGTGTTTTGCTTTCATCCAAAATATGATACATTCAAACGCGATCGCGCAGGAAAATATGATACATTCAAACGCGATCGCGCTCAAATATAAAACATTATGGTTACCATATACATATCTACGTTTGACCAGATATCCACAAACACAGTAACAGTAAACACGGGTCTAAATATTATAATATTCCCCATATATCTAGCAACAGTTCAACTGCAACGTGACATTTATGCAACAATAACAAACTAATATGTAAGAATTTCTTACCTTACACCTTTCTTGTCTTCAAATCGCGTTCTTTTTCTTCTGAGGTAGCCTAAATCCAATGTAAGCTCAGGCACGTCTTTCAAACTCGACGAAAAGTGAAGTGAAGTGTTTTGTTGTTGAGGTAACGAGCGCGTTCGCGTTCCATGTGGAGATTTGCATGTGAATATCTTTTGCGCGAGTGGGCGTGGCCAAATTAACTGTAATGAGGAAGCGTTTGAGAAGCTGGACATCTTGTTGGTTTTATACAAATTACTTAAACAGAGAATATTTGTTTTCGTTTTGAATCCGATCATTTAAAAGTACACACTTAAATGTTTATAAAGGTATATGGCTCATAAATGTGTGACAAGTATTCGCTGAGTTTTGTTTCAGTTTATAGACGTGCTCAAGAAAAAAAAGTTCACCGCGACGGAGAGGCAGAACGCACACCCTGTTTATTTTCTTTATTTTACAAAAGCACAATGTTTTGGTTTGATTGTAAGTGGACACATACAAAAGGAGAAATATCACAGATTCTTTTTTTATATTTCTTTTTTCTGTATGACTATAAATGACTGAGTAATTTAAGTTTATAGTGCTACAATGTGGAGAAAATCCAGCAAAACGCGCCCGCGCGTTTGTCGACCTCAGAGGGTTAAAAAGAGCCAGAATGTTTTTTTTAGTCCAAAAATAAATAAATCATGTCATTCATAGTGCTATACTCCCCTCTTGTGTTCAAAATCAGGTAGGCCTATTGTATCTATATAAAAATATACTAGGTACGTGATGGTGAGAATATTTTACCACCGGTTAATCGACGTGTGACACCGCTGGGGGCTTTTGAATCATATATAGGACATGAAGACATCATAGGGGATTGTGAACATATTTTACTGGAACTTCATCTTCATTACATCTATATATATATATATTTTTTTTTTTTTTTTTTTTGTTACATTTATATATATATATATATATATATATATATATATATATATATATATATAGCTGCGAGGAGGACCCAAGTCGGTTTATTTTATTCCCACCAAGCTTTTTCAACATGATGAAAATACATTAAAGATGCTAAATTGTGAACGGATAATACATATCTCAAACGGTTTTGCTATGGCGAGGGATTCAATAATGTCAAAAATGGAAACACTAAAAGCCTCATATCTTCTAAAAATGTAATTATACACCATTTATTTCTATATAAAAATATACAAATATCAGAACTAATTTAATAATTCAATTTAATAATTGTTTAAGTTTAAAAACAGCCAGAATGTTTTTTTTTTGGTTAGAATTTTTTTAGTAAAAAAATAAATAAATCATGTTATTCATAGTGCTATACTGCTCTCTTGAGTTCAAAATCAGGTAGACCTATTGTATCTATATAAAAATATACTAGTTATGTGACGGTGAGAATATTTTACCACCGGTTAATCAACGGGTTAATCAACGTTAATCAATGTTGTGGAATATTTTGAGTGTATCATAAAATCAGAATAAGGTAAGACAAGTAATATTTTCTGTCTTTTATATATATATATATATATATATATATATATATATATATATATAAATATAGCTGCGAGCAGCGATGAAGGGCCAAAGCTGGCAGCACCGCCACCCCGGTGCCTTTAGGTAAAGGCGCCGGGGTGGCGGTGCCTCCGGCTTGGGCCCGTAATCGCTGCTCGCAGCTATATTTATATATTTGTGTATATATTTATATATATATTTATATTTTTTATATATATTTATATATATATATACAGCTATATTTGTGTTTGCTTTTTCTAGTCCTCTTTTCCCCTGTCTCGTCGACAGATTATTCAACGTTATCTACATGAAAGATCTCAGCGCTCTTACCTGTCGTTCCTGTCCTGTCCTGTCCTGTCCTGTCTGTGTTCTTGCTGGATGATAATCAGCTGCAGGTATTTCTCTGTGAATGCTGTTGCTCGCACTCTGAACTCTATCCAGCTAAACCTGTTGCAGAGATCCAGACCAGCGCCAGTATCCAGCCACCCTCTATCCTCTGATCTCCCGTGAGAACCGAAGCCAGCAGTTCTCTTCCCGGGACCTCCGGCCGCTTCATGCGTTTCGCTGTCCAAGAGGAGGATTTACGTTGCATTATTACAAGTCCAGTCTGCTGGCAGTTTCTGTTCTACATTTCATATAATCTGAAGATTTCTGTTCTTTACTGATTTACCTGTGGACAGCTTCCTGATTTCATTAAAGACTGTAGATTGCTGCATATCGCATTTGGGTCCTCTCTCTCACATACCTGACAGATTTTTTTGACAGTCCTACATAAATGCATGTTGATTAATAAGTTTCAGGCATAGTGCAACCATGCAATGTTCGAGAAATCTAATATTGGTGTAATCTTTGCGATGTCTCACTCACAACGCACAACTTTGTGTTGGGTGATTCAGGCATACCTTTACTAAAATAAAATATTATGGAAGTAATTTTCAAACTGTAATTAAACCATATTTTATTTATTAATATTATGGCTTCATGTTGATTTAAAGTTTTTGTTTGTTTGTTATTAACTAATACCTTCATCTTTTAACTAACACTTCAACATCCAGCACAAAATTAAAGAGATATATGAGCTAAGGATGTTCTCTGACCCCAAATAAATAGATAATGGAATGTTCACAATCTACAATATACAGTTAGATATTCTCCTACTTAGTATGTGTGTAAATAGTTGTGCTTAAATCTTTGGGTGTATTTTTACACGGCAGCATACTTTGCCACACCATAGTATGCAAAGTTCCACAATCTTGTAAAGCCTATGGACTAACTTTAAAACATAATCTTTATACAGGAATCACACGTGTCCTTACAATCCATGTAAGATTCAAAAGACCAAATCACTAAGAAAAGAGGGTTGAAAAGAGCCGTTTATAATAAATACACAAAAGTTTCCAAATTGTGGTTCTCTTACGAGAGATTCTCTTGTACTGCGTAGAATACGCTAGGGGAAAATCCTTTTCCACGAGAATACTGAAGCCAAAAATAAAAATTATCCTTTAATTTTGTATTAATGTAAAACGCGTTGCTGCAGCATACAGGCATAGGCGAGATAGCTCGCGCGCCTATTGGCTGGTCTGCTGGCAACTGCTTGAGCCTATCGAGCGAGACCTAGAGTGACGTCATACCCAATGAGGGTGCTTTGCGCCCTCTGCGTCACGTCCCGCCGAAACGGGCGTAGCTTAGGTCTATAAATATCGCTCGCGGGCTCATATCTCTGATGTTTTATCCTTCAGCGAAGCAACTCACATCGCTGGATCCGAGAAGAAGCCGCGCTGTTGAAGAAGCATCTCAGCGGGACGAGTCGAGAAGCTGCTGGCCGCGCCGCCTTCATCGCCTTCCTGCTGCGCTATCCAGCGCCTATTTCCTTTTCTCTGCACTGTGTGTGTGTTCGCCGGCGCGACACGGCGCGAGAAGGGGATTCCTGCTCTCTCCTGGCATCAGGCAGTGAAGGCTGGGCAAGCTCTGAGGATCTCGCGCCCCCTGCCCGTGCTTCGACGGGAATGAGAGCGAGCATTGAGGCGGAGCTCATACGCGTACTAACTCAGGCCACGGCGAGCCTCGGCCTTGATTGGGTTACGCGTGAGCAGCCTGCTCACAACCGGCTGGACGGCTACTTCCTGCCCGGGGAGCGCACTTCGCCTGCATCCAAGCCAGCGCCCTTTCTTCCTGAGCTTCACGAAGAAGTCGCTAAGTCTTGGAGCTCCCCTTTTTCGGCCAGGACACGATCTTCTGTTTCTCTGGCGTTCTCCGCTGTCGACGACGCCAAGAACAGAGGATACCACTCCCTGCCGCCGGTCGAAGAGGCTATTGCAGCGCACTTATGCCCGCCCTCCGCTGGACGGCGTGCTAAGATGGCGCTGCCCTCAAAAGCCTGCCGCATGATTTCATCCCTGCTCCGCCGCGCCGCTTTCCCCTGCCGGCCTCTTCGGAACCTCGGTCAAAGATTTCACCGACAGGTTCGCTGAGGTACAGAAAGCGACCCAGGCCATGAAGCATTTCCTCCCGAAGCGCTCCAGCTCTGCAGCAGGCCATGCAAAACCGTCTGCTCAGAGCTCACAGCCTAAGCCTCCGCCTCCGCCCACCGCCTCCTCTTCACAACGCCGCCAGACCCAGAGCTCGAGACCGCGCTCTCGCTCTTCCGCCCGCCGCCCCGTCCCGCATGGCCCGCGGCCAAAGATTGCGTTGAAGCCAGAGGCCCCGAAGTCATCCTAGCACGCCTAGGAAAGCAGCCAACAAGCCGGTTCCATTGCCCGCTTGCCTGCACACAAAAGCCGTTTTTATGGCTACCCAGATAAATCCCTTAAAGAGTGTATTTTCTGGTGTCCCGGCCACGGCCGATGGTGTTTCATGTGTAGAAAAAATGCCCACTACTCAGTGCCCATTCCTACACACAAGCACAGCCCCTCACACAGGGCTCGCGCACATAAAATCGACTCAGATCGATTGCGCATTAAACGTAGCAAACGTGCCCATGACCTAGTGCCCACAAACGCTACTTCCTACATGTCTCACGGTTTCTGTAAAAACGAAACCAGTATGCAGGCGCTCTGCTCAGGCGAGCAATGCTATAAAGGTGGTAAATGTGCCCGCTACCCTGCGCCCACGTCCACACACAGACATGACAGTTCCAATGGAACTCGCCCAGCCCTCCCCCTCTCGGTTAACCACCACAGAGGAGTCGAGCGCGGGCATTCTGCCCGCTGTTATCAGCGCGCCCCCTGCCTCAGATGTCATGAACGCAACGCTTATGTCACAGCTCACCGAAGCCGCTGTATCGCGAGCCGATCAGAGCGCGCTTCGCACCCAGCCCCTAGCTACCCGTGCAGACGCGTGGGCGAAGCTTCCCGGGGTTTCGAAATGGGTGCTAAACATCATAAAATAAGGCTATTTGCTACAGTTTCGCCGACGCCCTCGCCGCCATACGGCGCGCGTCGAGATCACGGTAGAATCGAAAGTAGCACATCTACTTCGAGCCGAAATTCTGAAACTACTGAGCAAAGGGGCTATAGAACCCTTATCTCAAGCTCAAAGTGAAGGGGGGCTTTACAGCAGATACTTCCTGGTACCCAAGAAAGACGGGGGTCTCAGACCCATACTAGATCTGCGGCAACTGAACAGAGCGCTTATGAAACGTCAGTTCAGGATGCTCACGACCAGAAAAATCCTCGCGCATGTTCGCCGAGGGGACTGGTTTGTGTCAATAGATCTAAAGGACGCGTATTTTCAAATACAGATAGCGTCACGTCACAGGCGATTTTTGAGATTCGCCTTCGAGGGCCAGGCATATCAGTACACAGTCCTGCCTTTCGGCTTGTCCCTGGCACCCCGTACATTTACGAAGTGCATGGACGCAGCGCTCGTACCCCTCAGACTCCGGGGCATATGAGTGCTGAACTATTTGGACGACTGGCTGATTCTAGCCCAATCTCACTCGGAGATCGTGGAGCACAGAACCATTTTACTCGATCACCTTGAGAATCTCGGTCTCACAGTAAACTGGGAAAAGAGTTCGCTATTCCCCAGACAGATTATATCTTTTCTGGGAATAGAACTGAACTCGCTGTCAATGACAGCACGCCTGTCATCTCAGCGCACACTGGACATTCAGCGCGAAGTCGGCTCCTTTCGCTGCGGCGCTGTAGTCCCTCTCAAGAAATTTCAAAGGATGCTAGGTCTGATGGCCTCAGCATCATCAGTTCTCCAGTTGGGCCTGCTGCGCATGCGCCCACTGCAGTTCTGGCTCAGAGAGAGAATGCCTCACAGAGCGTGGGCCTCCGGTCGGCTTCGCCTCAAGGTCAATCAAGCGTGCATTGCAGCTTTGAACCCTTGGGGGGCAAAAGACTGGTACCATTCAGGTGTAAGCCTGGGGACTTCCTCGAGACTGATGGTGGTGTCCACGGACGTATCCGCCTCAGGATGGGGAGCGCTGCTCGAGGGCAGACCGCTCTTTGGCCAATGGTCAAAACGGGAGAAGCTCCTTCATATAAATTGCCTTGAGATGTTAGCAGTGAGCAAAGCGCTCACGCGCTTTCGTCCCCTGATAAAGGGGTACCACGTCCTAGTACGTTCAGACAACGTGTCGGTGGTATCCTACATAAATCGCCAGGGCGGCCTCAGGTCCCTGACCCTGTACAGGCTAACCAGACGCCTCCTGATATGGGCACGCAGCAACCTGCTCTCGCTGAAAGCAGCGCACGTGCCAGGGCTCCTGAATATAGGACCAGACAGACTGTCCAGGAACCCCGTTCCGACAGGAGAATGGTCTTTGCACCCACAGACAGTACAGCTGCTGTGGAAGAAATTCGGCAGAGCGGAAGTAGACCTGTTCGTGTCTCAGGAAAACGCTCACTGTCCAGAATTTTTCTCGAAAAGCAAGGACGCGCTGACCCACATGTGGCCTCGCCGTCCTCTCTACGCTTTTCCCCCTGTCTCCCTCCTGACCCAGGTGGTAGAACGGATCAGGGAAGAAGGATGTTCAGTGCTGCTTGTAGCGCCGCTCTGGACGAGCCAACCTTGGTTCCCAGTTGTGATGCAGTTAGCAAGCACCGCCCTTTCTCAAGCCAACGGCTCGATCTGGCATCCTCACCCAGAGCTGTGGTCCCTTCACGTGTGGACCATCAATGGGTACCCGCTGACCTCCCACAGGGAGTGTTAAACACGATCACGCTTGCCAGAGCTCCGTCTACGCGATGTCTCTACGTCTCCAAATGGTCGGTGTTTTCTGGCTGGTGCACAGCTCGTGGCGTGTCACCCCTGAATTGCGGAGTGACGGAGGTTCTCTCCTTCCTACAGGAGCTGCTGGATAAGGGCAGGTCCCCTTCCACGCTCAAAGTCTACGTGGCGGCCATAGCAGTGTTCTCTACGACAACGCTTGGCCAGTCTATAGACCCTTTGCAAACACGTGACCACGACCACGTGACGACGCCATGCTGGACGGCAAAATCACTGGACGCGCAGGCTGAGCAGTAGTAGACGAGCGGGAAATTTGATTAGTTTTAAACAGATTTAAATAGATAACGTTACCACTAAACTTCATGGCTTCTTCTATTGAAGAAGTTGTAGTGCCGTTATCGGTCGAGGTAGGGCATCTGGTAGGTGCTCACAAAGAGCGATATTTGGAGAAGTTGGAGATAGCAGGTTTGGATACCGACCCTTACCTTCTTCATCCCTCGGTTTTCACGGACCTCATTAAATCGCCGAGTCTGCCTGACTTCGGCCCACACGATTTGTACCACTATGTGGTAAACGGGGTATCCCCATACACTGGTGCTGATCTGAAAGCTTTTAAAAGTCTGGATGCTTACCAGTTCTTTGTAGCTGGCTGGGTTACAGCTACGCGATGCTACGCTAACGGCGGGGGGAGGTACCTCATAATGGCAAAGGTAAGACAACGATCTATGGTTTATTTTGTATTATTACATGACTTGGTTGAATTCTAATGTAGAATGCGGTCTGTTTATTTCTTGATCAATATTTATATAACACGTAGCCTATGATTTTAGAGGATATGGTCGGCCATGGCTTTTTAATGGATGCCTGGACGAATCCCAGCTCTGGGAAGTGCAGTCATTAATTATCAATCACACGTTAATCCATGCAGACAGTAAATCACGGTGTGTCTGTGATCCGTAGTAACCACATATAACGTTAATTGTAACATCTAGACATCTTCTTATCTGTGATTATATTCGCAGTAGCCTATGTTAAGATACTACCAGTTAATCACAGCAAATTATTCACAATGTGCATTTATTGTGTCACTGCAGCATTAAACAATAACATCACAATAACATTCATGTAAAAATAATGTATCTATGCCACTTTCTGTATTTGTAGGTGCATCATAGCCACTAAACCACGGAGTGTCTGTGATCAGTAGCCACACATAATTGTTACATCTAGCCATCATCTTATCTGTGATTATATTCGCTGTAGCCTATGTTAAGATTTGACTATCATAGTGATTAAGATGTATTCACAAGGGGCATTTATGGTGTCACTGCAGCAGTAAATAATAACATCACAATAACATTCATGTAAGAATAATGTATTTATGCCACTTTCTGTTATTGTAGGTGCATCACAGTCAGTCACTGTCTGAAACCCAACTACAACCATGGGTCTCTTTGAAGAAGGATGGGACAGTCTTGTGCGGCCACTGTACATGCAAAGCGGGCCTGGGAGAGGTGTGCTCCCACGTGACAGCTCTGCTATACGCAATAGACTCTGCTGTTAAACATCTGGAAGACAAAAGCTGCACTGATGGGCCCAGACAGTGGGGACTTCCTCCTTTGAAAGCAGGCAAGGCTTTGTACGAAGAGGGATCAGGAATTGATTTCTCAAATCCTGCCAAAAAGCGTTGTGGTGTAAACAACCAAAGTCATTCAGGTTGTCCATCTGTGAAAAAAGTGGGTGTGTCTGCAGCAGCTATAGAACAATTCTACACGGCTCTGGATAATGCAACTCCAAACCCTTCAGAGAAGAGTGGTATCCTACGTATATTGCCACACTACTGTAAACAGTTTCAACCAAAGGTGGTGTCTCTGGGTCTACCACAGCCCCTGACTGAGTTATACAGTGCTCAGAACCGGAAGCTGTCTGCCTCGGACCTTGAGAAAAAATGTGATGCGGTATTCAATGATATGGAAGTCACACCAGAGCAGGTATAGTCATCCCTCTTAATCTCACATGACTAAAATGTGCTTGAAGATGTCATGTCATTAATTTCATCTTCTATAATTTACAATGTTGTAGGCAGTAAAAGTTGAGGAAGAGACACGACACCAGGGAAAGTCGAGGCTATGGTTTGACATGAGGGCTGGTAGGGTGACAGCATCTAGGTTCAAGTCAGCTGCAAGGACAGACCCTACAAATCCTTCCAAATCCCTAATTAGGCAGATCTGTTACCCTGACCTATGCAGATTTTCAACAGTTGCAACCAGGCATGTGTGACATAATGACACAAACATACAGTTACTGTTTTTAATTTCACCATAGTGTAAGTGAGTAAAGAAATTAGATGTTCTTTGAACTTATGTTTCAACTATGGAAATGTATGCAATACATGTTGTGTTCTAATGTAGAGGACCCCTGCTTTCTTAAAAAACACATCAAAGAAACAAACACAAGACAAAGAAATGCATTTATCAGTGGAATATTTATTACAGTCAGTATTACAAATTATCAACATTAAATTACAAACATGATGACAGATTACATCCCTCAATCTCTTTGAGTGCCCTTATCTATTTTTAATCCCAGGTGTATGGTGTAGGTCCTTTGCCTATTTATTCCTAATGTTCCTTTTAAATGGTTCCTGTTATATGTAATTTACACCTTTTTAAACTACTCTGTGATATCTGTGATAGAATATGATACAAGAGAATAATATGTGCTATTAAGATTAGGCCAATTTTGGGTACTGACATCTATAGTACTTATAGTTCTTAGGGAAATGAGAGAACAAATCCAATGAAAAGGGCACTCAAAGAGCTACAATGACTTAATAACATTATTTTTCTAATTTTCAGATGGGGATGTGAACATGAACAAAAAGCCAGAGAGACATATGAGGCTTACGCTGCACAACATCATCAGGACCTAAGTGTTCGTGATGCCGGTCTCCACATTGATACCTCCCGTCCCTACCTTGGAGCATCTCCAGATGCCTTGCTGTCCTGCTCCTGCTGTGGCGATGGTATTTTGGAAATCAAATGCCCACACTGTGCCAAAGACACCGGAGTCCTCAGTGCCACTGAAAAGAAACATTTCTGCATTGAGAACATAGATGGTACACATGCACTTAACAGAGATCATCAATACCACTACCAGGTGCAAGCCCAGTTGTTTGTGACGAAGCGGAAGTTTTGTGACTTCATGGTGTGGTCTACATCCAATTTTTTTATACAGAGAATTTTGCCTGATGCTGACTTTTTTACAGAAGCAGTGCAGAATGTTGAGGCCTTCTATAGGTCAGCCATTTTATCTGAGTTATTGGCCAAGACATATACATGCCCAGATAGACTGCTGTCAGACAAAACACAGTCCACAGACTCATGAAGTGAATTACTAGAATTGTTGGGTCTATGTAAATTATATTGTGGTCTAGACCTACTCCATTTGTAATGTTTTTCTTTTAATTTCTTATGATTTGATACTATAAATAAAATGTAATTGAATTATTAGTAAGATTTGCCAGTGTGTAATTCTACATACATTTAATATCCTTTTATAAAGAACAACAGCATAGTCAAAAGTTTGAGGGCTGGTTTATTTTACAAAAACATCTTTCAACACGTTTATAAAAGCCAACCTAAATTACATAATGTACACTCATATACAACTTCTTTTATAACGTTTGTCCTGCATGTTTCAATTTAATACAAAGTGTGAATGTGTTAAGGGAACTGACACATGACAATTTTAAGAGGTTTATAAAACAGCAGAGTGATACAGTAGCCACTGTACACACCATCTTAGATTACGCAGCCACTAGCCTGATACATAACTTCAATAATAGTATAATAGATGGTCTTAAAAGAGCTCTCATCCACAAATATGGGTTCTATGCAACTACTAACTAATAACTCTGTTACATTTCAGCTGATTTTAATGGATAAGTAAACAATTGATTGTTAAAGGGATACTCCACTTTATAATGAAAATTCTGTCACCATATACTCACTCTCATGTTGTTTCAAACCTGTATGAATTTCTTTCTTCTGCTGAACAGAAAGGAAGACATTTAGAAGAATGTCAGTAATCAGACAGTTTCTGGTCTCATTGACTTCCATAGTATTTTTTTTTCCTACTATGGAAGTCAATGAGACCAGAAACTGTCTGATGAGGGTGAGTATATGGTGACAGAATTTTCATTTTAAAGTGAACTATCCCTTTAATGTACTGGTACAACTATTTACACTTGGAATTGTTACTTAAATGTGTTTAACTTTGAAACCTCTCTGTTAAAGAATAACAGTTTTTTTTAGCTAATCAATTGGCACCACTGAGGGGCACAGATTCGTCAGGGCACAAGCCACTCTGACTATTTTGTCAAGAGAGGTGAACTCTTCTTCTTCTGATGACTTAATCAGAAGACTAATGGGCACAGGTCCATGCAACATCCTGTACTTGGATCGTGCTTGACCAATTACCCTCTCAACATGTATGCGGACTGCTGCAAGTTTTCTGGAATCTTCCAGTTCAACAGCGCCCAGCTGTTTTTTCCCCCGTGTAAAGGCAGGAGTTTCAACCCTTGCACAGTACAAGCCAACTTGTTCCTGAATCCTAAAGCCACGGTCTGCTAGGATCAAGTCTCCTGGTAGGAGATTATCCAAAAACCCACTGTTTGCTGTAATGTGAGCATCAGTTGACCGCCCACCCCAGCCCTTGGAGATGAAGGAGATTATCCCTTGTGGAGTTATACCTATTAGGTATTTTATGGTGTTGTGCGATTTATACTGAGAGTATGTCTGGGCCCTTGCCTTCAAATCTTTAGGTCTGTCAATGGTAATTTCAAAACAGTCTATTACTGACATACAATGCTTGAAAGACTTTCTGAAACACATTGGCAGAGATGTTTGGACATCATTTCTGTCAGGCCATACCACACACACAGGTACTAAGTTGTCATTTAGTATATTAATGACATTTGTAAACACTCTTGAAATTGTAGACATATGAACACCAAACAGATATGACAAAAAAGCAATCGGAAGGTTAAGCCTGATCCTCATTAATGTTAACAGTAGCTGGTGGAAGATGGTGATGTTTGCCGTATCCTTAAGTAATGGAGTTACCAGATCAATCATTGCCATAAACACTTTATAGTTGGGCAGTCCTGTAAAGGTTTTAAGTTTGTCACTGTTTTCAAAAGTGCTCTGTTCCAGATCTGAGGGCTTCAGCTTCTCCTTCAGAGCAAACGTATCACCCCGGAGTTGCTGACACTCAAATTCAAGAGACTCAATGTAGTCTGAAGTGAGGTTGGTTTGGCACATTGCATCACATTTGCCACTAGTTTCACTAATACTAGCCTCTTCTACAATCTCCTCTTCAACCTCATTTAACACATTCATCTCAGCTGACAGATTGAGGAGTGCCCTGGCAGCTTCACGTTTGGACGACGCCTGACGCTTTTTTTTCTTCATTGCCTCTCTGACCTCATACTTCCCTAGACTTCCCAGGGCCCGCCGCTTCTCGGGGGACTTGGTGTGCGCAAACACTGACGGCACATAATCAGGGGATAAAGGGTCATCACTCTTCTGTCCTGATAAAACAAATCATCTGCCTGTGAGTACCACCAAGAGGGAGCTTAGAACCATGGTCCCAGCCTATAACTATCCTGACACATCATCCATTTTATATTTGTAAAGTAAATTACAAAAACAACTTCTGGATGGGAAAAGGGTAATTTACAATCACTTAAAATTGTCGTGTCAGTTCCCTTAACACATTCACACTTTGTATTAAATTGAAACATGTAGGACAAACGTTATAAAAGAAGTTGTATATGAGTGTACATTATGTAATTTAGGTTGGCTTTTATAAACGTGTTGAAAGCAGCACGAGGTCTGCTCTGTGTTGTTGTTTTTTTCAACTTGAGGGTGAGTATATGATGACAGAATTTTAATTTTAAAGTGAACTATCCCTTTAAATAGCCTCACATGTGTCGATGTTTACATTGCCTCTAACATAAATGTATGCGCATCAGAGAGAAGCATAGACATTTAAGTGGCACCAAAATCTGCGTTGTTATTTGTGTCAGATCCAGATGACACTGTTAGAGACGGGTGATCAGTGTATTCCTGACATTAAGCTAACGTTAGCTACGTTTGTGAATGGGTAACGTTAGACTGCACACTGCACAGCCCTATCACGCTAGCTGGTACTTGCTCGTTATATAGCTAACTTAGGTTACTCAAGTTACAAATGACAATTTGACTGAGTCTCCATCTGGACAAGGATGACGGTATGGTATTACACAAATGAAGTACACGTAACTGGGAAATACATGAACCTTACCTTGTAAAAAATGCTCGCTGCAAATCCTGGAGTACTTGGAGGGCTGCCAGTCCTTTCGGCTGATGGCAGCAACCCATCGCTGCCTTCTCTCCCCATCAAATGGTATTCGATAAAAAGATATATTGGCTTTACCCTGTCTATTAGCACAGCCCACGGCACAACACGAAATGACCATTTTACTACAAGAACGAACACAAACACGTACTCGTTTGGCTTGCCGTCCGTCTACAGAATAGCTCTTCCGCCGTCCGTCATGGCGTTCAGAATTCGCGCGAGTAGAGCGTGACGTCACGTGCAAAGGGTCTATAGGAAGGAACGATTTAGTCATTCGCTTCCTTAGAGGAGCTAAGAGACTGAATCCTCCCAGACCTCCCACAGTCCCTATATGGGACCTTTCTACGGTACTGGAAGCCATGAAAGGTCATCCGTTTGAGCCCTTGCAGAAGATTGATCTTAAACACCTGTCGTTCAAGACAGCGTTTCTTCTGGCTCTCGCTTCAGTGAAGCGCATAGGGGACTTACACGCGCTCTCAGTGAGCGCGACGTGCATGGAATTTGGGCCTAATGACTCTAGGGTTATACTCAAACCTAAGCACGGTTATGTTCCTAAATCCCTCAATACACCATTTAGGGCACAGGTCATTTCCCTGTCTGCCCTACCGGTCACTGAAGGAAATGAGGACGAAAGCTTCCTCTGCCCAGTCAGGGCATTAAGAGCTTATGTGTCTCGCTCGTCTGCCTTCAGACAGTCGGAGCAGCTCTTTGTTTCATTCAGCGGGCTTTCTAAGGGACTAGCCGCTTCGAAACAGAGCCTATCCAGATGGATAGTGGACGCAATAGCGCTAGCTTACACAACCAAGGGCATGCAATACCCATTGGGTGTCAGGGCGCACTCCACGAGAAGCATGGCTTCATCGTGGGCCTGGTCAAGTGGGATTGCCTTGCAAGATATTTGTATGGCGGCAGGCTGGGCCTCTCCGTCTACATTTATAAGGTTTTACAACCTAGAGGTTCCCGCACTACAAGCCAGGCTACTGTCGGTCTAGTACGGCCAAATCTCTTAAACTGACACTGTCAGTCTTGAGTTAAACGGCTATTGTGAATAGCAGTGCTGCTCTAAGCTGCCATATACGGAAGATAGTGGCTAAACCCCTCTTCTTCCAGGATTCCCTGTGAGTCCCCTAGGTGATTGTGCACTATACGAACTTCGGGCTGTCGCCCTTTGAGTCTATGGTGTCAGATCCCAGCACACACGGAGTTTTACATTAGGTTCCCCTAGCGTATTCTACGCAGTACGAGATAATCTCTCGTAAGAGAACGTACTCGGTTACTAACGTAACCTCGGTTCTCTCTAGAGAGAGGAACGAGTACTGCATATCCTGCCGTGCATGCACGCGCTCTGGTTGCTTCACTGTGAAAAATCAGAGATATGAGCCCGCGAGCGATATTTATAGACCTAAGCCACGCCCGTTTCGGCGGGACGTGACGCAGAGGGCGCGAAGCGCCCTCATTGGGTATGACGTCACTCTAGGTCTCGCTCGATAGGCTCAAGCAGTTGCCAGCAGACCAGCCAATAGGCGCGCGAGCTGTCTCGCCTATGCCTGTATGCTGCAGCAATGCGTTTTACATTAATACAAAATTAAAGGATAAATTTTTTTTGGGCTTCAGTATTCTCGTGGAAAAGGATTTTCCCCTAGTGTATTCTACGCAGTACTCGTTCCTCTCTCTAGAGAGAACCGAGGTTACGTTAGTAACCGAGTACGTTTTATTACTCCACTAGATTTAGTCATCTTGTTCAGATAGCAGACGACACTGTTTCACATTTTGTATGTTGAACTGTATGTGTTTTAGGTGAAGACATTTCTTTGAGAGCTGTCAACATTCAGTGTTTATAGAAATAAATGACAATTAAGAATTTAAGTGATAGTATTTCTGTTTGAGAATGTTTGACTAAATTGATACTTCATTTAGTGCAACTTTCCCTCTATCTACGAATCACACAAAGTGCATGCTGTTTTACACTTAAACTATTACAACAGAATCACATCTGACTATTGCACTGAGAGAGGTGTATTCATTAAAGCTTGAAACTGTTAAAGTTCCACACTTTGGTAAAACCTGCTGATAAAATTGCACAAAAGTAAATTCTAGAGGTCAGCTGGGTTAAAAGTAAATGCATCATCATGAGCCATTTAAAACAAATACAGAAAAACCACTATAGTGATCAGTTTTAGCTTTTGAATGTCTGTAATTGATATTTTACATACTAGTCAATTACGCTGTTTACATATTGTTTTTGTACAGTTTGCAAAAAGTATATAGTCTCAGAGTGTGGTCAAACATGTTCATATAGGAATGTATGAAAAACATGAACAAATATTGCATAAAGAGAATTAAATGACGGTCCTTCTAGTATGAGAGTGTTTAAGACTAAACAAATCATATTTATTTTAGAACATCTTTCTGCTATGTCTACGAAACAACGACATCAAAGATGAGTATTGCTGTTTTTCTGTTACCTATAAAACTATTACACTTCAAACTCGTCTAACTATTACACTTAAAGATGTGCATTTCGCAGCACAGTCATAGATACACAGTTATTTTGTGTGTGTCACTAAACAACAGTTAAGCTAATGAATTACAGTTGATACGTGAAAGAGGGTTGATTCATTTTTTATTCTGTCCACACCAATACTTTGACACCAGAGTTTTAGGCCCGATCCAGAAAACAGACGTTGTGTTTTATGTCTTAATAATTGTTCTTCTTTTTATGAAAACATGTGGTAAGCAGTTTTTGGCCTCATCAGCATAATGCATTAATTTCATAAATTTCGTAAATTTCAATTGTTAGATAAATCATCTAACAATCAACAGTTATATGTGAAACAAGCTCAGTCGCATTAGTCAAGTCAAGTCATCTTTATTTATATAGCGCTTTTAACAATGTAGATTGTTTCAAAGCAGCTTTACAGAGATAAACGTATAATTTAAGGTAACAGAGATTGTTTTGGCTTTATAGCGGTTCTTTAATAAAGTTATATTCCAGCTAAAGTTAGTTTTGATTGATTCGCTTCCGTTGCAACGATCATTTGTTATTAAATTTGTGGCCGCTAAGACGACACCATTCTCTCTACACAGACTTTAAACGCGAACCTGTGAGAAACGCTGAATCACATGCACATTAACCCTCTTGGGTCTAAGGTGTTTTTGGGGTCCTTGAGATGTTCTGACATGCCCTTACATTTGTGCTTTTTTTCAGTTGCTTATAATCATATTAATGGCAAAGGTATAATTACACTCTATTTAGCACAAACAGTGCTACCATAATATGTGAGCAACATGTATGTACATGTTTGTATTTTTGAGAAAATAATGTTTATGCATGGTTATTGAAAAAAATAAAAATGAAAAAAATTCTGAAATAAGGCCACAAAACACATACTAAATATGTGTCAATAAGACTTCTGAATAATGCATTTTGTTGCCTAGAGTTTTTTCTTCAAAATGATGTGAAAATCATCCTGCCTAATCGTTCACATAAAACAATACATTGATTTAAATTTTGTAACACACTTTTTGTTTGGAAAGGCAATATGCGGGTGGGCGTGATTCACACCTGAGGAGACAATGCCCCCGCATAATGAGGCGCAATTCCACAAATTGTGCTTGCAATATCCAAGGTAAACATTTCTAGTAATTGTGCAGTTAATTGTTCTCATACTGTATTTTCAGACTTGGAATATATTCTCTACCCAAATGTGTCACTAATAAAGCATAATAAAATTATTTGAAGAGAAGGCTTATAATGACCTTTTAAGATTTTGTTTACATCTATCCTTGTATATATATATATATATTTATATTTTTTTTATTTTTTTATTAAAAAGGTTATACAATTACAACAACATTTAAAATTGTAACAATATTTCCAGTGTAATCTTTCTTTGTAAAAACTAAAGTATACATTTTATCATACGTAATTCAATTCATATGAGCAGAAATTGGCAACATTATAAGCTTATTTGATGTGGCAGTATTTTACAGTAAAAACTTTATAATCTATCCGATTTTGTAGTCGATTTTTACTCATCTCAGTATAGCAATAGAGTTTGGTAAAAGCTGTTCATTCATTCACACACAGAAACGCGATTCATTTTTAAACAAAATTTTTGTCAGCTGTAGTAGCTACACAACAGCGCGCATCTGTGCGTTCATTCATTCATACATAAAAACGCGATTCATATTTAAACAGTCTTTTTGCCAGCTGTAGTAGCTACACAACAGCGCGCATCTGTGCGTTCATTCATTCATACATAGAAATGCGATTCATATTTAAACAGTCTTTTTGCCAGCTAAAGACCTATTCCTCAGCCGGATCCGTTTGCTCCTCAAAATGAAACTTCCAGAACTTCTGAGGTAAATTTTCCAGGATTATTATCAAGATAGTATTATTCCTCACAGCGTCGTAAAGTACATGAGTCTGAAAGTGAACGCGCGGTGTGTGTTATCCAGCTGATGTGGGCGTTTCACAGGTTTGCCTGGATCGCCTCACATTTGCGTTTGAATAGCGCGCGCTCTCCTTGGGCGGAGTCAAATTAAAAATAATGACCTGAGATGAGAACGACTGACATCTCTCTCTTTTCATACATTTTACATAAACTGAGAATATTTGTTTTTTATAAAAATTACTTCATTTAAAAGAAGAGAATTCAAGCTTCATGCCTGTGTGTCTGTATGCCTGTTTGACTGAGTATTCGCTGAGTTACAGTTCATTTTCGGACGCGTTTCAGAATGGACTACACTGACAGAGAGTAGGCAGAACTTGCATCATGTTTATTTTTCTTTATTTGGCAAAAAGCACAACACTTTGTTTTTATTGTTAGTATACACAAAAATAATACACACTTAACAGGATCGATTGATGTATGAAACGTGTATGGAAGATCAAAGTCAACAGAGTATTTAGACTCTCTATTGCACTGATAAGGAAGAACGCGAGCTGGTATCGCCTGGTGATACCGCCGACCCCAGGGGGTTAAGAATTGGTTCTGTAGTTATGTGCGTTTGAATATATGTGCGCAGGTTTGGAATTCCCTACAAACCAAGCCTAAACAAAGTACTGGTGTTTCCTTATAATTTTTGATACAGAATTTTATTTTATTTTATCAATTCGGGGTAGGTACGCGAATTGAGTTTCTCGACAACGCTTTATCTGTAGAGTGGTAAAGGGATCCTCCATAGGGAGAGACTAGTTGGCACTTCAGCACTGCGTTGTCATCGGGTCCAGGCGCAGGTCCTTCATCAGATCTGGATACGGTCTGGATCTGGCAGGCTGCGGGAAAACCTCGGGATAAACAAAGACACTAAAATTAGCGTAGATGCCATTCTTCTTATGATGTAACGAGTACATCAGGATTTATGGGAAGTGTTCCCGGTTCCAGCTGACCTAATCTATGCAGCCTAACATTGAATTATAGAAGTCTATAATGTGTTATGTGTATGCTAGGTCAAAGAGATGTGTTTTTAGTCTAGATTTGAACTGACAGAGTGTGTCTGCTTCCCGGACAATTTTAGGAAGACTGTTCCAGAGTTTTGGTGCTAAATAGGAAAAGGATCTACCGCCAGCAGTCGACTTTGATATTCTAGGTATTATCAACTGGCCGGAATTTTGAGATCGCAATAGACGTAAAGGACTATAATGCATTAAGAGCTCGCTCAAGTACTGCGGAGCTAAACCATTTAGTGCTTTATAAGTGATCAGCAATATTTTAAAATTGATGCGATGTTTAATAGGGAGCCAGTGCAGTTTTGACAGAACCGGGCAAATATGGTCATACTTCCTGGTTCTGGTAAGAACTCGAGCTGCTGCGTTTTGGACCAGCTGTAGTTTGTTTATTAAGCGTGCAGGGAAACCACCCAGTAGAGCATTACAATAATCTAGCCTTGAGGTCATGAACGCATGAACTAACTGTTCCGCATTTGTCAATGAGAGCATATGACGTAATTTAGATATATTTTTAAGATGGAAAAATGCAGTTTTACAGATGCTAGACACGTGACTTTCAAATGAAAGATTGGTATCAAAGAGCACACCCAGGTTCCTAACCGACAACGAAGACTTAACAGAGCAGCCATCAAGTGTTAGACAGTATTCTAGATTATTACGTGAGGAAGTTTTTTGTCCAATAATTAGAATCTCTGTTTTTTCAGAATTAAGTAGTAGGAAATTACGAGTCATCCAATTTTTTATATCAGCAATGCATTCCGTTAATTTTGTGAATTGGTAAGTTTTGTTAGGTTTTGAAGAAATATACAGCTGAGTATCGTCGGCATAACAGTGAAAGCTAATGCCATGCTTCCTAATGATATCTCCTAAGGGTAGCATGTACAGAGTGAACAGCAGCGGTCCTAGTACTGAGCCTTGTGGTACGCCATACTGAACTTGTGATCGATGAGACATCTCTTCATTTACTGCTACAAACTGATAACGGTCAGATAAGTATGATTTAAACCATGCTAGTGCAATTCCACTAATGCCAACATAGTTTTCTAGTCTATTTAAAAGAATGTTGTGGTCAATGGGGTCAAAAGCAGCACTAAGATCAAGTAACACTAATAGAGAGACACAACCACGATCGGATGATAAGAGCAAATCATTTGTGACTCTAATGAGGGCAGTCTCAGTACTATGGTACGGTCTAAATCCTGACTGGAAATCCTCGCAGATATCATTTCTTTCAAGAAAGGAACACAGTTGTGAAGACACTGCTTTTTCTAATATCTTTGACAGAAAAGGTAGATTCGAGATCTTATAAGTGAAGAAGTTCATAAAGTCATTACTGCTGTGTTGTTTGGAAACTTCAGTGCTTGAAGCTTTCTTTTTCGTTAGTTTAGCCACCGTTTCAAATAAATACCTAGGATTATGTTTATTTTCTTCTAATAGGGTTGAAAAATAAGCAGATCTAGCAGCTTTTAAAGCCTCTCTGTAAGTAATCGAACTCTCTTTCCATGAAATGCGAAATACCTCTAGGTTTGTTTTCTTCCAGTTGCGCTCCATTTTTCTGGCTGCTCTCTTAAGGGCCCGAGTGTGCTCATTGTACCACGGCGTTGGACTATTTTCTTTAATCTTCTTTAAGCGCAACGGAGCAACTGTGTCTAAAGTGCTGGAAAAAAGAGAGTTAAAAGTTTCTGTCGCAATATCTAGTTCTTCTAAGCTATCTGGGATGCTGAGATGGTGAAACTGATCAGGAAGATTATTAATAAAGCAATCTTTAGTGGCAGAAGTGATAGGTCTAACATATTTATAACACGGAGTCGGCTTTGCAGCCTTGGCTAAATGAAGTTTACATGAGACTAGATAATGATCTGAGATGTCATCGCTCTGCTGCAGAATTTCAATGGCATCAACATCTATTCCATGTGATAATATTAGATCTAGAGTATGATTACGACAGTGAGTAGGTCCTGACACGTTTTGTCTAACTCCAATAGAGTTTACAATGTCTTTAAATGCCAAACCCAATGCATCTTTTTCATTATCGATGTGTATATTAAAATCACCAACAATTAGTACTTTATCTGCAGTCAATATTAATTCTGATAGAAAGTCTGCAAATTCTTTGATAAAATCTTTATGGTGCCCTGGTGGCCTGTATACAGTAGCCAGCACAAATCTCAAACGTGATTTATCATTTATACTATATATTTTTACATTAAGTACTAACACTTCAAAATAATTATATTTAAAACTTGATTTCTTAGTGGTTTTGAAAATGACTATAAATTACAGCAACTCCTCCCCCTTTGCGTTTCAGACGAGGCTCATGTTTATAACAGTAATCTTGCGGGGTGGACTCATTTAAAGTAATGTAATCGTTTGGTTTTAGCCAGGTTTCTGTCAAACACAGCACATCTAGATTATAGTCTGAAATCATATCATTAACAATGAGTGCTTTTGAAGTAAGCGATCGAATATTCAGCAACCCAAGCTTTATCATTTGCTCATTTGTATTATAGCTGTTTTTTATTTGTTGAACATCAATTAAATTTTTAACCTTAGATGGGTTTAAACGTTTTTTGGATTTCCAAATTCGGGGAACAGACACAGTCTCTATATGATGATATCTAGGTGAAAGAGGCTCTATGTGATGGGATTTATCTGACCTTGGTGACGCAAGGCCGCTAGCAGACAGTCGGTTAAGCCAGTCTGTCTGCTTCCTGACCTGAGCCCCAGATTGTCATGTTTGAGCTCTAAGACTATGTGCCATATTACTAGAGAGAAGAGCAGCACCATCCCAGGAGGGATGAATACCATCTCTTTTCAACAGGTCAGGTTTGCCCCAAAAACTTTTCCAATTGTCTATAGATTCTATATTATGTTGTGGACACCACTTAGACAGCCAACTGTTAAGAGAACACAATCTACTGACTATCTCATCACTCCTGTGAACAGGAAGGGGGCCAGAGCAAATGACAGTCCTTGACATCATACTTGCGAGTTCACACACCTCTTTAATATTAATTTTGGTGATCTCCGACTGGCGGAGTCGAACATCATTTGTGCCGACGTGAATAATGATCTTAGAGAATTTACGATTAGCATTAGCCAGCACTTTTAAATTTGCTTTGATGTCAGGCGCTCTGGCTCCCGGCAAACATGTGACTATGGTGGTTGGTGTCTCTATTTTCACGTTCCGTGTAATAGAATCGCCAATAACTAGGGCACAATCAACAGAACTCTCAGTGGGTGTTTCACTGAGTGGGGCAAATCGATTTGTTATGGTAATCGGAACGGAAGAGTGGTTTTTTGATCCGCGACTAGAGCGATCCCTCACTGTCACCCATTTGCCCTGCTGCATGGGCTCTACTTCAGTTGGAACCAAATCATGTTAAGAGTTCACTATGCTAGGCGCATTCAAACTAGTATCTAAAGCTCCAACTCTCTTACTATCCTCAATTAAAGTTTGGATGCGTGTTTCTAGTTCTGAAATCTTCTCTGTCAGCCTAACTGTCTCCTTGCATTTATCACATATAAATCCTATATTGCCAACAAAGAAGGCTATGCTAAACATGTGACATGAAGTGCAGGTGACAATAACAGGACAAGACATTACTCACCGTGTTTGTTGACTGATTCTTACTCACCTGGGGCTCGTTCTTCGTACGTCGCTAACTCAGTTAGCTGGATTTGATTGTTGGCGATTTGGCATGATCTTGGATCGTTTGGTTCTTCGAAGCTCATCCTGGACTTGCTGTCATAGCAACAGATGCGCAAGCTCAAACCTGCTCGGGAGCAGGCTTATTTCATGTAAACAGGATTAGATCGCGGCTTCATAAGCGGAGCTGATACGGGAAGTCCAGCGCAGCGCGATAGTGCACTTTGTGAGATGTTTTTTTTTTCTCGTGACTCGTGAGATTGTCGTTTACATTATTAAATTGTTGGAAACGCACATTTATTTTCGACTTGTCGGAGTCTGGCTTTAAATACAGCACAAACTGTTTGCATTGCCCTAAGATTATTTGCGAGTGGCTCTTTCCTTTACACTATTGGAGATTCGGAGAACTTGATGGAAAGTGCTGTCTGTCGTGTCATTTGGAGTTTACCTGGCGCTTTTAGGTTTAAAAAACTGTTTTTTTTTTGTTTTGTTTTTTTGGCATTTCCAAGCCACTTAAGACCCAATGTTGTAAAGCAGTTTTTTTAGGCTATCATCATTTTTTATGAAGATCATACAATCATGACCATGCCGATTACAGTATGTCACTCAGGCTTCACTAACGTGATTGGTACCATAGACTATAGGCTGCCATCAAGGCCTCAATGAAGGGGATTATGTGAACAGAAAGGGGGTTCACAATCTAAATGTGCAGCCCAGTTACAATTGGGATTCTTAATATTCCAGATTAATAATATTATATCAAATAAAAAAAAAGGCAGTTGACTAAAATCTTCCATATCACAAATGTGAAAGCAAAAAGGCCAGGATCTGTGCATGACTTAAGAATTTTCAGAGATTCACATTCCTGCACATTATTTGAAAGTGGTAAGGAAAGTTCCACAATTAAATATCAAGCTCACTGTATTACATACACTTATTGATCCTAACAGAACTGCATTTTTTCATAGGTGATTATGACATGTTCCTGCCTGCAGACAGGTGTTTTATGACCCCATTCCCTGACCCAAACCAGTTACAATGCAGCTCTAGCCAGGACAAGGACACACAATAAAAATGAACTTCAGCTAACTAAAGGGAAGATTTCAGTGTCTGAAAAGTCTGAGGGTTGCACACCTGACAGGGCCTGGGACATTGTTGCATGTGCCATATTACACAACATTGCCAAAAAAAAAAAAAAAAAAAAAAAAAAAAAAACATTAAATGTTTAATAAAAGACAAATATGCTTAGTTCCTTTAGTTTTATTTCAAGTGTTCTTTGTAAAAAAAAGCCAGTGGTCAAGTGCCTGCAACAAGAGATATTAGACACATGCCTCATGCAACAAATAAAAAGGAAAAGTTGGCTATACACTGCCCACCTGTAGGCCTATGTCTCCTCTGTCTGTGCAGACTCTTCTGTAGGCCTTTCTGTAGATGTGGAATCCTGCAACTTATATTGCAGCCATAAAGCATACAAGTATAAATGAAGTAAAGTTATTTATGCACTTGCAGGTAGGCTAGTTCCTCCATATGACAGTTATCTGAGAGGGTTTATTCACTGTCCAGTGCAATGGAAACAAATAGACATTACAAAGTCTTATACTTTCTTTCTTTTGGAAAGTAGAAAATGTCCACTTACTGCACATATTTCAGCCACCACTTTCTTGGGAACAGATACAAGTGTTGGTGTATTATGTAAAAGTGCACAAAAGAGGAAAACACAATGTCATTACAATGACTACACTCAGGAAAATGTGATCAATATTTTTACATTAACATAAGTTTATCAGTTTTCACTTTCACAAGTCAAAGCAATTCATCATTACTTTTAATGTGGCCTTCATTTAATGCAGCAATATTTGTACAATTATTTTACAGTGTAGGCTACTAAGATCTTTTCTTTTTTTCAGCCTTTTTCTTGGTTGCTTTTATAAACAGACAACCATTTATTTAACAGTGCATTTTATAGAAGAGAAGAGACTATATATAACTACAAATTACCATTAGGCTATGTAGAATATTTTTGTAGGCCTACTTCACTTTTATTTGTTCCCATGTTCTAGTGTGGTGACTCTGACATTACAATGAACAAAGTAGCCTAATTATGCAATTATTAAAATACAAAAAAGGCTAATAAGTGATAAAAACATCTAACATGGCCACTTCTAACAGATTTAAATGGTCTGCTACTTTTTGCCAGCCCTCTCTCCTTTCTTTTGCAGACTTTGAGGTGTTCCCTGGCGTTTTGATTAAGCATTAAAATTCCGAATAAACTTCGATTATTAGTTCTTGCTCTGCTGAGGAGAAAAACTGAGCGCGCTCTTTGGCCACACTGAACAGCCAATAGCAGCGTTGCTGATCAATGTTTCTAAGATCGATACATATCCCCTTTTAAACCAGCGCATGAACGCGCAGTTATCTCAGATAACTCAATCCAGCGATACTAATCATAAACAACAGGTGAGTTCGAAGAACCCAATTAGCCGGATCATGATTAGCACGATGATATCATCTTGGATGTGTCATTTGATCTCGGATGTAATAAGCAACGTACGAAGAACGAGCCCCTGAGCTTTTTATGAACTCAAAGGCGCGGGCGCGCGAGAGAAAAATAAATAAATAAAAATAGCTGAGCGCACGGGTGGCGCGTTAACAGGCTAGCGAATTACTAGCGTGTTGTGCTAGTAGTAACGGAAGCTAGCGATGTCAGGTTAATCTGAGATGTTGGGTAAGCTGTATTTAGTAGTAGTATAAACAACTAGAAATTGTAGTCAATGATGGTTCAAACAAGGAAATACGAGGCTAAGACGGAGCTTACAGCACCGAAGCAAACACACTCACAACAGGCAGCGAGGCAGACAGGAGCAATCGATCAGCGATCCATTAGAGTCAGATTCTTGTTTATATTGAACATTGTTATTGAACCGCATGTTTAACAGTGCTAGTGTTCTCGGCCTCATCAAAGTTCACACGTCACATAGTTTTCACCGGAGCATACCGACTCTGAAACAAGACCAAATATTAGCACGTAACATTTTGGACACCTTTGTTTTTATGCATCTTTGATTTTGTTTGCATTTCTTCTGAAACACCCTGTTTTGAAATTGTTTAACCATTTTTAACATCACCATTCTCAATCTATTGTAGCGTGTCTATTTTCCTTACACTTTGAAAAACAGACTTCCTAGAATGTCGGCAGTTGGTAGAAAATTTCTGTTGCCTGCATCACCTAATCTACAGCTAAAGAAAACATTTACAAGAGTTGCGAATGTGAGTTTTGTATGTTGAAATGTATGTTATTAAATTAAAAATGCCACGAAACAAAGACAAGGACACATCTTTCTATAAGCGACCCTCAAAATGCATACAACAAAACACATGTATGTGTACAATGATTTATCAGAAAATTACTTTTGTCTCTTTGTTTGAAGAAAAACTTAAATCAGCTGGTGCTTGATAACTATTGAAGTTATTAAACACCCCTGAATTCGGTAATGTGTTTAATGCGATATTTATATCACGTTTTAATTTTAACTCAATACATTTGAATGCGCTAAAGGTCTATGAACTTTAACATCTTAATAGTTGATAAAATTAACTTAAAGCCAACTGAATACAGTGTTTAAGTCAGGGTTACAATACAGTAATTAAAATGCAGAAAACATTCCGTAACTCTTTACAAGGATCTACTTGGATCTCTGAAATATTTAATCTTTTAAATCATGTAGTATTTTTAAAATCCTGCAAAACAAAGAATGAAGATCATTAAGTTTTTATTATTATTATTCATTTTATTTTTATTTAATACCTCCTAAAGAATAAGTTGTATAATACTATTTTTATGAGTTCAGACATTACCACAAAATATTTTTTGTAATTTTTTTTTATTTCAACATTATACTTTCGAGTATACATTCATACGTTGAAGTAGTGTAGAAAATGATAGACCGGCATTACGTACATAAAGTAAAACAATAATGACATTTACAGATGGTCTAACCAGAATAGAAAATCTCTGCAGGCTATCATGTTTTGCTCTAGAACAGGTGTCACCAACCCTGCTCCTGGAGGGCTACAGTCCTGCAGATTTCAGCTCCAACCCCAATCAAACACACCTGGACCAGCTAATCAAGCTGTTCAGGGTTGCTTGATAATTACAGGCAGGTGTGTTGGAACAGGGTTGGACCTAAAGTCTGCAGGACAGTAGCCCTCCAGGAGCAGGGTTGGTGACACCTGCTCTAGAATGTAGCTGACCAGACTTTCAACTATTTCACCAATGTCAGTTTTTGCATTTTTTGACACCAGTGACACACAGAGATCCGTTACAAATGTACATATAGAGACTATTTCGGTGATTCCGAATTCGTCACTGTAGCAGATAAATAGTCCACTTTGGTGGCTGAACAAAAAAAAGGCTTGACGCTCACTTTCCAAAAATTATTCCATTGTCCACAGGATAGATTTCCAAACTGAAATAATATTTATTACAAAAAAGTATGTTTATACAAAATCAAAAAATCAAACTCTCATATAAATAAAGGATTGAAAAGATATAAGGTGGATTGAATCAATCTGTTTCCTATGGAGTCAGGCCGTGAGGTCAAAGACTGTTACTTCCGGTTCTGGCCACGCCCTCAGGTGAAGTCACAGGTCCTTTATTCCCAGAGGTGATGCCCCTAGGTGGTGCCAACTCACATAACATAGGGTGAAAATAGATAATTATTTAACAAACAAAAATAACCCTTAATTTAGCTCCTACATATCCGTGTCACGTAAAATGAGGACAGAAGATGCAAGTGCAAGAATAAAGGTTTATTGAATGAACACGTAGACAGAGATATAAAGCACACAGTCCAATGGTCCCTGGTAGCGCAGGATGGCAGATGGGCAACCCGGATCCCGTGGTGTGAACAGGTGAGATGATATCCTTGAAACGGCAGGTTGACGGGAACACCAAACGAGTCCGCAGAGTGAAGAGACGAGACAGGATCCTTGGAAGACGAATAGGCAGAACGAACTCGACAGGAACACCACACCGGGAAATTAGGAACACCAACGAAGACTCACTACACAGGGGAAAATCCCACAACGGTCTGACAAACACAAGACGAAAGACAATGAGCTTAAATAGAGATTGCTGATCAGAATCAGCTGGCGCTGATGACAATCAGCGGCTGATCAGCGACCACGCCCACACACACACGCACACACACGCACACACAACACAAACACAGCGCGAGAAAGAGTCAGTGAATTCATGAACCGTGACAATCCGGACCCTAAATGTTTCAAACTTAACATTGAACATTTACATACATTTACACAGGAGCTATTAAAAATCCAAGTAATCTAATTACAAAAAGAAAAGAAAAAAAAAAAAATACTTTCCATTCATTTGACCTCTATTGATCATCTTCTTCCAATAGCAAGCACAGCTTTGTGATAGGCCACTCCATAATGCTGGTCTTTGTCTGCAGTTTGACTGACCGGCCATCCCTTTTGAATCAGGTTTTGTTTCTAGTATTCTTGCAAGCGGCCATGAGGATCGTGGAGAGGTAGCAACCACCACCACAATATCTCCAACTTTGAGATTAGTTCTTGCTTTACACCACTTCTGTCTCTCTTGCATTAGTTTTAAATACTCCTGTGTCCATCTCCTCCAGAACAAATCTGCCAAGTATTGCACTTGTTTCCACTGGCGCCTGGTGTATGAGTCAGATTTGGAAAACTCACCTGGAGGTAGAACAGGCTGTGAGTTATGCAAGAGAATATGGTTAGGTGTAAGAGCCTCCAGGTCGAAAGGGTCAGAGGATGCAGTGGTGATTGGGCGGTTGTTAAGAATTGCCTCAACTTCACAAAACAATGTCTGGAGACCTTCATCGTCTACAACTTGTTGGTGTAAAAGGGAATTTAAGATCCATCTTGCAGACCTGATTAGTCTCTCCCACACACCACCGTGGTGAGACGCCCCTGGTGGATTGAAACTCCAGTCGATACCCCTTTGGAGCATGGCACTTTGAATCTTACTGCTGTTCAGATTGGTAAAAGCCTTTTTGAGCTCTCTGCATGCACCTACGAGATTGGTACCATTGTCAGACCAGATATGTTTTACCTGGCCCCTCCTACATATGAATCTTCTTAAAGCATGGATACAGGAGTCAGTGTCCAGGGAGCTGGCCATTTCAAGATGAATGGCTCTGCACGACATACATGTAAAGAGTACGCCATATCTTTTGACAAAATTTCTTCCTCTTTTTGTTTCTATTGGGCCAACATAGTCCATTCCTACATTTGTGAATGGTGGGAGATCTGGTTGAGTTCTTTCTTTTGGCAAATTAGCCATCTTTTGTTCCTCAGTTTTGCCTTTCAAGCGTCTGCATGTCACACACTTAGAAATTATTTTTCTTGCTGCTGTGTTGCCACTGATGATCCAATACTTCTTACGCAACTGGGCAAGAATATAATTTCTTCCACAGTGCCCATACCTTTCGTGAATGTGGCGTATTAACAAATTGGAGGTGTGGGAGTGTTTCGAAAGAATGATGGGATGCTTCATGCTTTCTGACATTGTCGCTCTTGACAGTCGTCCTCATACTCTCAATAATCCATCTTTTATCACTGGGTCTAGTTTGTAGAGGGTACTCTTTTTTTGAACATTGTGTGGAGTAATTTTTAGCTTTTCAAATTAATTTGGGAAAGCTTGCCTTTGAGTGTAGGATACAATTTCTTTTTCTGCTCTCCCAAGGTCTTTCATGGACAAGAACTGACCACTAAGTGTACATGCACGCAACACATCCAGAACTTTTCTGAGGATTACGCTGTTCGGCTCTTTGCTGTTAAAAAACATGGGTGTTACATCAGTCCATGAATTTGTCAGGCCTCTTACGACATCCATTTCATTTTTGAGATTTGTAACACGTTTGGTATCCTGCGCACAATCGTTTTTCATATCACACGCAGCATCGATGATCCTGTGCATCAAGCCAACCATCTGGCCTCTAAAATGATCTTTAAACATACAGTCTAGCGTAGCTCTTAAACGACACTCATTGCCCGTGGCGCACTCACACGCCGGATGATACTTGTGCCCAGCATCGCCAGAACTCAACGGGGAGTTGTTCTTCAGCTTTTCGAATATATTCGATGATGAAAGATGCTGTTAGTTCCTGGAATCTCCTGAGTGAGTCCTTGCGGCACAGTCGTCCAGGGTTTGTGCGTTAATGCGCGGAAGTTTGTGTTTTTGGGTTAAAAGTGTGACTCAAAGAAGCGTAGTTTGCGTCAGGTTCAGGCAAACAGGAATGTTGAAGCGGGGCTTTGACAGTCCATGTAACAACCAGACAATGGTCTTTGTCAGCAGTCCGCGGCTAGTAGAGCTAGAGCCCTTCAGTTAGGAAAACCGAGGTTGTGTGCGATAACTGAGGCTGAGCCGGTGCAGAGTTTATCAGGACAGCGATTGGGGTCCGCCACCTCGTCTCACTGTTGTGTAGAATGTACGGGGGTTGTCATCAGGAAAGCCATAAATAACTATATAAATTATAGTCACAATGCAACAGAATTAGCAACAAGTCCTACATGCCACCAGAGAGAAGTTTATTATTTTCACTCAATCCAGTTACAAAATCTGATTAAACATTACACGTTTAAAACATATGCATGGGTGAATTGTTCGCCATAAGTTCTGTAACATACATTTAGAAAGTAGTTAGGATGTATTTCATTTTGCGCATGCTTTAAGTTAATTTTACCAACTATTAAGATGTTAAAGTTCATAGACCTTTAGCTCATTCAAATGTATTGAGTTAAAATTAAAATGTGATATAAATATCGCATTAAACACATTACCGAATTCAGGGGTGTTTAATAACTTCAATAGTTATCAAGCACCAGCTGATTTAAGTTTTTCTTCAAGTCAAGTCAAGTCAAGTCATCCTCTTTTCAAACAAAGAGACAAAAGTAATTTTCTGATAAATCATTGTACACATACATGTGTTTTGTTGTATGCATTTTGAGGGTCGCTTATAGAAAGATGTGTCCTTGTCTTTGTTTCGTGGCATTTTTAATTTAATAACATACATTTCAACATACAAAACTCACATTCGCAACTCTTGTAAATGTTTTCTTTAGCTGTAGATTAGGTGATGCAGGCAACAGAAAACTGCCGACATTCTAGGAAGTCTGTTTTTCAAAGTGTAAGGAATTTATCTAACAATTGAAATTTACGATATGTTAAAACATTTCGGCATTATGCTGATGAGGCCAAAAACTGCTTACCACATGTTTTCATAAAAAGAAGAACAATTATTAAGACATAAAACACAACGTCTGTTTTCTGGATCGGGCCTAAAACTCTGGTGTCAAAGTATTGGTGTGGACAGAATAAAAAATGAATCAACCCTCTTTCATGTATCAACTGTAATTCATTAGCTTAACTGTTGTTTAGTGACACACACAAAATAACTGTGTATCTATGACTGTGCTGCGAAATGCACATCTTTAAGTGTAATAGTTAGACGAGTTTGAAGTGTAATAGTTTTATAGGTAACAGAAAAACAGCAATACTCATCTTTGATGTCGATGTTTCGTAGACATAGCAGAAAGATGTTCTAAAATAAATATGATTTGTTTAGTCTTAAACACTCTCATACTAGAAGGACCGTCATTTAATTCTCTTTATGCAATATTTGTTCATGTTTTTCATACATTCCTATATGAACATGTTTGACCACACTCTGAGACTATGTACTTTTTGCAAACTGTACAAAAACAATATGTAAACAGCGTAATTGACTAGTATGTAAAATATCAATTACAGACATTCAAAAGCTAAAACTGATCACTATAGTGTTTTTTCTGTATTTGTTTTAAATGGCTCATGATGATGCATTTACTTTTAACCAAGTTGACCTCTAGAATTTACTTTTGTGCAATTTTATCAGCAGGTTTTACCAAAGTGTGGAACTTTAACAGCTTCAAGCTTTAATGAATATACCTCTCTCAGTGCAATAGTCAGATGTGATTCTGTTGTAATAGTTTAAGTGTAAAACAGCATGCACTTTGTGTGATTCGTAGATAGAGGGAAAGTTGCACTAAATGATGTATCAATTTAGTCAAACATTCTCAAACAGAAATACTATCACTTAAATTCTTAATTGTCATTTATTTCTATAAACACTGAATGTTGACAGCTCTCAAAGAAATGTCTTCACCTAAAACACATACAGTTCAACATACAAAATGTGAAACAGTGTCGTCTGCTATCTGAACAAGATGACTAAATCTAGTGGAGTAATAAAACCACAATTTGGAAACTTTTGTGTATTTATTATAAACGGCTCTTTTCAACCCTCTTTTCTTAGTGATTTGGTCTTTTGAATCTTACATGGATTGTAAGGACACGTGTGATTCCTGTATAAAGATTATGTTTTAAAGTTAGTCCATAGGCTTTACAAGATTGTGGAACTTTGCATACTATGGTGTGGCAAAGTATGCTGCCGTGTAAAAATACACCCAAAGATTTAAGCACAACTATTTACACACATACTAAGTAGGAGAATATCTAACTGTATATTGTAGATTGTGAACATTCCATTATCTATTTATTTGGGGTCAGAGAACATCCTTAGCTCATATATCTCTTTAATTTTGTGCTGGATGTTGAAGTGTTAGTTAAAAGATGAAGGCATTAGTTAATAACAAACAAACAAAAACTTTAAATCAACATGAAGCCATAATATTAATAAATAAAATATGGTTTAATTACAGTTTGAAAATGACTTCCATAATATTTTATTTTAGTAAAGGTATGACTGAATCACCCAACACAAAGTTGTGCGTTGTGAGTGAGACATTGCAAAGATTACACCAATATTAGATTTCTCAAACATTGCATGGTTGCACTATGCCTGAAACTTATTAATCAACATGCATTTATGTAGGACTGTCAAAAAAATCTGTCAGGTATGTGAGAGAGAGGACCCAAATGCGATATGCAGCAATCTACAGTCTTTAATGAAATCAGGAAGCTGTCCACAGGTAAATCAGTAAAGAACAGAAATCTTCAGATTATATGAAATGTAGAACAGAAACTGTCAGCAGACTGGACTTGTAATAATGCAACGTAAATCCTCCTCTTGGACAGCGTAACGCAGGAAGCGGCCGGAGGTCCCCGGGAAGAGAACTGCTGGCTTCGGTTCTCACGGGAGATCAGAGGATAGAGGGTGGCTGGATACTGGCGCTGGTCTGGATCTCTGCAACAGATTTAGCTGGATAGAGTGCGAGCAACAGCATTCACAGAGAAATACCTGCAGCTGATTATCATCCAGCAAGAACACAGACAAGACAAGACAGGACAGGACAGGAACGAGAGATAAGAGCGCTGAGATCTTTCATGTAGATAACATTGAATAATCTGGCGATGAGACAGGGGAAAAGAGGACTAGAAGAAGCAAACACAATTAGAAGGAAAGGGAGAACAGGTGTAGGAAAAAATAGCGCGATTGCAGGGATAGAGTAGGAACAGCTGAGAGTGATGAATGAGTGCGTGGAATGAGTGTGTGCATAAAGACCGGTGAGTGGGTGTGTGCGTGTGTGACCAAAAGGGGGAGACAGAGAAAAGAGAAAGATGCCAGGATCATGACAAAATCATCTGTTATCATGGTTTAGTTGTATTTTAAAACACTGTTTTTTCTTAAAAATGTTGTGTCAGACGTATTTGGTAGCATAAGTATCTTGTTTAATCGTGTATTAAGTCCGTATTTATCAGGTTGATATTTGTAGAATGGCAATGGAGAAACGACAACGACCGCAGTATGCAGGTGCAGGAAAACCTGCAAAAACAGCCGTGGCCTAAAGATCCACCAAGCCAGGATGAAGTGTTTGGAGAATGAACATGTGTCACAGCGCACAGATGCTACATCTGATGAGACGCAGAAGGAGCCGAGCCAGGAAGCACCCCATAGCGCCGTCCCCCCAAGTCTTCTGCCCCAGGCAAAGGCGCGAATCAAGTGGCCACAGGCCTGTAAGACAGCAGTCTGGAGGCAGTTCGATGAGGACGTCGACAAGGTGCTTGAAGCAACAGAGAAGGGAGATGTGGATCGAAGGCTGCAGGCAATGACGACCATCATCTCCAGCCTAGCTCAGGAGAGGTTCGGTGCCGAGGAGAAGCGATCAACTCCAACCACCTACACCAAGAACCACAGGGCAGCGAAGATCCACAAAATCCGGCAGGAGTTGAAGTCCCTCAAGAAGCAGCACAAGGAAGCCAGTGAGGAGCAACGCCCCCCCCTGGAGGAGTTGAGAGCTGAATTGAGGAAAAGACTGATGACCTTGCGCAGAGCAGAATGGCACCGAAGGCGTCGAAAAAGTGATCCAGAAAGTGAGCTTCGTTCATTGCCAACCCCTTTGGCTTCACTAAACAGCTCCTGGGACAGAAGCGTAATGGAAAGTTGCTCTGTTCAAAAGAGGAAATTGACCAGCATCTGCACAGCACTTACAGTGACCCTCTCCGGGAGGAAGAGTTGGGCCAGTGCAACATCATTGTAGATCCACCTCCCCCCACCAAGGAGTTTGACAGCAGGGAGCCACTGTTGAAAGAAGTCCAGGAGGTTGTGCGTAAGGCACGATCTAGCTCTGCCCCTGGACCAAGTGGAATCCCATACAAGGTCTACAAGAACTGCCCCTTGCTACTCAGGCGACTCTGGAAGATCATTCGAGTCATTTGGAGAAGAGGAAAGGTGGCACAGCAGTGGAGATTTGCTGAGGGAGTCTGGATCCCCAAGGAGAAAGACCTAGCCAATGCATATGGCTCTATCCCCCACAAGCTGGTCCAGACCACCATGACCAAGCACCATGTGCCACATCACATTGCAGATCTGATCTTGGATTATTACAACCATTTCAGGATGCGAGTCTCTGCAGGAGGTGTGACATCAGATTGGCACAAATTGGAGGTGGGAATAATCACAGGCTGCACCATCTCTGTGATCCTATTTGCGGTGGCTATGAATATGATTGTCAAATCGGCAGAGCCTGAGTGTCGGGGGCCCCAAAGCAGAGGAGGGGTCCGCCAACCGCCAATCAGAGCATTTATGGATGACCTGACAGTCACCACAGAGTCAGTGCCAGGAGGCAGATGGATACTCCAAGGGCTGGAAAAGCTCATCCGGTGGGCTCGGATGGAGTTCAAACCAGCCAAGTCCCGTTCGCTAGTGCTGAAGAAGGGCAAGGTCACGGACAGGTTCCATTTCAGCATCAAAGGGGAAAAGATACCTTCACTGTCAGAACAGCCGGTGAAAAGCTTGGGCAAGGTTTTTGACAGCAGCCTCAGAGACTCCGCATCAGTCCAGTCAACCTGCCAGGAGCTGGACAGCTGGTTAAGAGCAACAGATCGTTCTGGCCTCCCCGGCAAGTTTAAAGCGTGGATTTACCAACATGGTATACTGCCAAGAATTCTCTGGCCGCTACTTGTGTATGAGGTTCCCATTTCCACGGTGGAGACCTTGGAAAGAAAGGTCAGTAGCTGTCTCAGGAGATGGTTAGGGTTGCCCAAGAGTCTCAGCAACATCGCCCTTAATGGAAACACCACAATGCTTCGGTTGCCTCTGAAATCCCTGGAAGAGGAGTTTAAAGTGACTCGGGCACGTGAGGTGCTGATGTACAGAGACTCCAACGACCCAAAGGTGGCCCAGGCAGGAGTGCTGGTGAAGACAGGGAGGAAATGGAGCGCCCAAGCGGCTGTGCTGAATGCACAGGCTCGACTGCGGCACAAAGAGCTTGTGGGAGTGGTGGCCCGAGGCAGAGCAGGCTTGGGGATGTTCCCAACACCTCCTCGACATAAAGAGCGGAAGGGGAAGGAGAATCGCAGCCGAATACATTAAGAGGTCAGAGCTGCTGTGGAGGAAGGAAGGACGAGCAGAGCAGCTGGAATGGGGCAACAGGGGGCCTGGACCAGGTGGGAGCAGGCCATGGACCGCAAGGTCACCTGGACGGAGCTCTGGCAAAGCGAGCCGCACCGCATAACCTTCCTGATTCGGGCAGTGTACGACGTCCTGCCTAGCCCAGCAAACCTCTGTACGTGGGGAAAAGCAGACACACCAACTTGCCAACTGTGCCCAGCTCGTGGAACGCTGGAGCACATTCTGAGCTCCTGCCCAACAGCACTCGGCCAGGGTCGTTACACTTGGCGTCACAACCAGGTGCTGAAATCTATTGCAGACAACATCAGCAAAGAGATCAGCAAAGGCGGCCGAGGGAGCAACACTACTCGCTCAATCGCATTTGTTAGGGCAGGAGAACAGCCACAAACAGGGAGGAAGGCACCAGCAGGGATCCTGGCATCAGCCAAGGACTGGAAACTCTCTGTGGATTTGGAGAAGCAGCTGAAATTCCCCCAGCACATCGTCAGCACAACTCTGAGGCCAGATATCACCCTAGTCTCAGAGAGCACCAAGAATATAATCATCATGGAGCTGACCGTGCCATGGGAGGACCGCTTGGGAGAAGCCCACGAAAGAAAGATGACCAAATATGAACAACTGGTCACAGACTGCCGAGCACAGGGCGCTCCCTCCACAAAGCCTTTACTGCGCTGGGCATTGCAGGAACAACAAGGAGCAGGGCCATCAAGAACACCACTGACGCAGCCGAGAAAGCCTCGAGATGGCTCTGGATCCGTAGAGGAGCACCATGGGGGCAAGCGAGTGCTACCTGAACACAAGTCGCGGTCTGATCAGCCGTGGCTGGGTCGCCTGGGCGAGGGTGTCTGATGTTGAAAGACCCGAAACACCCGAGGACCCCAGGTTACATCACTGATGATGTGTTCAGGTGCATCTGAAGATGTGTTTCAAGAACTACACACACACACACACACACACATATAATAAAATAAAAAATAACAGATAAATAAGTACATGTACATCTCAGCACAATCTTCCAAAATTATTAAAAGTGATTCAAATAGGCACAGATGCACACATACATGCATAAATGCACACATTTAAAAATATATATATATATATTTTCCATCTATCTTCTTCGTTTCCTTCTATCTACATCAAACCGAATAATAACCCATCCAAAACAGACTTAGTATATAAGCCAAGGAACCATACTGTAAGTATACAAAATATACTATCCCCTCGAGTCATTTTCGTATCCATTCAATATATTCATTTTAAATAGTCTCTTAAAATTGCTCATTGTTCTACATGATTTCATCTCTTCACGTAAAACATTTGACCATATAATATTCCAATATATAAAGAATTGTGAGCTAGGTGTTAAATAATGTAGTTTTGGCTAATAAATCATGGTCAAAAACAAAAACACTTGAACAGAAACGTTTTTCTTTATTTCACATTAGTTATGTAGGATAGGACATGTTGTAGAGGGCTTCCGACCAGGATGAAAGGGATCACATTCATTTTCAAGCGTAGGCCTATATCTGTAAATAAATAAAAGAATAACATTAACCGCGATTGACATTGAGATGGGGTTTTTTTTCTTCCATTGCATGTATAATTTCATGATAATTTCCCCATCCCCCGTTAATATAGATACCCCGTTACCCATACTTCATTATTTAATGAAGTAGATAAATTATTTAAAGTTTGTGGATAAATGATACTTCATATGTAGGCTATTCACTTGCTACATACCGAATTATTTCATATTCCTCAAAACGTTGTGGAAAAATTTTGTCCCGTTGCTTTTATGGACTCTATGGGCTTCTCCCTTGACTTTATGCCTCCACGTCCCCCCGATTGCCTCATAGACAGTAAAAAATTGCCTGCGAGCTTCTCCTCCTGTCTATATGGTAATCTCTCTACTGTGCGACAGAGAGTCGCGTGGTTATGACGCAATCATTAGTCTATTTTTACAAAAACCGCTTCTATGGGGCCATAACGTAAGATACAAGGTAATGGAGCCTTTTATACATTTTCGTGTTTCTTTAGAAATAAATAATGGACAAATGGAGTCTTTAAACGCCTCAGATGTAAAGTTATTCGCTGTCAAAGTGACGTCAAAATGAATGGGAGTCAATGGCATGCTAACAGCAGGTGATGGTCTGCTATTCAGTGGCGGCCCCCGGGGAAGCTTTAGTTTCCGGCTGATGGTTTAACCCAGCAAACATTTGGACGTTTAATGACCGTTGAAAAGACGTCCGTCCGAGACGTCCCGTCATGGTTGAAAAATAGTTCCAAAATGGAAGTTGAACCGACGTCTTTTCTGGCCGTGAATTCCACGTCTTTTCTGGCCGTGAATTCCACGTCTCTTCTGCGCGTCCCTGGACGTCTAAATGCGTCGTCATATGTGTTTAAATGTGTTGCTGCATAATTTAAGTGTATAAGCCTGCATATAAAATAATCACACACCTATTGTGTAACATCGTGAAAGACAATCAAGTCTTGAGGTTTACACATCTTGACAAAGGTTCTAAAAAGGTCCAAAATTGGTCCAGTCAGACCTGAATGTCAATAAAACGTTTTAATCACGTGGTGTACATCAAAAACAATAACACATTATTTGTGGACATAAGCAAAAAAGAAGCATGTTCTGATTAAGCACAACATTTTATTGATCTTGAACAGCCAAAATTTCTCTTTATTTTTTTCAATGTTTAACATTTCGTGAGCTTAGAATTATAAGGTTCTATCTCCACTTTTGGTCGAAATTGAGTTTTTGACAATCTGATTCATTAGGTGTTTATTAATGCCTGTGTGGTGTTATTTTTGTAAAAAAAATATTTTGTTAGTAGTTATTAATAAAATAAAAGGTTCCATCTCACAAAACATAAACCGAGTTTAAAAACTTTGATCCTCAATAAACTACAATAAACGGAGATAGAACCTTATAATTCTAAGCTCTCGATTTGTTAACCAAACTAAATACCAATAGCAAAATACTGAATTATTATATAAAGATAGTTCACCCAAAAATGAAAATTATGTAATTTACTCACCAAATTCCAAACCTGTATGAGTTTCTTTCTTCTGCTGAACACAAAAGAAGATATTTTGAAGAATGTTTGTAACCAAGCAAATAGAGCATCCACTGACTACCATTATTGGAGAAAAAATGATTATTAATGGGAAACGACATCTGCTTGGTTACAAACATTTTTCTAAATATCTTTGTGTTTAGCATAGAAAGGTATACAGGTTTGAAACATGAGGTTGAGTAAATGATGACAATTTTCATTTTTGGGTGAACTATCCCTTAAACACATTGTTTGGCTCATTTTTTGTATCCACCACCCCCAGCTCTTCCAGGAGCGTGTTTCAGGTGTTCTGCCATTGCTGCATCAATTTCAGTGTCTGTAGCATGTGGGCTCCACCTCTTCACAGCATCTAAGGGAAGAGAATATATTTCTTTTTAAAATAAATGAAAATTAAAAATGAGGTAAATGACATGCACTTATTTTCAAAATATTTTTATGGTCTTCAGCTAAATTCAAAACAGCATTTGTCCCCTGCCTCTTCAATACCACTGTGGTGCCCTTGAGAAAGACCCTTAACTAGGTGTGTAACAGTGAGAAAGTGAACAGGACATTTCTGATAAAGACAGGTGGGCTGTGATGTCCCCTGAATAGACATGTTTAGCAATTCT
The DNA here is from genome assembly GCF_949319135.1 of Squalius cephalus. Classification (NCBI taxonomy): domain Eukaryota; kingdom Metazoa; phylum Chordata; class Actinopteri; order Cypriniformes; family Leuciscidae; genus Squalius; species Squalius cephalus. The sequence goes on from NC_137127.1 coordinate 23,159,638, forward strand.
AAAATTACAAAATATTTTTAAAGCAGTTACTGAAAACATACATGTTCAAATCCAGCTAATTTCATTCTACTTCAGATAATTTACTTTCTGAAAGAAACTCTCAAAAGGCTACATTAATAATTTACAGTAATAACTTTGACTGTATCATTAAACATACTTTATACTATGGTATACCGTTGTATAAGTTCAAATTAACTTTTAGCCTACTAGCTAATTTTAGCCAAACTCAGTTAGCCAATTTCAGTTGACAATGTGGGCATCATTTCTTTCGGTTCATTCATGTCAAACAAGTAAAACTCTAGCACGTGAATCTAATAATACAAAATGTACGTACCCAACAGATTTCTAATAAAATGGGCCTCAATTCCTCCTCTCTCCGTGGTTGTTCAAACTTCAGTGTTCCGGAGTGAGTCTATGGGGAAAACGCGTTAACATCTCGTGAGATAATCTAACCTATCGCGGGATTTGGTAATGTCGGGAGATCTTTTGTTACATCTTGGCAGCACAGTTTTGGCAATTACATCCAACTCAGACATAAATGGTGACCAGATATATTTCTGTTTTACATGTATATGCATACATTCCATAAAAAAAAATAAAAAAAAAATAAAAAAAAAACAACGTATCAGGTAGGCTACAGGTTGAAATAATGACTAAAATGCAGAGGCTTTGCATTCACTTAACCACACTAGGAACTGTGTGATTATAATTTATTTAAACAAGATAAAGTAAATATATTTACTTTGTATACAATTCGTGTATTTCATAAAGATAATTCCTGGGTTTTTTTTCTGTCTTGCTTGACTAGACGTGTAAAAGACATCAGTGGACGTCTATTCACAGCCTTGACGTGTAAAGGACGTCAGTGGACGTCTTCACAACCTCTTAAAAACTACTTGGGCAATTAAATTAATTTTTACAGTATTAACCATGCAGGGATTAAGCACAGCTTTTGCATATTTCACAAGGATTCCATGATGGAGGGTCATGATGGACTATAAATGCACGTGTAAAAGACGTCGCCAGGTGACGTCCTCTCACCCGATACACTATATTGAACTACACGTAGCTAAAAGTCAAAATAACAATTATACATGCAACCCCAGAGAACTGTAGACATGTACAAATGTATCTGAATGCATTTTTAGGAAATGTTCTGTGTTACATATTTTTACCGATTTATGCCGTCCTACCGCGACTATTTTTGGCCAGGGACACGACGTTGCCGTCGGACCAATGTTTGCTGGGAAACCTCTCTACATAACCGACAGACTCTTCCATGTCTGTAGTTTTTTAACACTTTTCACTCGTGTTTGTAGTTCTAACCGAATCCTCGTCCAATGCGCGATGGGTTATGGGCAATATTAGCCGTTAGAGTGCGCATCGATCTGCACTTTGAATTCTGACCGGAAATTGTAGACCATCCGGGTATCTTTGGAACACTCATTTCAACATACTATGATTTGGGATGTACTAATTCGAATACTATTTAGGATGGATAGTATGCGAATTGGGACGCACCACTGGTTTATTTGTATGTTTCTTTTGAATTTCCCTGAAGTATTATTTACTGTATGTATCAGTGATGCGCGGGTCAATGTATAAACAAACCGCACCCGACCGACGTTTTCAACTAACCCGCCCGCAACTCGGACCGCAAAAAACGAAAAAGAAAATATTGTACCCGACCCGCTTCCTGACCCGCATTTTTTTTAAAGTATAGCTATAATGCTCATCGTAGCTCTTAATATAACTTAATATTCTAATTTTGTCAAGAATTATAAAAAATCGTCAATATAAGCTCATAATTTGTACTAAAATAGTCTAAATATTTAGTTTTAAAAACAATTTTAAAAAGCTGGCTATGTCTATTTTGATGTTTCTGCGCAAGTTCAGCAGACAGTGAGGTTCGGGTTTGTTCCGATCAGAGCTCGTGAGCGGAGAGCGCATTTCTGAATATTCCGCTCCGCTCATGGTCGCTCGCCCAACCCAGATGGCCTGCTGTTTCGAAAATATGTGGAATAAGGGCTGCCTCCGACTATTTTTTTTTTTCTTGTCGACTAGTTGTTCATTTAAGCCATTCGTGGACAAATCGCCCCTTTATATTAAATTAATTTCTTAAAGGCTAGCCTACAGGAATAAGCGTAATGACCGCACGCTTAAAGCTTGCCACAAAGAACCGGTTGAAGTAATGATTATGAATGTGTCTAAATTAGCAAGGAGACATTTAATTGTTTAGTAATAAACTGGTGTTTTCTGTGTCGCTGCAAAGATGAAGTTGACAATGCGGAGATTGCGGACTCGCCATGAACGCCAGAGAGAAATGTACATTTCATATGGATTAGCCTACATAATCAGAGAGTAAAGCCTATTTATTTTGGTTTGAATATTTTCGTTTAAAAGTAGACATTTCAAGCTTTCTGTAATATATAGCCTATATTTATCAAATCTGTGAGGCACAAGTTGAGTTTCGGCGCCCTCCAGTTCACATGCAGTGATCGCGTACCGGCGCCTTATTTTGTCTGCTATATATTTGCTTCTTATTTAATAAATACGGGCAATTGATTGATAAAACATTGATCAAAATTAAGATACAATTTATACAAAACGAAAATCTTTTAAAAAGAGTTTTCTATAAAACAAAACTTAATGAAGTCGTCAAAATCATGTTTTACCAAAAACAGCGCCGTTGCTAGGAGGGCGTCAGCGCCTCTGCCTCTCAGCGCCTCTGCCTCACGAGTGGATGATAGCCCTGAAGACGCCTAGCAATGATATACCTTTAGTGGTAGTATACCTTTAGTTAAGTTATCGCAGCGCGCTAAGAGACAATGTTATCGGAAAATGCAGCCCAGGTATATTCATAATGGAGATTCCAAAGCTCTCTTCTTTGGTCAGAACCATGGAGAGCGATCGCGGATTTACTTTTACAATGCAACACAATATTTAAAGAGCATCAAGCTATTAAAATCTATATTATGTATACGCACAGATAATATAACAGTAGGCTATATTAGTCAATATTTTTTTATTAGGTTAAGCAGTGATTGGATAACGTTTTTTTATTTTATTTTTATTTAACGTTTTTAATTTAAGGCCCACCCACAATTGGTCTGGCTTATCCAAAACTGGAATCCTGGCGCCGTGCCTGGTTGGTCGTGCCAGTTTTGTGGTTATCAAATGTGCAAATAGCATCGCAAGAAGTAGCCTACACATGACAAAGCCAGCACTTTGGTCATCATCTTTCATTATTTCGGCAAATGTCTCCCACACTTTGCTCTTTCTATTTGTGTATAATTTTGCGGAGCTTCCACTCCCCAGTCTTCACCTTTTCTCTTGCCGCCTCCATCTCTACCTGCAGACTGAGCTCGTGCGTCATCTTCGCGCCAGTTATTCAGCCAATAAAGTGTAAATTAAATTTAAAACGTATTCATAGAAAATTGTGTCTAGAACTATATCAATTACAAAGGTTTAATTGGCATCTTTATTTCAAACGACCCGACCGACCGCGACCCGAATATCATTAAAAATATTTTTGGATGACTCGTAACCGCGGGTAACCGCGGGTGACCGCAGGCACCCGCTCATTTCGGATCAACCCGCGCATCACTGGTATGTATGTTTTTTTCTCTCTTTTTTTTTTATTTTTTTTAAATTTATTTTAGTATTTTTGCTGTCAATCTAGCTTTGTATTTTGTTATTATTATTTCAAATAAAAAATTATGTTATTAGTTAAAAAAATAAAAAAAACATATTAGTGTGTGTGTGTGTGTGTGTGTGTGTGTGTGTGTGTGCGTGCGTGTGTGTACCTGGTTTTCCCTGCGTTATGGGGACCAAATGTCCCAACAAGGACATTTTTTGGTCTCCATGAGGAAATAAATCATTCTAGGTGACGTTTTTTGTTTTTTTTTATGTAAAAAGCAGAACATTTTCTGTGATGGGAAGGTTTAGGTATAGGGGTAGGGTAAGGGGACAGAGTATGTGACCCGTGCTGGCGAAATGCGCACTGGTTAATTATGAGTTACAGGCAAAACAAGTGAACAATTTTGGTTGAATTTGAGGTTTTCACAAGAATGAGTTCTTTAGGCACTCGTCTACCAATCCCAATGCTCCAAATAGCAATTAAACAGATTTTTATTTGTACAATTTCTGAGAGGACTACCTTTCCTTGGCTGTTTTTCTCTGCTTGCTTCTCAACGACTGGCACTTACCCTCAGAATAAAATATAACAGATATCGTTTTAAAGTGCAGCATTCCAACTTTGTGAATATTCATAGCGAATTCTTGATGGCATGAGTCTGAACCAATGAAATGTGATTTTCAAACTCATGCTGATGTAAACAAAACGATCTTACTCACGCTGACTGACATATCTGAAGTTTGTGCACAAAGATGCTTAACGAGTATTCACACAAATATTATCTGGTATTTCTTAAGTGAACGTTTGGTTGACTGTTGGGGAAAAACATATGTTGTGTAACATTAAATTAGATCCGTGCGGTACAGTAGGTCTTAATATATAGGCTGGCTGTTTCATTAATGTTAATCAAACAATTGTGGTGTTATGGGGAAAAAAAGTTGAATATAAATTTGTCTTATATATATTTGTTTTGACTTGGTTTGTGCCAAATATGGTGGTTTTATCAGGAATTTTAAGGTATGGTTGCTAGGTGATTTTGTTTTGGAACCTTCAGAAAACTTTAACTCGATTTTTCTCAAAATTGGCTTTGCTTACTCTATTAAAAAATAATAATAATAATTATCAAAAAAAAAAACAGGTGTAGCTCATTCATTTTTTGTCTGATTCCAACAAATCGTACATCATTTTGAATAGAGAATGCGATAATGCCAATCTCATTTTTGAAAATATGCTCACTTTGCCAGCGCAAGTCATATATACAGTTTGTGAATTATAAAAATCATTATGTCTATAGGATGTCCCCATTAAACATGAAAATCCAACACGTGTGTGTCAAAATATGATCAGTAATTTGATATAATTTTTTTAAATATTTAGCTTGACGAGTTCAACATATGTATAGTCTAAACAAAATTCAGTGAAGATTGGCAAAAATGGTTTCCTGAGAATGACCCAGCCATGCACATGTATTAATTTATTTTCATTTTCATTTAAAGAAACTTTCATTTAAAATTTGTATGTTTTTTTTTTTTTTTTTTAATTCTTAACTTTTATTGTTTCTGAATGTCACAAACCCTCTGTTTAAGGGACTTTCCCTTCTTGTTCTCTTATTGAATATTATAATTGAAATATACTGTTTTGAAGAGATTGGAGATTCTACCAGAGGCTCTTTGTTATTTTATTGGGTATCATTTATTATGAATAGGTTGAATTGATGCCGATATTAGGCTAACACACTGTATATTGTCTGTACGCATGGCTTTGTCCACATTTGTGTGTGTGTGTGCCTACATTTTATGTCCCTGTAGAGAGCATCTTCACTACATTACCTCTATAAAGTCCTTCACCCAGATCCCCAGTTTCCAGTTGTGGTTTAGAAGAACACTGTGCAGAGATCGAGATGAAGATGCCATTTCTCCAGGTTGTACATTTGGTATTTTCTTTTCTCTACCCCGTTCAAAGCAATTCAGAGGCAGACTGTGAACTCTGGAAGGACCTAGACTCAACTGTGGTCTATAAGGAGGGCCATGTAGTTCTAGCTGGGATGTTTCCCATCCACTCCAAAGGCATCGACCAGGAGCTGAACTTTAGAAGTCAGCCAGACCAGAGGAAATGTACGGGGTAATGAAAAAATCTGATGTAGTTCCTATTTATATCAGACAGCAAAACTGATTGTTGCTTATTTTAGTTTATTGTGTCATATATACATTTTGTTTAGACTAAATGCTCTGTTTTTGTATTAGCCTGTGATTGAATAATTTATTTTTGAGTTTTGAAATTAACTGAAGGTTGATCTTTCTTTCAGGTTTAACATGCGAGTGTTCCGCTGGTCTCAGTCAATGATCTTTTTCATTGAGGAGATCAACCGAAACCCTACCCTTCTGCCAAACATCACACTGGGCTATAGGCTGTATGACACATGTGGGCTGACTGCTCTGTCTCTGAGGACTGCATTGTCTGTAGTCTCTCAACCCATGAAGAGAAGCAGTTTGGGGGAATGCTCCTCCCCAAGAATCCCCATCATTATTGGGGACTCTGGATCCACCCTGTCAATGGCCATTTCCAGAATACTCAACCTGTTCCATATCCCACTGGTGAGGACAGATCAGCAAGACAAAATTATTTGAAATTAAGGAATTATGTATTTGTGTACTCTTTGCCACAGAAAATCTTTATGTGTTCACTCCTCTTTCAATCTTTTTCTAAATCTCTGTCCACATCTCTGCTTCAGGTGAGTTATTTTGCCTCATGTGCTTGCCTGAGTGATAAGCACCAGTTCCCTTATTTCTTTCGCACAATTCCCAGTGATGTTAATCAGGCCAGCGCTCTTGCTCGTCTGGTAAAGCACTTCGGATGGACTTGGGTGGGCACAATAGGAGCTGATGACGCTTATGGGCGCACCGGCATAGATCTGTTCACCATTGCAGTGGCAAAGTTGGGTGTGTGTGTGGCTTATAGAGTGATCATACCCAAACTGCCAACTCAGCAACAGCTGCAGAATATCGTCAAGACCATTCGAGATTCTACAGCACGTGTTTTGGTGGTTTTTGCCATCGAGGAGGACATCAAGCCAGTAGTGGATGAAATAGTTAGGCAAAATGTGACCGGGAAGCAGTGGGTGGCCAGTGAAGCCTGGGTGACTTCCACTCTCATCTCCACTAAAGAGAACTACCCCTCACTAAGTGGCACCATCGGCTTTGCAATCCGCCGAGCTGAGATACCCGGCTTAAAACAATTCCTTGAAAGCATACAGCCCCTGGCTGAGCCTTACAATGCATTTGCAAGGGAGTTCTGGGAAACACAGTTCCAGTGCTTATTAAACACAAGTCTTCCTGCTCCCTCCACAACTGAACAAGTGCACTACACCCATAGCTGTACTGGCATGGAGAGGGTCCAGGACATTCACAGTATCTATAATGATGTGTCAGAGCTCAGGGTGACATACAACATGCACAAGGCTGTTTACACGGTGGCACATGCACTGCATAACCTGCTTCTGTGTCAAAAAGAGATTGGGTCTGCCTTGACACAGCAGTGCCCTGATATTCATAATCTACTGCCCTGGCAGGTACAGCAATACGTGCTTGTGTGCATTTCAATAAATCAGTGTTAATGTAACCTTAAGAGAAACATTTATGTGGCATAATATTGTTATTGTTATTATTATTACTATTATATTTTAACTTTTCTGTATACAGTGCTATGCATAAGTTTAGACACCCATACTAAAGTTGACTAAAAAGAGGAATAAAAAATCATCTTTTGGAAACTGAACTTAATGCCTTAAAGGCAACCTTTAAGGACACCAATTTTCTTTGTGAATGAATAATGTATCGTAAATAAATAAATGTTCTTCCTTAAAATACAGGGTGCATAAGTTTGGACACCCCTATGTTAAATTCCCATAGAGGCAGGCAGATTTTTTTTTTTTTTTTAGGATACTATGCATCCTGATAAAGTTCCCTTGGCCTTTTGGAATTAAAATAGCCCCACATCATCACATAGCCTTCACCATACCTAGAGATTGGCATGGTTTTATTTCAGTTAGCCTAATAGCTAGTTTGATTTGCATTGAGAGATGATCTTATGGAAAGTACCCCATGCCAATATCTAGGTATGGTGAAGGCTATGTGATGATGTGGGGCTATTTTAATTCCAAAGGCCAAGGGAACTTTATCAGGATGCATAGTATCCTAAAAAAAAAAAAAAAAAAAAAATCTGCCTGCCTCTATGGGAATTTAACATAGGGGTGTCCAAACTTATGCACCCTGTATTTTAAGGAAGAACATTTATTTATTTACAATACATTATTCATTCACAAAGAAAATTGGTGTCCTTAAAGGTTGGATTTTTCCTAATTTTTTAAATTAAGGCATTAAGTTCAATTTCCAAAATATGATTTTTTATTCCTCTTTTTAGTCAACTTTAGCATGGGTGTCTAAACTTATGCATAGCACTATATATATATATATATATATATATATATATATATTATTAAAAGAAAAGTTAAAAAATAATAATAATTCATAATATATACTGTATATATATATATATATATATATTGTACATTATGCCAAGGGTAATATTTTCTGTGCATTAATCTTCTCCAGGTTGTTGAGGTCCTGAGGAAACTGAACTACACAAACATGTTTGGAGATTTGATCCACTTTGATAAGAATGGAGACCCCGTCGGGTCATATGACATTGTGAACTGGCAGAGAGGGTCGGCTGAGGGTCCGGTACAGTATGTTACAGTGGGCCGCTTTGACTCCTCTCTTTCGACAGCACAGCAGTTACTGCTGAACCAGGACAAAATCATCTGGCATGGAGGAACTAAGGAGGTAAAATTATGGAGTCTCATACTCTGTTACTAATAATCAGAATGTATTTCTACTTATTTTAAATAGTGTCTGATAATAATTGTTTTCATTATTACATGTATTTAATTTGGCAGACATTTTATCAAAGGTGATTTTTTTTTTTTTTATCAGTTCTTCAATTGCTTAGAACTTGGGAATTTATTTTTATCAGTTATTTTATTTTATAATTTTTTTGTGGGTTGTGGCTATCTAGTCTCTATAATCACACAGATATTTTGATTATAATGTATTGTCTCTCTCTCTTATAGATACCAGTATCTGTGTGCTCTGCTAGTTGTCCACAGGGATACAGAAAGGTTACACGAGAGGGTCAGCCTGTATGCTGCTATGACTGTGTGCTTTGTGCAGAGGGCAGCATCAGCAATATTACCGGTATTATCAGACTGATACACATATACATACAATAACTGGTATTACTCACGGATGACATCACGGTTTTCTCCAGAGCTGCTATATACATATATATAAATGAACTAAATTAATAACTCTTTTACAGCAAAATGAAACATCACAGAACATCACTGACTGTGACGCTATTTTCTTCTGGAAACAAACTTTGTTGCATTTTCCTGTTATCTCTGTAAAGCTGCTTTGAAACAACCTGTATTGTAAAAAGCGCTAAATAAATAAATGTGACTTGACTTGACTTAATTGGACTGTCTGTTTGCATCAATTAACCTTTTTTTAAACAATTCATTACAAATCACCAATTAAACTTCTTTCCCTTGAATGAATTTTAGGTGAATGTCCCTTTCTGTGTGTTTATGCGTCCATTTTTAGATCAACCTGAATGCATGCTTTGCCCTGAAGACTTCTGGTCCAATCAACGTCGAAACCTTTGTGTTCCCAAGCAGATTGAGTTCCTATCCTACTCTGAGACTTTTGGCATGGCCCTGGCAGCTATAGCCATTCTGGGTGTGGTTGCTGCGATGACAGCTGCTGCAATCTTCTTTCGCCATCGCGACACACCCCTGGTCCGAGCTAATAATTCAGAACTGAGTTTTCTGTTGCTGATTTCTCTCACTCTCTGCTTCATATGTGCGCTAACCTTCCTCGGTCAGCCATCACGCTGGGCATGCCCTCTTAGACGGACTGCTTTTGGCTTGAGCTTTGCCCTCTGCCTCTCCTGTCTCCTTAGTAAGACTCTAGTGGTGCTTATGGCCTTTAAAGCAACACTGCCTGGTAACAACACTGTACGCTGGTTTCGCCCCCCTCAGCAGAGACTGGGTGTGTTTTTATGTTCAGTCCTACAGGGGGGGGTTTGCGTGGCTTGGCTTATCACAGCACCACCATTTCCAGTAAGGAACACCTGGCTGTATCACGATCGGATCATTTTAGAATGTCACCTGGGTTCAGTTGCTCTTTTCTGTTGTGTGTTGGGTTACATTGGCTGTTTAGCTGCCTTCTGCTTCATCCTGGCTTTTTTAGCCCGAAAATTGCCTGATAATTTTAATGAAGCCAAATTCATCACATTCAGTATGCTCATATTCTGTGCTGTTTGGGTCACGTTTATCCCAGCCTATGTCAGTTCCCCTGGGAAATTTACTGTAGCTGTGGAGATATTTGCCATTTTAGCTTCTAGTTATGGAGTACTTTTGTGTATTTTTGCACCTAAATGTTACATCATTATTTTCATGCCTGAGAAGAATTCTAAAAAGTTTCTCATGTCCCAAAAATGATTTACCATGTTATGATGTACTCTCTCATGTTTTTTTAATGCTTTTTAACATTCACTTATGTGTTAACATACTTAATGAATGTAATAAAAAAATAAAAACTATGTGTGTTGAATCACTTTATGAGGTGATAATCTGTCTTGGCCTGTGACAATATATAGGAAGTGAATATTTTATCAATCTCTGACATACATGCAAGTCTATTGTTCTGCCACTAGAGAGCACTAATGTTCCAGGAAAACTTCAGTTAGACATCACAATGATGTGACTTGCACCAAACTTTAATAAAGTACAACAGATGAATCTCTCTCTAGCTAGTCTGTGACAAAGCTGAAACTTCTGCCTGCAGATCTGGGCTGCGTTTCCCAAAACCTTCTTAACACTACATCATTCTTAAGTTACACCTTAAGCTGTACTTTATCGTTAATACGTGTTTCCCGAAACGTTCTTAGCCCTTATGTGCTGTTGGGGATGTTTTCATCCACTATGGGGTATTTTTGAGTCTAAATTTGGCCATAACTTTTTCTGTGTTTCAGCAAATGGAATGATTTTTGGTGACAAATCTTATTTTGACACATATTTTGGGAAAATGCTTTGAAATTTTTCAAAAACTCAACAGTACACTGTGGGCAAATTTACTACCCTTTCGTTATGTTCGTGGCTGAAAACAGCCACTACATTAAACTGCTGTAAAAATGTATCAGATAAATATTTTTTTCACATTTTTTTGCATGAATCTATTAATCAACCTCAGTCCTGCTCAAAAATACTAAATGTTTAAAAAAAAAATCAGGATTTTAACTCTTTAATTGCCAAATTCGTAAATGATGTCACTGATTTGGGAAAAAAAACACACAAAATGACTCATTTTCAATATAAAATGTGATTGTGGACTGGATTTTTTTTTACCTTTTATCACAGTCTTGGACATGTCAAAGATTAGAAACAACATTGGTTTTGATGCATTGTTAGTTTTTGTGCAGCATCAGATTTTAACTTTTTCTCCCTCATTTACTGTTCGTGGCTGTTTTTGCCCCATTGACTTCCATTATAACCACATTTTTTGATTGCTGTTGATAACCAGGTGGCACCATTAACCCTTTAGATAGGCCTGTGCAAAAAAAAAAAGCTTAGTTTCTGGCTTTTACATGGAGTTATATGGAGTATAATAGCATAAAGTGTGTGTGTGTGTGTGTGTGTGTGTTTGTGTGTGTGTGTGTGTGTGTGTGTGTGTGTGTGAACTCACCTTGATGCATCTGAGAAAATCAAAATATGCACCTCAGCTCTCAGAACTACATGGAGTAAACAAAAACAAAGTAAGTGTATTTACGCATCTGCTCCCTTTTGATGGTGAGAAATGCAGACTAAACAAAAACAAAGCAAGTGGATTTAAACGCGTGCATGCAAGCCTGCTGGTCATTTGATGGTGAGAAGAGCAGCAAGCAACATGAGAAAGGGCTTGACTTGTAGTGAAGTTTTAGAGATGATTATGCAGCCTGACCCCTCCAGCGAGCTGCAGGATGTATCGTCTTCTCCCTCTGACACCACAGACTCAGGAGAGTCAGATCCTGATTTGGATGTGGCACCCTCATCATCCTCTCTAGCTTCCACTGAAGGCGAGGAGGATTCGGAGGATCCTGGATCTGGGTGGATTGGGAGAAACGGCGAAGTGTGGTTTTCCACCAACGCGGAGACAACTCCCTTTCTTCAGCCTGCCAGAGGCGTGACTCCAGGGCCGACGCGCTATGCCTTCGCAAGGGTCCAGAACATGGATTCCGTGTTCAATCTGTTTTTTACGGAGGAGATGATTGACCTCATTGTCAGCATGACTTGCGTCAACACATACATGTTTGTACAGTCATACAAACATGTATGACTATGCCTTGTGATGGCATAGCGCGTCGGCCCTGGAGTCACGCCTCTGGCAGGCTGAAGAAAGGGAGTTGTCTCCGCGTTGGTGGAAAACCACACTTCGCCGTTTCTCCCAATCCACCCAGATCCAGGATCCTCCGAATCCTCCTCGCCTTCAGTGGAAGCTAGAGAGGATGATGAGGGTGCCACATCCAAATCAGGATCTGACTCTCCTGAGTCTGTGGTGTCAGAGGGAGAAGACGATACATCCTGCAGCTCGCTGGAGGGGTCAGGCTGCATAATCATCTCTAAAACTTCACTACAAGTCAAGCCCTTTCTCATGTTGCTTGCTGCTCTTCTCACCATCAAATGACCAGCAGGCTTGCATGCACGCGTTTAAATCCACTTGCTTTGTTTTTGTTTAGTCTGCATTTCTCACCATCAAAAGGCAGCAGATGCATAAATACACTTACTTTGTTTTTGTTTACTCCATGTAGTTCTGAGAGCTGAGGTGCATATTTTGATTTTCTCAGATGCATCAAGGTGAGTTCACACACACACACACACACACACACACACACACACACACACACACAAACACACACTTTATTATGCTATTATACTCCTTATAAACTCCATATAACTCCATGTAAAAGCCAGAAACTAAGCTTTTTTTTGCACAGGCCTATCTAAAGGGTTAATGGTTCCACCTGGTTATCAACAGTAAAAATTACAAATTTTACCTCTTCCCAACAGGGAAAACCACCAACAATCAAAAATGCATGATTATATGGTGTCATGACTTTGCAATCAAAAAATGTGGTTATAATGGAAGTCAATGGGGCAAAAACAGCCACGAACAGTAAATGAGGGAGAAAAAGTTAAAATCTGATGCTGCACAAAAACTAACAATGCATCAAAACCAATGTTGTTTCTAATCTTTGACATGTCCAAGACTGTGATAAAAGGTAAAAAAAATCCAGTCCACAATCACATTTTATATTGAAAATGAGTCATTTTGTGTGTGTTTTTTCCCAAATCAGTGACATCATTTGCGAATTTGGCAATTAAAGAGTTAAAATCCTGAATTTTTTTTAAACATTTAGTATTTTTGAGCAGGACTGAGGTTGATTAATAGATTTATGCAAAAAAAATTGAAAAAAATATTTATCTGATACATTTTTACAGCAGTTTAAAGTAGTGGCTGTTTTCAGCCACGAACATAACGAAAGGTTGTAAATTTGAACAATGCACAAGGGTTAGTTATACCTTCTGTAAGTCATACATTCGGAAGGTTGGTCTGGACCACTCTTAGCTTTACCTTATCACTGTTGCAGGTCTATACGAATATAATTCTGAAGTTTTAATACACCCAGACAGTGTTAAATTAGGCTAATTCAAGTGTTTTCATGCAAAGAATAAAATTGTCATTACACTGATTGTTGTTAGATTTTGAATTATATATATATATATATATATATATATATATATATATATATATATATATATATATACAGCGGGGGAAATAAGTATTGAACACGTCATCATTTTTCTCAGTAAATATATTTCCAAAGGTGCTATTGACATGAAATTTTCACCAGATGTTGGTAACAACCCAAGTAAGCCATACATACAAAGAAACAAACAAAAATAAGTTCAGAAATTAAGTTATGTGTAATAATGTGAAATGACACAGGGAAAAAGTATTGAACACATGAAGAAAGGGAGGCGCAAAAAGGCATGGAAAGCCAAGACAACTGCTGAAAACTTACAGTAATTAAAAAGCAATCCAGCCCCCTGTCAGTGGAAATAAATAACAGCTGGTTCAGTCCCAAATGATGGTCTACAAAAAGGTCTCATTGCCAAGGTGTCACACAAGACACATCTCATGATGGGTAAAAGCAAAGAGCTGTCTCAAGACCTTCGCAACCTAATTGTTGCAAAACATAATGATGGCATTGGCTATAGGCACCATTCTAAGCTTCTGAATGGTCCAGTGAGCACTTTTGGGGCCATAATACGGAAGTGGAAAGACAATAATTTCACCATAAATTTGCCTCGACCAGTGCTCCTCGCAAGATTTCTGATAGAGGAGTGAAAAGAATAATCAGAAGAGTTGTCCAAGAGCCAAGGATCACTTGTGGAGAGCTTCAAAAAGACCTGCAGATAGCAGGTACTGTTGTCTCAAAGAAAACAGTAAGTAATGCACTCCACCGCCATGGCCTGTATGCACGCTCACCAAGCAAGACTCCATTACTGAAAAAAAAAGCATGTTGAAGCTCATTTAAAGTTTGCTGCACAACATTTGGAAAAGCCAGTGAAATACTGAGAATATAGTGTGGTCACATGAGAGCAAAATTGAACTGTTTGGATGCCATAATACACACCATATTTGGAGGAGAAATGGCAGTGCACATTACCCTAAAAACACCATACAACTTGGTGTTGGCTCTTGGACAACTCTTCTGATTATTCTTTTCACTCCTCTATCAGAAATCTTGCGAGGAGCACTGGTCGAGGCAAATTTATGGTGAAATTATTGTCTTTCCACTTCCGTATTATGGCCCCAAAAGTGATCACTGGACCATTCAGAAGCTTAGAATAGCGCCTATAACCAATGCCATCATTATGTTTTGCAACAATTAGGTTACGAAGGTCTTGAGACAGCTCTTCGCTTTTACCCATCATGAGATGTGTCTTGTGTGACACCTTGGCAATGAGACCTTTTTGTAGGCCATCATTTGGGACTGAACCAGCTCTTATTAATTTCCACTGACAGGGGGTTGGATTGCTTTTTAATTACTGTAAGTTTTCAGCAGTTGTCTTGGCTTTCAATGCCTTTTTGCGCCTCCCTTTCTTCATGTGTTCAATACTTTTTCCCTGTGTCATTTCACATTATTACACATAACTTAAATTCTGAACTTATTAGGGCCCAAGCCCTGAAAGGGCGAAGGCCCTATTGTTTTCGTAAGGATTATTAGGGCCCAAGCTCTGAAAGGAAAAGGGTTTTCGTTAGGATTATTATTAGGGCCCAAGCCCTGAAAGGGCGAAGGCCCTATTGTTTTCGTTAGGATTATTATTAGGGCCCAAGCCCTGAAAGGGCGAAGGCCCTATTGTTTTCGGTAGGATTATTAGGGCCCAAGCCCTGAAAGGGCGAAGGCCCTATTGTTTTCGGTAGGATTATTAGGGCCCAAGCCCTGAAGGGGCGAAGGCCCTATTGTTTTCGGTAGGATTATTTATTATTATTATTAGGGCCCAAGCCCTGAAAGGGCGAAGGCCCTATTGTTTTCGGTAGGATTATTTATTATTATTAGGGCCCAAGCCCTGAAAGGGCGAAGGCCCTATTGTTTTCGGTAGGATTATTATTATTATTTGGGCCCAAGCCCTGAAAGGGCGAAGGCCCTATTGTTTTCGGTAGGATTATTTATTATTATTAGGGCCCAAGCCCTGAAAGGGCGAAGGCCCTATTGTTTTCGTTAGGATTATTAGGGCCCAAGCCCTGAAAGGGTGAAGGCCCTATTGTTTTCGTTAGGATTATTTTTATTAGGGCCCAAGCCCTGAAAGGGCGAAGGCCCTATTGTTTCCGGAAGGATTATTTTTTTTGCCTTTTTGCCACTTTTGGGACCCTTAACATGCTCAAAAACTCTTGAAATTTTGCACACACGTCAGAACCTGCGGCCATCAGAGCCGGGCTGAAGTTGGTACCGGGGCGTGGCAGGGGGGCTCGACAGCGCCCCCTGGAATGGGGTCCGAAAACTTGGTCCATAAATCAAACACGCTTGCATGTAATAATATGAAACTCAGTACACATATAGATCTCATCGGGCCGAACAACTTTCGTGCTCTAAGTTTTACAAAAGCCCAACAGGTAGTCAGTTATTATACGTTGTTTGGAAAACGCATACAATGGAATGTGAAATACTCCTCCTAGGGATTTCATCCGATCGCCACCAAACTCGGTGTGAATAAAGTCAAGACATTGAGGATGAATTCTTGCGAACGGATTTTTGATATCTCGAACGGTTTGGCCGTGGCGAGGAAACGAATTTATGGCGAAAAAATGAAACAGGAAGTGTGTTATAACTTCTGCATACATTAACTAATCTTGATGAAACTTCAGCAGTGTGTTCGTTGTAAGAGGCCGATCACATGGATGTGACTATTGTGAGTAAAAGTTATAGCGCCACCAACTGGCAGCAGGAATGTGTCACTTTCAAAATGCTTTGAAATCACCCTCTTATTTTTACCCGATTTGCTTCAAACTTTATGTGTACAATGTAGACACACGGCAGATGTAGACCTGTGAAAGGATTATTGATATCTTAGATAATGTTGCCGTGGCAACGCATCAAACTTTAAAATTCTTTTTTTATGCTTTTGAGACTCTTAACATACTTGAAATTGCATGATACTCGACAGACACATCACACTTATTAGCCAGTAGACATGTGCAAAGTTTCAGAAACGGGCGTGGTGAGGGGCTCAGTAGCGCCACCTTTAGTCAAAAATGGGGGCTTAGTTTTACATAGAGTCACAAAACTCGGTTCGTATATGGTTCTCATCAAGCCGGACAACTTTCTAATTTACATTCATTCGTTCCAATCAAAAGGAAGTCAGATATTTTAGTTTGAATGTGATTATTTGGATAATTTTCTCTCTCTCTGTCTGTCTCTATGTGTGTGAGGGGTGGGAGAGATTTGTCTGTTGAGTTTAATGTTTGTTTTCAAGGTTTCAGGGGCTTTTGGGACCCTTAACGTGCTTGAAAACTCTTGAAACTTTGCACACAGGTCAGAACCTGCGGCCATTAGGGCCGGGCTGAAGCTGGTACCCGGGCGTGGCTGGGGGGCTCAACAGCGCCCCCTTGAACGGGGTTCTAAAACTTGGTCCATATATCAAACACGCTTGCATGAATTAATATGAAACTCGGTACACATATAGATCTCATCGTGCCGAACAACTTTCCCCGGTCAAGTTTTACGCCAGCCCAACAGGAAGTCGGCTATTATGGGTTGTTTGGAAAACGCTTGTTGTGGAATGTGAAATACTCCTCCTAGAAAATTCACCGTGTCCCCTCCAAACTCGGTGTGCATGTAGTCAAGACTTTGAGGATGCTACATTGCGGACGGATTTTTGATATCTCGAACGGTTTGGCCGTGGCGAGGAATCGAATTTATGGCGAGAAAAGAGAAACGCGAAGTGGTATAACTTCTGCATACATTAACCTGTTAAGCTGCAACCCCACTTTTGAAAAATCCCCAGAAATGACATACCCAAACTGAAACAGATACAGTTCATGAACCCTTTGTACTAACAGCACAAGTATGATCTCATTTGAAAGCTGACACCTGGCAGTTTATTGTAAATGTAGAATTAATTATTGTCATAATGAAAAAAAATGTTATAAATAGCTTCAAAGTTTTGTAAAATTATTAGAAATGATTTTTTATGAAACATCCTCATGAAAATAAAATTGAAGTTGGCACTGGAGCAATCTAGAAATGCACTACAACTAAAGTCACATGTCTAAACATTTTATGTTTAAAATCTGAAGATAATAAGTCCAAAACTCTGTATTTAGTTAAATGTTTTTCAAGACCATGTCATGTGACTTTATTTTGATTTGACGCTAAGATGCTACTGATGTTTATTGTCATCTTCTAAGCATCTATCCAGTATATTGTCTCTATTGTTTTGTGGTGCAAACGATCCCCATTCAGTCTCAGTCTCCCCCTGCACACATTCACACTTCTCCAGCCTGGTTATGGCTCGAAATATGCATTTCTTTTGTCTGCATTATAGTTACTAACGACTGGCTATTCACATGCTATTCATAGGGTTTCAGTGCCTAATTTCTTTTCTCAAAGTTCACCCCACATTTTAAACTGTATCAAATGCATTTATTGAATAAAGAAACATTTCAGTAAGCGTTCAAAAAATCATAAAAGTATAACTTCTAGGTGGCAACCTGGCAGGTGCACCTAGTGCTAGCTAGCATGTTAGCTTAGCACACCATCAATACACGACAATTTATGAGATTAAAACCATGTTTGTGCTTATAAACTTACTTTATAAAGCAAATCGAGTATTTTAAATAATCTTCTGTGATCTAATTTGGCTTCAGATAAAAAAAATCAGACAGAAAATATACTATTGGTATAGCATTCTGCACAATGATTCTATATAGATTAGCATTACATTATAAATATAATCTATTATTATGGAAATACCTGGCATGGCTTGAAAAACACAGGTAACTCAAATATCATAGCAAACATGTTTATTGTCTTCAAAACGTCTGTATCTGCATGTCTTGTTAGCTTTGTGTGTATCAGTGACGCCGAATGTCACATGATTATGGCACTTCTTCATGTGTTCTATATATGGACTAAAACTGTGCACAGGGCGGCGAGGGCGCCCTCAGGCTATTGGTATGAATTGAAAACACAGTATCAGAGTTATGCATTCGCGTATAATGATTACATCGACGCATTTGGGTATAAATTCAATAAATATTATTCCTGTCTATAGAAATCTGATGTAAACCTATGAGAATATATCAATATTTCTCCAAATCTGCACATTTTTGAGCTAAAGCCTAGAAGGACGTTGTTTTGTGTATCGCTGTCATGACGACGGCACGGGAGTTTTTTTATGAATGAAAGCGGCTGACGCGCATAATTCATATCAAAGGTATCGACTCATTTTTTCATTTCATAACTCCTGACACAAATTAAGAAATAACTGTCGCTATGAGTTTCTCAGAATACAATAGTGGTCAAATACTGAAACTTGAGTCTCATATCTTTTTAATGATGTATAGTGTGTCAAGGTATAACATTAAATCTGATAGTAAATTTGAACTAAATAAAAAAAAAAAAACGCTTCAGTGCGCCGACGCACTGGTGAGGCTTAACAGGTTAACTGATCTTGATGAAACTTCAGCAGTGTGTTCGTGGTAAGAGGCCGATCAGATGGATGTAACTATTGTGAGTCAAAGTTATAGCGCCACCAACTGGCAGCAGGAAGTGTGTCACTTTCAAAATGCTTTTGACAAAAGTGGGGGGGTTAATTTTACCCACAGTTACAAAAATCAGTACGTATATTGGACTCATCGAGCCGGACAACTTTCTAATTTACAGTCATTAGCTCCGACCAACAGGAAGTCAGATATTTTGGTTTGAATGTGGATTTCTTTGCAAAATCGGCCTCTGAATTTTTACCCACTCCTCTTAACCCTTCAAAGTCGACTGACGCTCTAGAGCGTCAAAGTGCGCACCCCTGACATATCTATTAATAGCTTCGGAATGGATTAAGGTATTAACTTACTTTTTTTTCTATGAAAAAGCTGACATTCGTCTGCGTAATAATGAGTAGACTGTGTTGACTTCCGCGAATGATAAGCCTTCCGTATTTGAGTGCAAATCTATAGCATTTTACCGCAAAACGGAGAAGTGTTACTTCAGCCTATCTAATGATATATAATGCTGTTGGTGTGTGAACCAATCACAGACCAATATAAAACAAACACTAGGAACGTAAAAAAGCGCGGGGGGGGGGGGGGGGGGGAATAAATCCCGCGTCTTCCCAGACACAACCTTTTATATACGGTCTTTGGACACAACACATTTGGATTGTTTGTCAGATTTTACAGAGTTCAAACTACATTCTTAGAAAGAATATCAACATGGCCAAACGAAGATTCACTGCAGAGCAAGCTACTGAAATGATGTTGAAACAAAGACTGATGTGCAAATACAGTGCACAGTGCCATCTAGAGGTTGTTTTTGGATGTGTTTGGTAAATTGACAGAAATTATAAGAAAATGTGAAGGGAACATAAATGTTCATTTTGAACTGAATATTCAGTTTTTCAAAAAAAAACGCATGGTGACTAGTCACAGAAATGTAAATAATTATTTTGTTTCTTTATATTTTTTCACAAAATTTATTACAGGTGTTCTAAAGCCTTTGAGGAATCAATATTTAATGCAAAATTCCTTATTCATTATGGTTTACTCTTTTTATATAATAAAAAACTAAAGATTTGAACTTCCGTTTTTGTATTTTTTGGTGATATATCACATCAGAACTCATACAAGTTTCTCAAGAAGTGTATTGTCAATGCATCCATCTTGTAGCTGAGAGTCTATAGAATCCAGAAATATGACTCTCTTCTCTCTGCTATGAAAATTGACCCTTCCAGAAGCCAAAATATCAACATAGTGCCAGGCGGACTTAAAACCCCTTAGACCTTGAAGGGTTAAGTGGTTTATTTTATCCCCACCAAACTTTTTCAACATGATGAAAATACATTAAAGATGCTAAATTGTGAACGGATAATAAATATCTCAAACGGTTTTGCTATGGTGAGGGATTAAAGTAATGTCAAAAAAGGAAACAGTAAAAGCCTCATATCTTCTAAAAATGTAGCCTAATTATACACCATTTATTTCTATATAAAATTATATAAATATCAGGACTAAACCCATTTTATTCTTTTTTTCAATTGAAGAATTGTTTAGTACAATTTGTACCATTCACAGTTAGCAGCGCCTTCACTGTGATGTTTCCAAGCACATTTTTGCGCGTGTGAAGAGGATGATTTTTTCCGTAGATATTGGAACACGACTGAAGTACAAAGCCTATAACAAAGAAAAGTTTAGCATTCAAATACATTGCAAATGTTGAAACATTTTGATTCTAATGAGAGAGTTACGTGAGCCCAACACTGCTTACTTTCGTTTTTAATTTTACATTAAATTTAAAGGATTTGTTGTGGAATATTTGGAGTGTATCATAAAATCAGAATAAGGTAAAAAAATAAAAAAATAAAAAAATAAAAAAATAAATATATATATATATATATATATATATATATATATATATATATATATATATATATATATATATATATATATATATATAAAAATATATAAATATAGCTGCGAGCAGCGATGAAGGGCCAAAGCCGGCGGCACCGCCACCCCGGTGCCTTTAGGCAACTAAAGGCACCAGGGTTGCGGTGCCACCGGCTTGGGCCCGTAATCGCTGCTCGCAGCTATATTTATTATTATTTATTATTTTTTTTCTACTTCTCGGGCACTTTTGGGGCCCTTAACGTGCTCGAAAACTCTTGAAACTTTGCACACAGGTCAGAACCCGTTGCCATCAGGGCTGGGCTGAAGCTGGTACCCGGGCGTGGCAGGGGGGCTCGACAGCGCCCCCTGGAACGGGATCCGAACACTTGTCCATAAATCAAAAACACTTGTATGTAATAATATGAAACTAGGCACACATATAGATCTCATCGGGCCGCACAACTTTCGTGCTCTAAGTTTTACGCCAGCCCAACAGGAAGTCGGCTATTTTGGGTTGTTTGGAAACGCATGCTGTGGAATTTAATGTACTCCTCCTAGGAAATTCATCCAATCGTCTCCAAACTCGGTCAGCCTGAAGTCAAGACATTGAGGATGCTAAATTGCGAACGGATTTTTGATATCTCGAACGGTTTGGCCGTGGCGAGGAAACGAATTTATAGCGAATAATGGAAACAGGAAGTCTATTATAACTTCTGCATACATTATCTGATCTTGATGAAACTTCAGCAGTGTATTCGTTGTAAGAGGCCGAACACAAGGATGTGACTATTTTGAGTCAAAGTTATAGCGCCACCAACTGGCAGCAGGAAGTGTGTCACTTTCAAAATGCTTTGAAATCACTCTCTTATTTTTACCCGATTTACTTCAAACTTTATGTGTATAATGTAGACACACGGCAGATGTAGACCTGTGAAAGGATTATTGATATCTTAGATACTGTTGCCGTGGCAACGCATCAAACTTCAATATTCTTTTCGGATGCGTTTGAGACTCTTCACATGCTTGAAAATGCATGAAACTCGACAGACACATCACATTTATTATCCAGTAGACATGTGCAAAGTTTCAGAAATGGGTGTGGTGAGGGGCTCAGTAGCGCCACCTTTAGTCAAAAATGGGGGCTTAGTTTTATCTAGAATCACAAAACTTGGTACGTATATTGTTCTCATCGAGCCGGACAACTTTCTAATTTACAGGCATTAGCTGCAACCAACAGGAAGTCAGATATTTTGGTCTGAATATGGATTTTTTGTTAAATCAGCCTCTGAGTTTTTAGTTACTCCTCCTAAAAGGTTTATTTTATTCCCACCAAACTTTTTCAACATGATAAAAATATATTAATGATGCTAAATTGTAAACGGATATTGAATATCTCAAACGGTTTTGCTATGGCGAGGGATTAAATTAATGTCAAAAAGGAAGCAGGAAACATCTCATAACTTCTAAAAAATTAATTATACACCATTTATTTTTATATAAAATTATACAAATATTATAACTAAACCTATTTTATTCTGTTTTTGCAATTCAAGAAGTATGAAAAAGTTAAAAACAGGCTATTTAGTGCTATTTGGTTCAACAAAAAAGCAAACATAGGGCTATACTGCCCTCTTGTGTCCATTCGTTCAAACGATTCGTTCCACTGACTGAGTCATTCATGATTGAGACAGATGTTTATGGATTGACCATTGAATCTTTGAGTCAACCGATTCGTTTCAAAATGCTGAATCATTCAGTAATGAGAAAACAAGTTGCTGTGAGATGCGCGATGGTTCTGCTGTGATCTTTGTTTATCTATTTTTGCTGCTGAAACAGAACAAAAACAGTCAATATTGCATCTAAAATGTAAGTGACTTAATTGTAACTGTTTATTAACCTGTTGTATGAAATCAATGTCACAGTTTCAATCGTGATTGTATTCCGGAAATAGTTGCCTACTCGTCAAGTGAGGTTGCTTAAACTCTATCATATGTTATAAAATATATAAAAACTCCATATTTGTCATTTTTGTAGTCAGTATGTTGTTAACTGGGTTGATTTTTTGTGTGCTGCGCTCATTTGTTTACAATTCTCCTGGAGAAGCAGCATGAGCCTCAGCAGTGCAACCTTGTTACCATTGATCAGTAATACATTTATTATTAACTGCTGATTGCAACTTAAAACAGGGACGGACTGGGGCTAAAAAACAGCCCTGGACTTTCTCCCAAATAGGCCCATCATCCGGCCATTTGCCTCTAGCCGTGTACGTGGGACAGACACTAGCCAGGATGTCCTGACACTATGCCACAATACTGTAGCCCATCAGACAAGGTATTCACAGCAAGTAACATCTCAAAACCAATGATGGTAATTGGGGTTGTGTTTATTAATGAAGCCTCAGCCTTCAAATAAAAACAAAAAATGTACAATGCCATAAAATACAAATAATGAAATGTCACTGGCTACAGAAACCCCAAATTACACAAACTTGTAATTATAAAACATATAGTTATATACCAGGGGTGGTCTCCAACCTTTTTGTGTGAGAGGGCTACCTCAAGGGATAAAATAATCTAGAAGGGATTTTTATTTGTTATACTCCAATATTTATTATACATATAACATGGTGAAGCTTTTTTACTTTTCACCATCATATGGGAAATACTAAAAAATCTTGATATTCTGGTTCAGACTTACAAGCGTTTAAAAAAAAAAAATCCTGAAAAATTATGAAAATATTTGATTTTTTTTTTTTTTTTGATTTTCTATAAACCTATTGTATGTGTTATCAAAAACAGTAGCCCAAACATTTAGTATATAAATGAATAAATAAATAAATAAACTGCAATAACTTCTAAACAAAACATTACTGCATTACATTTAATACATTTATACATGACTATATTAATATAACAGCATTGTTTTACTAAAGTTAATTCATAAGTTGTGGTGTGAAATGTGAAACTGGTTTGTTCTCGGAACAATCTTTCGCCTGTTTTTTGCGTCAATATGTTGAGAATATCAGCGCTGTTTCATCTGTCTTTTTACAAGCTTAAATCACATAGTCATTTGTGGGTTTATAATAGAGATAGAGAATTCTGCGCTGAATTGAAACGCTTCTCAGTGGATCGCGCAGCTCTGTGTAACAATGTTCGAGTGATCGAGATCAGCTTTGTCCGCGATCGCTGTTTTTTGGGCCGAGCTGATAATGCGCTGCTCAGATCAAACAAGTTTTGTTCCGCTTTTTGAGCGTTTGCCATTTGATGTTTCTCATACGCAACGCAAATGACAGCGTATAATCAAAGAGAGTTGGATAATTTTGTAGAGGCGAAAGTTCAACGAAACGTTTAGTTGAAAAGGTCGCAAAATTATACCATTTATTCGAAGTCTGGAACCCCGACGGCAAGTTGGGGCTATTTATAGAATGTGTTTAGCGGGCAACTCATATGCACCACGTTGGAGACCACTGCTATACTATAACTTAACTATTCAAATATAATGTAAGCAAATTTAAAAGTGCAGCCTTATAAAACTAACTTTCTGTCAGTGGCTGTAGGCCGACTCTTCTTCCTCAGTTGTTGTTTTTTACACGTATCATAAGTGATCGTATTAGTGCCCCTGCTGTTGGCTGTTCATATTGCTTTATTAGACTTTTTTTTTTTTTTGTGCCGACGGCCCTCGGTTGGACGGCCGTTCTGGACTTTTCCAGAACGCACAGATTGTCAGTCCGTCCCTGACTTAAAATGAATGTAATGAAATTAGAATAATCTCTCGTTTTAGTGATTCCCAAGTTATTTTTTGTTATTGACGTTCTAATCAGGCTATACTCTGGTCGGGCAAGTAAAATTCTCTTTCAGGTAGGCCTATTGTATTTATATATAAATATATTAGGGATGTGACTGTGATAAAATTTTCCCACCGGTTAATCGACGTGTGACACCGCTGAGGGCTTTTAAATCGCTAACTATAGTATACTATATACTAGTAAAATACAGACGTCCGCACAGACATTGATAATGGTGCGGAGTAGAGCGAGCATTTTCAATGTATTCAAATTGATGTAGGAATTAACTAAAACATTTTATTTATGTTTTTGTGTCCACTGTTCAACCGCAACCGCGTCACACACACACACACACACACACACACACACTCCAGAATTGTAATCTTGACATCGCAGCCTGTTCATTATAGCCCTAATACAATATAATGATAAAAATAGTCAACCTAACATAAACGAATTACACTGCTCTGTTTAAATAGTCAGTAGTACAATTTGTACCATTCACAGTAAGCAGAGCTCCACTGTGATGTTTCCAAGCACATTTTTGCGCGTGTGAAGAGGATGATTTTTTTCCATCGATATTGGAACACGAGTGAAGTACAAAGCCTATAATAAAGAATAGTTTAGCATCCAAATACATCGCAAATATTGAAACATTTTGATTCTAATGAGAGGGTTACGTGAGACCAACACTGCTTACTTTCGTATTTATTTTTACATTAAATTTAAAGAATTTATTGTGGAATATTTTAAGTGTATCATAAAATCAGAATAAGGTAAGACAAGTAATATTTTCTGTCTTATATATATATATATATATATATATATATATATATATATATATGTGTGTGTGTGTGTGTGTGTATATATATATATATATAGATAGATAGATAGATAGATAGATAGATAGATATTTATATACATATATATATATATGTGTGTGTGTATATATATATATATATATATATATATATATATATATATATATAAATATAGCTGCGAGCAGCGATGGAGGGCCAAATTCGGCGGCACCGCCATCCCCGGTTCCTTTAGGTCAGGGGTTCTCAAACTATGTGGAGATAGGGACCCCTCATAGGGCAGAAAAAATTCCAAGGACCCCCTCATAACCGCAACACAAATGTAATAGCTAAATCATGTGTGTGTGTGTGTGTGTGTGTGTGTGTGTGTGAGATAGAGAGAGAGAGAAAGATGGGAAAGGTGCAGGGGCGGCGCCAGGGGCGTTTCTAGGTTTTAAAAAAATCAGGGGCTGAGCCCGAAACATCAGGGGCTGGAGTTGGGGGTGGGTTACAAGATAACATGATTCGATAGAGAGAATAATGTATATAGTTGGTCTATATGCAGTGGGCAGCCACACCAGCCCACATTACCTCACAGACACATACGCGAATTCAAATGTGAGGTAGTTAGGGGGGTTCGGGGGCATGCTCCCCCGAGAAAATTTTGATTTCTCGGACCTACATATGTGCATTTTAAGGTGTTTGAAGGCCAAAAAAATTGGATAACAATAGCTTTAAAAGCATGTCAGTGGGCAGTAGCATAAATTATTTGTCAAGCAGATAACAGATTCTTAAACATGAGAATGAGAATAAATGTTGAAATGAATGATCCTGATCCACAGTACAAAATGTAAATGCAGAATGTTTCTGCTTATTGTTGACAACATATTCCAAACAGGAATGGCCTTAAATGAGAAATATTTTAAGGATTATTTTGCAGATGTTACATTTCAATCAAACACCAGTGCAATCTTTTGTTTGTTTATTTTATAAATATATATTTATACTTATATTTTGCTTATATTTTCTGTAATTAGCAAAGAACATCTGTGTTAAATGTGAATACATTGTAATAATGTTAATCAAACTGACTAAATCACGACTGTGCAGCAGTTCACACTCACAATAAAAATACAATATAATTTAAAACAAAGACAAGCTCATTATACAAAGGAAATAATATTACAGATCTAGACAAATTGGGTTGCTTATAGTTAAAAGAATGTAAAGAACGATCATTTAGGCTAGATGTATTTTTCACATTTTTGGTCACAAAATATTTTTTTTATGACACGAGTCAGTTTTGATGACTTTGCAATATTGATAAAATGTTAGAATATTAATAATGAAAAATGACGCAGTTTTAATCTCCCTTTTGGTTATTTCAATTCTTAATTGACGACAGAACACAACGTTACATGCTCGTAGTTTCTTTTGCGTGATACAGGGCGCGCTGCATTTGCGCTTGATATTGAAGAGTGCACGCTGCGAGCACACTGCTGATACGACAGGAAAGTTTTACTGACATATAGCCTGACAACATCTGGTGTGACAGAGGACTGTGCGGCGGTGCTGACTGCATTATTTATTCTTTTTTTTTTAATTGCTGTGAGATTGTTTGCTGTTGCGCAAATCCTGGAGATATTCTAGGATAGGCTGAAATCACTCACTTGGTGCGTCTGAGACAGATTTCAACAATCACTAGTCAGAGACAGCAGCAAAGCCAAAGCACAATGAAATAAGGCAACTTATGATTTCGGGGGTTTACATAGCAGTTTCATTTTTGTCAGTCAACTTTTCAAAAAAACATTCGGGGCTACACTCAAAACATTCGGGGCTGAAGCCCCGGCAAAATCGTTAACGCATGTGCTGAGGGGGTGCTAGATCATTGACAGGATATATATATATATATATATATATATATATATATATATATATATATATATATATATATAAACTATTAATAAATGAGCAAACCTTGGCAATTAAATATTTAATATTCAATTATTTTAATGATCACAATTAAAGTTTTAATTTTATTAAATTGAACAAGCGCAACATTCAGCATTCAATCAAATATTCACCATATTCGTAGTGAACGCGCCTAGAGAGAAATGCACATCATGGATTACATAATCAGAGAGTAGCCTTTTTCTTTTCGTTTTGAATTATTTCGTTTAAAGACATTTCAAGCTTTGTGTATTTGATGTATTTCTCATGTCTGTGTGAGGCATACACTGAGTTTCGTTAAGTTAGGATGAGATGCGCTCCATGTTAACGTGCAAGTGACCGCGCGGGCGCCTGCATGATTATTGTCTGTTATTATTATTGCTTCAGTTCTTATTCATTAAATACAGGCAATTGGTTGATGAAAAATGTATTAAAATTAAGATACAATTTATACAAAACGAAATTCACTTTAAAGAAAGGCTTTCTACAATACAAAACTTAATGAAGTGGTCAAAATCATGTCTGACCCGCTTCATGTCTCTCGATATATTGTGCATCCTATCTTACTCATGCTGTTCACTTTTCATAAATCAACATAAATGGAAACAAAATAACATCATAATATTTGAACAAATATGAAACTAAAAGTGCTTATTTAATGGCTACAACAGTATAGTAGGCCTACAGACTCTCTACAAATTGCTGCACATTTATTTAATTCTGAATTTTGCACAAACAACTTGAAAGGCATTTGTTCAAATCAAGTTCACGGATAATTGTGCGTGCATTTATTAATCATTATGATACTAAAATCATAACAAAGTAGGCTATGCTATGTAAATCAGATGAGCCCAGAATATGAACGCAATGTTTAATTACACGTTAAGCATTTTCCTCCCATAGAAAACCATTATAAGAACGCTTAATGTGGCTTAATGCAGATTAGAATGTCCCCTTATTATGTCGAAATTACGAGATATTATGTCGAAATAACGACTTTGACAGATTGACGTAATGTAACAACAGAGTTTCTATTGGCCCAAAGTTAAAGCGGGGGGAGTGCTGAACACAATGCGCCTGTTTAATTGGCTTTCGTTTATTCATTCTTTAGCTGTGAGACTGAAGTTAAAGCCTGAGGGAAATGTTTTGGTAGATTGACGTAATGTAAAAGCCAAATGTTCATTGGTCTAACGTTACACACGCGGGAGTAATGAATGACGATGGGCCCTGCAATTTCTCCAGGTATGTTTATATTTTATAGCAAACTTTCCGCGGACCCCCAGGCAGTGCGCCACGGACCCCTAGGGGTCCGCGGACCCCACTTTGAGAACCACTGCTTTAGGTAACTAAAGGCACCGGGGTTGCGGTGCCACCGGCTTGGGCCCGTAATCGCTGCTCGCAGCTATATTTTGTTATTATTATTATTTATTTTATTTATTTTTTTCTACTTCTCGGCCACTTTTGGGGCCCTTAACATGCTCGAAAACTCTTGAAACTTTGCACACGGGTCAGAACCCGCGGCCGGGCTGAAGCTGGTACCCCTGCGTGGCAGGGGGACTCGACAGCGCCCCCTGGAACGGGATCCGAATACTTGTCCATAAATCAGACACGCTTGCATGTAATAATATGAAACTCGGTACACATATGGATCTCATCGGGCCGAACAACTTTCGTGCTCTAAGTTTTACGCCAGCCCAACAGGAAGTCGGCTATTATGGGTTGTTTGGAAACGCATGCTCAGGAATTTGAAACACTTCTCCTAGGAAATTCATCCATTCGCCTCCAAACTCGGTCAGCATGAAGTCAAGACATTGAGGATGCTAAATTGCGGATGGATTTTTGATATCTCGAACAGTTTGGCCATGGAAACGAATTTATGGTGAAAAAGGTACACAGGAAGTGTATTATAACTTCAGCATACATTAACTGATCTTGATGAAACTTCAGCAGTGTATTCATTGTAAGAGGCCGAACACAAGGATGTGACTATTGTGAGTCAAAGTTATAGTGCCACCAACTGGCAGCAGGAAGTGTGTCACTTTCAAAATGCTTTGAAATCACTCTCTTATTTTTACCCGATTTGCTTCAAACTTTATGTGTATAATGTAGACACACGGCAGATGTAGACCTGGGAAAGGATTATTGATATCTTAGATACTGTTGCCGTGGCAACGCATCAAACTTCAATATTCTTTTCGGATGCTTTTGAGACTCTTCACATGCTTGAAAATGCATGAAACTCGACAAACACATCACATTTATTATCCAGTAGACGTGCAAAGTTTCAGAAATGGGCGTGGTGAGGGGCTCAGTAGCGCCACCTTTAGTCAAAAATGGGGGCTTAGTTTTTCCTAGAATCACAAAAATCGGTATGTATATTGATCTCATCGAGCCGGACAACTTTCTAATTTACAGTTATTAGGTCCGACCAACAGGAAGTCAGATATTTTGGTTTGAATGTGATTTTCTGGAGAATTCTCTCTCTCTCTCTCTCTCTCTCTGTATCTGTGTCTCTGTGTGTGTGTGTGGGGTGTGGGGGATTTAGTCCAGGCAAAATAGCGTTTTACGACAGACTAATTGTAAAATAATTTTTTGCAGCTTAGATCATTTCTATTAGGTGTCCAGAACAACATACTAAAAGTCCTAAGAAATCCTAGTTGAGGAAATATGTTAAATTCTCATCAATCCGAGATGTGTGCCAATAAGGCCAGGCAACAATACATCCCAATGGGGCTATTTTTTTCCTTTACTCCTATCAAAATGAAACTTTACACAATGAAAGTACCCATGAAAAGTAAATTTTTTTGTATTACAAGTTTTTTTGAAAATGAATTTTAATATGCAAATGAGCTATACACTAATCGAATATGCCCAAAATACACCCAAATAGGCTTAATTTTTTTCCTTTACTCCTACCACAATAAAACTTTACATAGTAAAAGTATACATGAAAAGTAATTTTTTTTGTATTACAAGTTTTTTTTTTTTAAATGAATTTGAATATGCACATGAGCACCACACTTTATGTCCTAATTTGCATAGGCAGAAACACCATTCATATGTATGACAAATACATTGGCCCAATCTTCATCCAATCATCCTACTGCCAATGGGTGATGGCAATGCTGCTTTTAGACTGGCCTCTAACCTGAAAACTGCCTGGCTTGGTAGTACCTGCCAGGGGTATAACCCCCGCTGGTATAGTCTTCAGGGTCACGGAGGCACACAAGCCTCCCCACCATGACAAGTTAGCAACAACAGGAGAGGTTTCTTTTTTTTATTTTTTTATTTTTTTTAACTAACCTAGATATTGCTGTTGCTAGCTTTTCATAACACCGCAAAACTACTTTACAAACGGTTGAAGTCTGATGTGTGGCCCGCCTGGTCTGAAATACTTGCTAACTACAAAAAGAGAAGCAGTTTTGGTACCATACCATACCATCTTCTTCCACTTATCCGGGGGCCGGGTCGCGGGGGCAGCAGTCTAAGCAGAGATGCCCAGACTTCCCTCTCCCTAGACACTTCCTCCAGCTCTTCCGGGGGGACACAGAGGCGTTCCCAGGCCAGCTAGGAGACATAGTCTCTCCAGCGTGTCCTAGGTCTTCCCCGGGGGCTCCTCCCAGTGGGATGCGCCCGGAACACCTTCCCGGGAAGGCGTCCAGGAGGCATCCGGAACAGATGCCCGAGCCACCTCAGCTGGCCCCTCTCGATGTGGAGGAGCAGTGGCTCTACTCTGAGCTCCTCCCGAGTAACCGAACTTCTCACCCTATCTCTAAGGGATCGCCCAGCCACCCTGCGGAGAAAGCTCATTTTGGCGCTTGTATCCGGGATCTTGACCTTTCGGTCATGACCCACAGCTCATGACCATAGGTGAGAGTAGGAACGTAGATTGACCGGTAAATCGAGATCTCCGCCTTCACCACAACAGACCGGTACATCGACCGCATTACTGCAGAAGCTGCACTGATCCGTCTGTCAATCTCCCGTTCCATCCTTCCCTCACTCGTGAACAAAACCCCAAGATACTTAAACTCCTCCACTTGAGGCAGGAACTCTCCACCAACCTGAAGTGGGCAAGCCACCCTTTTCCGACTGAGGACCATGGCCTCAGATTTGGAGGTGCTGATTCTCATCCCAGCCGCTTCACACTCGGCTGCAAACCGTCCCAGTGCATGCTGAAGTTCCTGGTCTGAAGGGGCCAACACGACAACATCATCCGCAAAGAGCAGAGACGAAATCGTGTTGTCTCCAAACCTGACACCCTCCGGCCCCTGGCTGCGTCTAGAAATTCTGTCCATAAAAATTATGAACAGAACCGGCGACAAAGGGCAGCCCTGCCAGAGTCCAACATGCACCGGGAAGAAGTCTGACTTACTGCCGGCAATGCGAACCAAGCTCCTGCTTCGGTCGTACAGGGACCGGACAGCCCTTACTCCCGGAGCACCCTCCACATGCCGCCGCGAGGGACACAGTCACATGCCTTCTCCAAATCCACAAAGCACATGTGGACTGGTTGGGCAAACTCCCATGAACCCTCCAGCACCCTGTAGAGGGTATAGAGCTGGTCCAGTGTTCCACGGCCTGGATGAAAACCACACTGTTCCTCCTGAATCCGAGGTTCTACTATCGGCCATATTCTCCTCTCCAGTACCCTGGCGTAGACTTTCCCAGGGAGGCTAAGTGTGATTCCCCCTGTAGTTGGAACACACCCTCCGATACCCCTTCTTAAAAAGAGGGACCACCACCCCGGTCTGCCATCCCAGAGGCACTGTCCCCGACCGCCCGAGATGCTGCAGAGGCGTGTCAGCCAAGACAGCCCCACAACATCCAGAGACTTGAGGTACTCAGGGCGGATCTCATCCACCCCCGGTGCCTTGCCACCGAGGAGTTTCTTGACTACCTCGGTGACTTCAGCTTGGGTGATGGACGAGTCCGCCTCCGAGCCCTCAGCCTCTGCTTCCTCAATGGAAGACGTGACGGTGGGATTGAGGAGATCCTCGAAGTATTCCTTCCACCGTCCAACGACATCCCCAGTTGAGGTCAACAGCTCCCCACCTCTACTGTAGACAGCGTTGGTAGGACACTGCTTCCCTCTCCTGAGGCGCCGGACGGTTTGTCAGAATCTCTTCGAGGCCAGCCGATAGTCCTTCTCCATGGCCTCACCGAACTCCTCCCAGGCCCGAGTTTTTGCCTCCACAACCACCCGGGCTAAAGTCCGCTTGGCCTGCCGGTACCCATCAGCTGCCTCAGGAGTCCCACAAGTCATCCAGGCCCAATAGGACTCCTTCTTCAGCTTGACGGCATCCTTTTCTTCCGGTGTCCACCACTGGGTTCGGGGACACCACTGGCCTCTGGCCACTAGACTCGGCCAAACGTTCCCAGCAGACATAGACATTTGCAGACTCGGCAGACCCAAGCGTACTGTACAGTTTTGGTGTCTGGCAAAATTATTTTAAAGAGCTGGAATGTCTGGAAAGTGTGTCTATCTGGTTTTTCATCTGTCTTCTGTGTGAGAGTGAATTGTTTAGTTGGTAAGAATGACTTCTGCCTGTAATCTCGTAATCTTACCAACAATACCAACAATACCAATCATTTGTAAATCTACCAGCCCAAAATTTAATCTCACCACGTTACTAATGACTAAGATGGCTATTCTGACTTTCTTCTGATGTTATCTGTGGAGGAATGTCATTAGGTAAGGCTTGTTCACAAAAATAAAAAGAAAAGAAAAATAATTTAGAAAGCAAATGGAGGCAAGATTGTGCAATCAATTCTTAAGGTCAATATAAGTATTTTTGTGGCAAGTGACTTCAAATTTATCGTGTTTATGCATAGGTTAACTTACTGAATGGACATGAATGTGTTAGTTATTTGGCCCCTGTTTTTTATACTTGTGACTTTATGGTTTCTCAGCCATAAGTCAATTAGGCCTAGTGTTGAGCTCATTTGCATATTTAAAATAGATTTTTCAAAGAATCTTGTAAAACAAAAATTTTACTTTTCATGTATACTTTCACTCTGTGAGGTTTGATTGTGATAGGAGTAAAGGAAAAAATAAGTCCATTAGGTGTATTTTGGGCATATTCGATTAGTATATTGCTCATTTGCATATTCAAATTCATTTTCAAAGAAACTTGTAATACAAAAAAAGTTACTTTTCATGTATACTTTTACTATGTAAAGTTTTATTGTGGTAGGAGTAAAGGAAAAAATTAAGCCTATTTGGGTGTATTTTGGGCATATTCGATTAGTGTATAGCTCATTTGCATATTAAAATTCATTTTCAAAAAAACTTGTAATACAAAAAAATTGACTTTTCATGGGTTCTTTCATTGTGTAAAGTTTCATTTCGATAGGAGTAAAGGAAAAAAATAGCCCCATTGGGATGTGTTGTTGCCTGGCCTTATTGGCACACATCTCGGATTGATGAGAATTTAACATATTTCCTCAACTAGGATTTCTTAGGACTTTTAGTATGTTGTTCTGGACACCTCATAGAAATGATCTATGCTGAAAAAAATTATTTTACAATTAGTTCTATTTTTGGCTCCAAAATGAGTTACTTTGCCTGGACTAATTTGTCTGTTAGGAGAAATTTGCTTTTATAATTGTTTTTCAAGGTTTCAGGGGCTTTTGAGGCCCTTAACGTGCTCGAAAACTCTTGAAACTTTGCACACAGGTCAGAACCTTCGGCCATCAGGGCTGGGCTGAAGCTGGTACCCGGGCGTGGCAGGGGGGCTCAACAGCGCCCCCTTGAATGAGGTCCGAAAACTTGGTCCATAGATCAAACTAGCTTGCATGAATTAATATGAAACTCGGTACACATATAGATCTCATCGGGCCGAACAACTTTCGCACTCTTAAGTTATACGCCAGCCCAACAGGAAGTCAGCTATTATGGGTTGTTTGGAGAACGCTTGCTGTGGAATTTGAAACACTCCTCCTAGAGAATTAATTCAATCCCCATCAAACTCGGTGTGCATGAAGTCAAGACATTGAGGATGCTAAATTGCGGACGGATTTTTGATATCTCGAATGGTTTGGTCGTGGCGAGGAAACAAATTTATGGCGAGAAAAGAGAAACACGAAGTGTTATAACTTCTACATACATTAACTGATCTTGATGAAACTTCAGCAGTGTGTTCGTGGTAAGAGGCAGATCAGATGGTTGTAACTATTGTGAGTCAAAGTTATAGCGCCACCAACTGGCAGCAGGAAGTGTGTCACTTTCAAAATGCTTTTGGCAAAAGTGGGGGGGTTAGTTTTACCAACAGTTACAAAAATCAGTACGTATATTGGGCTCATCGAGCCGGACAACTTTCTAATTTACAGTTATTAGCTCTGACCAACAGGAAGTCAGATATGTTGCAGGCAGCAGAACGTTCTCCACGGCGTCTCCAGACTCTGTCACGTCTGTCACATGTGCTCAGTGTGAACCTGCTTTCATCTGTGAAGAGCACAGGGTGCCAGTGGCGAATTTGCCAATCTTGGTGTTCTATGGCAAATGCCAAGCGTCCTGCGCGGTGTTGGGCTGTAAGCACAACCCCAACCTGTGGACGTCGGGCCCTCATACCACCCTCATGGAGTCTGTTTCTGACCGTTTGAGCAGACACATGCACATTTGTGGCCTGCTGGAGGTCATTTTGCAGGGCTCTGGCAGTGTTCCTCCTGCTCCTCCTTGCACAAAGGCGGAAGTAGCGGTCCTGCTGCTGGGTTGTTGCCCTCCTACGGCCTCCTCCACGTCTCCTGATGTATTGGCCTGTATCCTGGTAGCGCCTCCATGCTCTGGACACTACGCTGACAGACACAGCAAACCTTCTTGCCACAGCTCGCATTGATGTGACATTCTGGATATATATATATATATACATATATATATATACATATATATATATATATATATATATATATTTTTTTTTTTTTTTTTTTAAGTGACAAGACAGAATATTACTTGTCTGATATATATATATATATATATATATATATATATATATATATATATATATATATATATATATATTGTTACATTTTTATATATATATATATATATGGCATTTATTTTGTATGATTTACAATTATTTATAGCCATCTACTTATTGCTATCCTGTGCTTTGGTTGCATTCTGATGGCATTATTAATACATTTGACATGACAAAATACCTCCATAGACATATTAGTCCAGCGTTGACTCGACCGCGTATGTGTTGCTTAGGGCGGGGCTGAAGGCGAAGTTTTGGCACTCTGCCAGCTAGTTTGCCAAACTTTAATTCTTGGTTGTATTCATCTGATACGGCAATGTGTAACGTTTTTCTGTCAACTCTGCATAATCCTTCGCAATCGATATCGCACGTTTGTCGATGGAGCGGGTTCAGACCATAGCCTACTAAATGTTCTGACCGCTCTGAGGACATCAGAAGTTAGAGCGACTGATGGCAGCTGTACAAAGTACACAGGCTACACCGTAATTTTAATTTTAATGGACATTAAAACAAAGGCAGATAACCGTACAATCTGGTAGGTAGCATTATTTGATTGAACACCGGCACAGTAACTTCATATTGACGCGCGGCTAAACAAAGGCAGAGCACCGTAACTCAATTTGAACGTTCCAAAACAAAGCCAAAGAGCGGTAACTGATGTTACGGTGTTCTGCCTTGGTTTCTCATGGGCTTTTGGAAGTTACTGTTAAGACAACTCATTATTTTCTCGAAAAAAAAAATGGAATTGATTCAAGATACTTATCCACATGATAAAGAAGGTCTTGAATGTGCCAAAAATATAAATAACTCATTTTCGACGTTTCGACATTAAGTTACGGTCTTTTGCAATTGCACAGCAGTATATATATATATATATATATATATATATATATATATATATATAAACAGAGGCGGACAGAGTACACAGCTACATTACTTGAGTAAAAGTACAGATACCCCTTGCTAAATTTTACTCAAGTACAAGTAAAAGTACTACAGTCAGATGTCTACTTAAGTAAAAGTACTAAAGTACTTCTTTTTAAAAGTACTTGAGTATCAAGAGTACAAGAGTACATTTTCTAAATATTGCATTACTACTGCCACAGTGCTTACATTGGTAAACACAGCAAACACTTGAAGCGAAAACTATCATTAACTTGTTCAGAAAATTGAAATAGTCTGGCGAGGTGGGGCCACGGCTTGGCACATTCCCGGGATGCGATATTTTTTTTCATCCCTGATTGGTCTGATGACCTACCCCTAACCCCACCCCTAAACCTACCCGTCACTGGGGGTCTTATGACCTCCATAACCCCGTCCCTAAACCTACCCGTCACTGGGGTTAAGACCAATCAGGGATGACTTCCCTAATGAATATTCATGAGTCTTTCCCTACCATCCTGGGGAAAAAAATATCGCTCCCAGGATGGACCTGCTGTGTCTTCATCCATTGTTTCGTCCATGGTTGTCTTCTCTTATCTAAATCTGACCATGGAGTTGACTTTGGCGGAAAGCTGAAGGTGATTGCTGATAGGCTGTCCCAATCAGTGGCGCCTGCACAATCCAATCACATTTGAGAGGGTTTCCGAGATGTTTCTTTTTTCCTTTTTTTTTTTTTTTTTTTTTTTTTGGAAGTAACGGGTACTCACAGTTATGGATAGAAATGTAGTGGAGTAAAGAGTACAATATTTGCCTCTCAAATGTACTTGAGTAAAGTCATGAGTACTCCCCAAAAATGATACTCAAGTAAAGTACAGATCCCTCAAAATTGTACTTAAGTACTGTACTCAAGTAAATGTACTCAGTTACTGTCCGGCTCTGTATATAAATAAATATATTATATATATATATATATATATATATATATATATATATATATATATATATATATATATGTATGTATGTTTGTGTTTATATATATATATATATATATATATATATATATATACAGTGAGGAAAATAAGTATTTGAACACCCTGCTATTTTGCAAGTTCTCCCACTTGGAAATCATGGAGGGGTCTGAAATTGTCATCGTAGGTGCATGTCCACTGTGAGAAACATAATCTAAAAAAAAAAAATCCAGAAATCACAATGTATGATTTTTTAACTATTTATTTGTATGATACAGCTGCAAATAAGTATTTGAACACCTGTCTATCAGCTAGAATTCTGACCCTCAAAGACCTGTTAGTCTGCCTTTAAAATGTCCACCTCCACTCCATTTATTATCCTAAATTAGATGCACCTGTTTGAGGTCGTTAGCTGCATAAAGACACCTGTCCACCCCATACAATCAGTAAGAATCCAACTACTAACATGGCCAAGACCAAAGAGCTGTCCAAAGACACTAGAGACTAAATTGTACACCTCCACAAGGCTGGAAAGGGCTACGGGGAAATTGCCAAGCAGCTTGGTGAAAAAAGGTCCACTGTTGGAGCAATCATTAGAAAATGGAAGAAGCTAAACATGACTGTCAATCTCCCTCGGACTGGGGCTCCATGCAAGATCTCACCTCGTGGGGTCTCAATGATCCTAAGAAAGGTGAGAAATCAGCCCAGAACTACACGGGAGGAGCTGGTCAATGACCTGAAAAGAGCTGGGACCACCGTTTCCAAGGTTACTGTTGGTAATACACTAAGACGTCATGGTTTGAAATCATGCATGGCACGGGAGGTTCCCCTGCTTAAACCAGCACATGTCAAGGCCCGTCTTAAGTTTGCCAATGACCATTTGGATGATCCAGAGGAGTCATGGGAGAAAGTCATGTGGTCAGATGAGACCAAAATAGAACTTTTTGGTCATAATTCCACTAAACGTGTTTGGAGGAAGAAGAATGATGAGTACCATCCCAAGAACACCATCCCTACTGTGAAGCATGGGGGTGGTAGCATCATGCTTTGGGGGTGTTTTTCTGCACATGGGACAGGGCGACTGCACTGTATTAAGGAGAGGATGACCGGGGCCATGTATTGCGAGATTTTGGGGAACAACCTCCTTCCCTCAGTTAGAGCATTGAAGATGGGTCGAGGCTGGGTCTTCCAACATGGCAATGACCTGAAACACACAGCCAGGATAACCAAGGAGTGGCTCTGTAAGAAGCATATCAAGGTTCTGGCGTGGCCTAGCCAGTCTCCAGACCTAAACCCAATAGAGAATCTTTGGAGGGAGCTCAAACTCCGTGTTTCTCAGCGACAGCCCAGAAACCTGACTGATCTAGAGAAGATCTGTGTGGAGGAGTGGGCCAAAATCCCTCCTGCAGTGTGTGCAAACCTGGTGAAAAACTACAGGAAACGTTTGACCTCTGTAATTGCAAACAAAGGCTACTGTACCAAATATTAACATTGATTTTCTCAGGTGTTCAAATACTTATTTGCAGCTGTATCATACAAATAAATAGTTAAAAAATCATACATTGTGATTTCTGGATTTTTTTTTTTAGATTATGTCCCTCACAGTGGACATGCACCTACGATGACAATTTCAGACCCCTCATGATTTCTAAGTGGGAGAACTTGCAAAATAGCAGGGTGTTCAAATACTTATTTTTCTCACTGTATATATATATATATATATATATATATATATATATATATATATATATATATATATATATATATATATATATATATTAGGGCTGTCAGAAGATTAATCGCGATTAATCGCATCCAAAATAAAAGTTTTTGTTTATATAATATATGTGTGTGTACTGTGTATAATTATTTTGTATATATAAATACACACACATGCATGTATATATTTAACCCTCTGGGCTTCTTCGTATAATAGTCACACTTAGCTTCCTCCCGCCCGAAAACGGGCGAAGCCTTAAAATTTTACTTTACTTTTTCCCAGGATAACCAATCAAATATATTTTTATTCTATAATGTTTTCTGAATATTATTTAGAATTTTTAGAATTTTTTATGATACTTTGCATTAATTATATAATTTTTATGAGCTATTTTTTCCATTAGAATTAATATATATATTTTTATTTTATTTATTTTATTTTATTTTATTTTTCAATAAATGCAACATTTCACATCAAAATAGAGTGCAGGCCTAAAAAAAAAAAAAAATTTCAACTGAGAAGAGCGCCATCTAGTGGCTTCAAAATGTATTAATTTGTGTCATGCCCTATAACCGCCTATAGGCGGCCTATAGCTTTTTTATTTATTTATTTGATTTATTCCCATTCGGAAAGAAATTTTTTTATTACTAAGCAACCACTGAATGGAACAACACAAATTATATATCATTTTAAAGCTTAGGATCTCAGCTTTTAATGCATATAATTACATTTATTAACTCCTAACGAGTGCTGAGTAATCCCTCTAAAACCAAGTGTACCGCCAGCAGGCGCCACCTAGCTGCAAAAATATTCTTTACCATATTTAAAAAAAATCTTGCCTTGATTAACACAAAGTTGATGTCATTTGAAAGCTTAGAGTCTGAACTTTACAGTGAATGTATCCACTTTGAAAAACTCTTAAGTATTGCTGAGTTATTTGCTGATAAATAGAATTTCCTTTTTTTCATAATCTATAAAATAATGTACTGCAATGTGTCAAAAACATCATACAGCTCATGAAACATTCTCAGATAATTGAAAATGGCACTTCATTTTTTACAGCATATTATTACAATTAAAATGAGCCCAAAATTAACATAATCTATTGCTTTTATGACAAGATATTCTTCATGGAGAAAATATTGCCCATGAGGGGGTGTCAAAGACTGTACAAAAAGGCTATCTCTTTTCCAAATGCTGTAACTTTTGATTCCTTTATCCAAAAATTATTATTTTTTTATCCAGATGCAGCTAACATGTAGGGGGACTTCACTAAAAAATAATTTTCCTCCTACCTTATTTCCTTCCTGAGTTATTCCATGACAAATAAGAAAGATATGCAAAATCATAATAAAAATTATATATATATATTGTCTTTTATCCGCTGTTTCTTGGCAGGACAATGTCCAAATGTAATGTAATTTATATTTTCAAAAAATTTAAAAAGAGTTCTTTCAAACGATACCTACCTTTTGACTCTCCTTGCTATAGTTTTGGAGTTATTATGATTATATAATTTTTATATAGTTTGGGGCAAAATTGGCTGTTTCAGTCTTACCAGTTCATTTCTCTCTGTGTGTGTGTGTGTGTTTGTGTGTGTGGGTGTGTGTGTGTGGGGGGGAGGGTGTCTTATTTGCACTCTTGATGTTCTAGAGTGTCACCCCTTCATTGCTGTACACTTTTTTTCAGCACAGTGGCTGATCTGTAGCTTGTACCACCAAAAGTTTCTCTGAGTTTTCCTATTTTTTCGTATTTCCCATTCATTTCCTATGTCGCCCGTTTTCGGGCGGGAGGAAGCTAAGTGTGACTTTTTTTTTTACGACCCTTTAACATATCAGAATCATCTCCTTGATTTTTGTGTGTGTTCATATAGGTAATAAAACAAAAGTCACCAAGTTTCACCCCCATCCGATGAAGCAAAAAAATTAAACAATTCGAAACGTTCAAGTTTTCGCCCGTTTTCGGACGAAGAAGCCCAGAGGGTTAAGAAATATTTGCATACATATACTGTATATATTTATATATTATTTATATTATATATAAATATAATTTTTTTATATATAAATTACACATTTTTCTTAAATATATACAAGCATGTGTGTGTATTTATATATACAAATTTAATTATACACAGTACGCACACATATATTATTTAAACACAAACTTTTATTTTGGATGCGATTAATCACGATTAATCTTTTGACAGCCCTAATATATATATAAATATAGCTGCGAGCAGCGATGGAGGGTCCAAGCCGGTGACATCGCCACCCCGGTGCCTTTAGTGTTTATTGGGCCCGCAATCGCTGCTCGCAGCTATATTTAGGGCCCAAGCCAAGAAAGGGCGAAGGCCCTATTGTTTTCGTTAGGATTATTATTAGGGCCCGAGCACCGATGGTGTGAGGACCCTCTTGGAATTGCTCTGTTTATTATTAGGGCCCAAGCCCTGAAAGGGCGAAGGCCCTATTGTTTTCGGTAGGATTATTATTATTATTATTATTATTAGGGCCCAAGCCCTGAAAGGGCGAAGACCCTATTGTTTTCGTTAGGATTATTATTAGGGCCCGAGCACCGATGGTGTGAGGACCCTCTTGGAATTGCTCTGTTTATTATTATTAGGGCCCGAGCACCGATGGTGTGAGGACCCTCTTGGAATTGCTCTGTTTATTATTATTATTAGGGCCCAAGCACCGATGGTGTGAGGACCCTCTTGGAATTGCTCTGTTTATTAGGGCCCAAGCCCTGAAAGGGCGAAGGCCCTATTGTTTCCGTAAGGATTATTATTATTTTTTTTCTTCATTATTTTTTTTTTTTTTTGCCTTTTTGCCACTTTTGGGGCCCTTAACATGCTCAAAAACTCTTGAAATTTTGCACACACGTCAGAACCTGCGGCCATCAGGGCCGGGCTGAAGCTGGTACTGGGGCGTGGCAGGGGGGCTCGACAGCGCCCCCTGGAATGGGGTCCGAAAACTTGGTCCATAAATCAAACACGCTTGCATGTAATAAAATGAAACTCAGTACACATATAGATCTCATCGGGCCGAACAACTTTCGTGCTCTAAGTTTTACAAAAGCCCAACAGGAAGTCGGTTATTATACGTTGTTTGGAAAACGCATACAATGGAATGTGAAATACTCCTCCTAGGGATTTCATCCGATCGCCACCAAACTCGGTGAGAATAAAGTCAAGACATTGAGGATGAATTCTTGCGATCGGATTTTTGATATCTCGAACGGTTTGGCCGTGGCGAGGAAACGAATTTATGGCGAATAATGGGACACAGGAAGTGTGTTATAACTTCTGCATACATTAACT
The DNA here is from genome assembly GCF_949319135.1 of Squalius cephalus. Classification (NCBI taxonomy): domain Eukaryota; kingdom Metazoa; phylum Chordata; class Actinopteri; order Cypriniformes; family Leuciscidae; genus Squalius; species Squalius cephalus. The sequence continues at coordinate 23,201,935 of NC_137127.1, forward strand.
GATCTTGATGAAACTTCAGCAGTGTGTTCGTTGTAAGAGGCCGATCACATGGATGTGACTATTGTGAGTCAAAGTTATAGCGCCACCAACTGGCAGCAGGAAGTGTGTCACTTTCAAAATGCTTTGAAGTCACCCTCTTAATTTTACCCGATTTGCTTCAAACTTTATGTGTATAATGTAAACACAGGGCAGATGTAGACCTGTGAAAGGATTATTGATATCTTAGATACTGTTGCCGTGGCAACGCATCAAGTTTTAATATTCTTTTCGGATGCGTTTGAGACTCTTAACATGCTTGAAATTGGATGAAACTCGACAGACACATAACACTTATTAGCCAGTAGACATGTGAAAAGTTTCAGAAACGGGCGTGGCAGGGGGGCTCAACAGCGCCCTCTTGAACAGGGTCTGAAAACTTGGTCCATATATCAAACACGCTTGCATGAAATAATATGAAACTCGGTACACATATAGATTTCGTCGGGCCGAACAACTTTCCCTCTGACAAGTTTCACGCCAGCCCAACAGGAAGTCAGCTATTATGGGTTGTTTGGAAAACGCTTGCTGTGGAATGTGATGTACTCCTCCTAGAGAATTCATTCAATCACCTCCAAACTCAGTCAGCATGAAGTAAAGACATTGAGGATGCTAAATTGCGGACGGATTTTTGATATCTTGAACGGTTTGGCCGTGGTGAGGAAACGAATTTATGGCGAGAAAAGAGAGACACGAAGTGTTATAACTTCTGCATACATCAACTGATCTTGATGAAACTTCAGCAGTGTGTTCGTGGTAAGAGGCCGATCAGATGGATGTGACTATTGTGAGTCAAAGTTATAGCGCCACCAACTGGCAGCAGGAAGTGTGTCACTTTCAACATGCTTTTGACAAAAGTGGGGGGGTTAGTTTTAAATACAGTAAAAAAAAAATGTTTTTATATTGTTCTCATCAAGCCGGACAACTTTCTAATTTACATTCATTAGCTCAGAGCAAAAGGAAGTCAGATATTTTGGTCTGAATGTGGATTTTTTTGCAAAATCAGCCTATGAATTTTTAGCCACTCCTCTTAAACTATTTATTTTATTCCCACCAAACTTTTTCAACATGATGAAAATACATTAAATATGCTAAATTGTGAACGGATAATAAATATCTCAAACGGTTTTGCTATGGCGAGGGATTAAAGTAATGTCCAAAAAGGAAAAACTAAAAGCCTCAAATTTTCTAAAAATGTAATTATATACCATTTATTTCTATATAAAAGTATACAAACATCACAACTAAACATTTTATTCTTTTTTTTTTCAATTTAAGAATGAATTTTAAGTTTAAAAACTGCCAGAATGGTTGTTTAGTCTAAACAATACATAAATAAAGTCAAACATAGTGCTATACTGCCCTCTTGTGTTCAAAATCAGGTAGGCCTATTATATCTATATATAAATATACTAGGTATGTGACGGTGAGAATATTTTACCACCGGTTAACTGACGTGTGACACCGCTGGGGGCTTTTTAATCGCTAACTTAAAAACTAAAGTAAAATATGTTCGTCCGCACTGACATTTATATTGGTTGAGCGAGCGTTTCAAATGAATTCCTATGGAAGTAGGAATTAACTGAAAAACGTTCACTCTGTTCTGCTCGTTCCTCGCCGTGGACGTGCACCGTTATGAATGCCCGTGCAGCCATGAGCATTTTAGTTTCATTTTAAAATTAGCGCCTTTCGGGGGGTGGATTGCTTGAAATTATTTTACAAAAGCACAATTTTGTGTTTTATTGCAACTTTACACAAATATAAGTTAACACTTTGCAGTTTGAATGTCGTCCTGTATAATGATGGAGTATGTTTTTATGTGTCTACTGTTCAATCGCGCCCACGCCACACACACACACACACACACACACGGTTTACTATCTTTGTGGGTACTCTCCATGGACTTAATGGTTTTTATACTGTACAAACTGTATATTCTATCTCCTCACACTAACCCTACCCCTAAACCTACCTATCCCATAAAACTTTCTGCATTTTTACATTTCCAAAAAAACTCATTCTGTATGATTTATAATCTTGTTTACCCATGGGGACCTCTATTTAGGTCCCCACTGTGACACGAGTCCCCATGAGTCTGTGTGCATTCAGGTTAAAGTCCCCACCGGGATAGAAAAACATGAACACACACACACACACACACACACACACACACACACACACACACACACACACACACACACACACACACTCCAGCATTACAATCTTGACATCGCAGCCTGTTCATTATAGCCTTAATAAAATATAATAATAAAATAGTCAACCTAACATATAAAAATTACACTGCTCTAAATAGTCAGTAGTACAATTCGTACATTCACAGTAAGCACCGCTCGCTCCACTGTGATGTTTCCAAGCAAATTTTTGCGCATGTGAAGAGGATGATTTTTTCCATCAATATTGGAACATGAGTGAAGAACAAAGCCTATAATAAAGAATAGTTTAGCATCCAAATACATCGCAAATGTTGAAACATTTTGATTCTGATGAGAGGGTTACGTGAGCCCAACACTGCTTACTTTCATTTTTACTTTTACATTAAATTTAAAGGATTTGTTGTGGAATATTTTGAGTGTATCATAAAATCTGAATAAAAAAATAATAATAATAATAAAAAAAAAAAAAAATGAATGAATGAATGAATAAATAAATAAATATATATATGTATGTGTATATATATATATATATATATATATATATAGCTGCGAGCAGCGATAAAGGGCCAAAGCCGGCGGCACCGCCACCCTAAAGGCACCGGGGTTGCGGTGCCACCGGCTTGGGCCCGTAATCGCTGCTCGCAGCTATATTTATTATTAGGGCCCGAGCACCGATGGTGTGAGGACCCTCTTGGAATTGCTCTGTTTATTATTATTATTATTAGGGCCCGAGCACCGATGGTGTGAGGACCCTCTTGGAATTGCTCTGTTTATTATTATTATTATTATTCTTCTCCGCATTGAATTGCATTTTTGAGGGCCTAAACATGCGCGAAAACTCACGAAACTTTGCACACGCGTCAGAACTGGCGAAAATTTACATCTGATATAGGTTTCAGAATTGGACGGGGCAAAATGGCTCGATAGCGCCACCTATAAAAGTTCAACGGAGTGCGCCTCCTGCAACGTTCCACGTACGTGCACGAAATTCGGTACATACGTGTAATGACCTAATACCTACAAAAAAGTCTCTTGGAGCATAGCCCTAAACACAACAGGAAGTCAGCCATTTTGAACTTCCTCTCAGATTTTTGTGCAGTTTTTGCCATTTTCAGGCCTCGTACTTTAACGAACTCCTCCTACAGTTTTAATCTGATCATCTTCAAATTTGGTGAGTGTAATCTTAAGGCCTTTGCGACGTTAAATTGCGAAGATCTTGAGTTTTCGTCGAAGGGCGGGTCCTCGGCGGCCTTACAAATTTCGATGTTTCGCCATGAAACAGGAAGTTGCTGTAACTCAGGCATGGAATGTCCAATCTCCCCCAAACTTCACACGTTTGATAAGAGTTCTGTCCTGAACACATGGCCATGCTCATATTCAGTTATAGTCATAGCGCCACCTGCTGGCAACAGGAAGTGACATGTTTAACACTGTTATGGACTCCTAATAACATATAAAAAAGTGCCAGCAAGTGCGAAACATGCTAACAACATACTAGAAGCATGCTAAAACATGCTAGCAAACTCTTAGCTAAGTGCTAAAGCATGCTATTATTGCAATTAAATAGGAATTTGCTGTAACTCAGGCATGGAATGTCCAATCTGCCCCAAACTTCACACTTTTGATAAGCGTTCTGTCCTGAACACATCTACATGATAATATTCAGTTATAGTAATAGCGCCACCTACTGGCAACAGGAAGTGTCATGTTTAACACGTTGATGCCATTCTAGCAACATGTTAAAAATGCCATTGAGGTCTAAACATGCTAGAAACATGTTAAAACATGCTAGCAATACTTAGCTAAGTGCTAAAGCATGCTAATTCAATGAAACAGGATGTTGTTGTTACTCAAGAAGGCAATGTCCAATATGCGCCAAACTTCACACTTTTAATAAACGTTCTGTCCTGAACACATGACCATGCTCATATTCAGTTACAGTCATAGTGCCACCTGCTGGCAACAGGAAGTGACATGTTAAACACTGTTGTGGACATATAAAAACATATAAAAAAAGTGCCAGCAAGTGCTAAACATGCTAACAACATACTAGAAACATGCTAAAACATGCTAGCAAACACTTAGCTAAGTGCTAAAGCATGCTATTGCTGCAATTAAATAGGAATTTGCTGTAACACAGGCATGGAATGTCCAATCTGCCCCAAACTTCACACGTTTGATAAGAGTCATGGCCTGAACACATCTACATGAGAATATTCAGTTATAGTAATAGCGCCACCTGCTGTCAACAGGAAGTGACATGTTTAACACTGTTGTGGTCTCCTAATAACATATATAAAAGAGCCAGCAAGTGCTAAACAGGTTAGCAACATACTAGAAACATGCTAGCAAACACTTAGCTAAGTGATAAAGCATGCTATTACTGCAATTAAATAGGAATTTGCTGTAACTCAGGCATGGAACGTCCAATCTGCCCCAAACTTCACATGTTTGATAAGAATCATGGCCTGAACGCATGCCTATGCTCAAATTCAGTTATAGTAATAGCGCCACCTACTGGCAACAGGAAGTGACATGTTTAACACGTTGATGCCGTTCTAGCAACATGTTAAAAATGCCATTGAGTTCTAAACATGCTAGAAACATATTAAAACATGCTAGCAATACTTAGCTAAGTGCTAAAGCATGCTAATTCAATGAAACAGGACTTTGTTGTTACTCAAGAAGGCAATGTACAATCTACCCCAAACGTCACACGTTTGATAAGAGTTATCTCTTGAACACATGTCCATGCTCATATTTAGTTATAGTCATAGCGCCACCTGCTGGCAACAGGAAGTGACGTTTAACACTGTTCTTGACTCCTAATAACATATAAAAAAATGCCAGTAGGTGCTAAACATCCTACCAACATACTAGAGACATGCTAAAACATAATAGCAAACACTTAGCTAAGTGCTAAAGAATGATATTACTGCAATTAAATATGAATTTGCTGTAACTCAGGCATGGAATGTCCAATCTGCCCCAAACTTCACACTTTTGATAAGCGTTCTGTCCTGAACACATGACCATGCTTATATTCAGTTACAGTCATAGCGCCACCTGCTGGCAACAGGAAGTGACATGTTTAACACTGTTGTGGACTCCTAATAACATATAAAAAAGTGCCAGCAAGTGTTAAACATGCTAACAACATACTAGAAACATGCTAAAACATGCTAGCAAACTCTTAGCCAAGTGCTAAAGCATGCTATTATTGCAATTAAATAGGAATTTGCTGTAACTCAGGCATGGAATGTCCAATCTGCCCCAAACTTCACACTTTTGATAAGAGTCATGGCCTGAACACATCTACATGAGAATGTTCAGTTATAGTAATAGCGCCACCAACTGGCAACAGGAAGTGACATGTTTAACACGTTGATGCCGTTCTAGCAACATGTTAAAACATGCTAACAATGCTTAGCTAAGTTCTAAAGAATGCTAATTCAATGAAACATGACTTTGTTGTTACTCAAGAAGGCAATGTCCAATTTGCACCAAACTTCACATGTTTGATAAGAGTTCTGTCCTGAACACACATCCATGCTCATATTCAGTTATAGTCATAACGCCACCTACTGGCAACAGAAACTGACATGGTTAACACAGTAATGCAGTACTAACCACATAATTATTGTGTACTAAGCATGCTAGAAACAGACTGAACATGCTAGCAACACTTAGCTGAGTCATGAAGCATGCTATTATCACCATTATACAAAACATTTTGTAACTGACTTTGACATACTCTTACTATATATACCTCCTTAAATGTACATTTCCCAACCATGCTCTGCCTTCCTAAAGCCACCGAGTGTTGATGGCACGGGTGCGAGGGCCCTTTCATCGCTGCTTGCAGCTTTAATTAGGGCCCGAGCACCGATGGTGTGAGGACCCTCTTGGAATTGCTCTGTTTATTATTATTATTATTATTATTATTATTATTCTCCGCATTGAATTGCATTTTTGAGGGCCTAAACATGCGCGAAAACTCACGAAACTTTGCACACGCGTCAGAACTGGCGAAAATTTACATCTGATATAGGTTTCAGAATTGGACGGGGCAAAATGGCTCGATAGCGCCACCTATAAAAGTTCAACGGAGTGCGCCTCCCGCAACGTTCAACGTACGTGCACGAAATTCGGTACATACGTGTAATGACCTAATACCTACAAAAAAGTCTCTTGGAGCATAGCCCTAAACACAACAGGAAGTCAGCCATTTTGAACTTCCTCTCAGATTTTTGTGCAGTTTTTGCCATTTTCAGGCCTCGTACTTTAGCGAACTCCTCCTACAGTTTTAATCTGATCATCTTCAAATTTGGTGAGTGTAATCTTAAGGCCTTTGCGACGTTAAATTGCGAAGATCTTGAGTTTTCTTCGAAGGGCGGGTCCTCGGCGGCCTTACAAATTTCGATGTTTCGCCATGAAACAGGAAGTTGCTGTAACTCAGGCATGGAATGTCCAATCTGCCCCAAACTTCACACGTTTGATAAGAGTTCTGTCCTGAACACATGGCCATGCTCATATTCAGTTATAGTCATAGCGCCACCTGCTGGCAACAGGAAGTGACATGTTTAACACTGTTATGGACTCCTAATAACATATAAAAAAGTGCCAGCAAGTGCTAAACATGCTAACAACATACTAGAAGCATGCTAAAACATGCTAGCAAACTCTTAGCTAAGTGCTAAAGCATGCTATTATTGCAATTAAATAGGAATTTGCTGTAACTCAGGCATGGAATGTCCAATCTGCCCCAAACTTCACACTTTTGATAAGCGTTCTGTCCTGAACACATCTACATGATAATATTCAGTTATAGTAATAGCGCCACCTACTGGCAACAGGAAGTGTCATGTTTAACACGTTGATGCCATTCTAGCAACATGTTAAAAATGCCATTGAGGTCTAAACATGCTAGAAACATGTTAAAACATGCTAGCTAATGTTAAAACATGCTAGCAATACTTAGCTAAGTGGTAAAGCATGCTAATTCAATGAAACAGGATGTTGTTGTTACTCAAGAAGGCAATGTCCAATATGCGCCAAACTTCACACTTTTAATAAACGTTCTGTCCTGAACACATGACCATGCTCATATTCAGTTACAGTCATAGTGCCACCTGCTGGCAACAGGAAGTGACATGTTAAACACTGTTGTGGACATATAAAAACATATAAAAAAAGTGCCAGCAAGTGCTAAACATGCTAACAACATACTAGAAACATGCTAAAACATGCTAGCAAACACTTAGCTAAGTGCTAAAGCATGCTATTGCTGCAATTAAATAGGAATTTGCTGTAACACAGGCATGGAATGTCCAATCTGCCCCAAACTTCACACGTTTGATAAGAGTCATGGCCTGAACACATCTACATGAGAATATTCAGTTATAGTAATAGCGCCACCTGCTGTCAACAGGAAGTGACATGTTTAACACTGTTGTGGTCTCCTAATAACATATATAAAAGAGCCAGCAAGTGCTAAACAGGTTAGCAACATACTAGAAACATGCTAGCAAACACTTAGCTAAGTGATAAAGCATGCTATTACTGCAATTAAATAGGAATTTGCTGTAACTCAGGCATGGAACGTCCAATCTGCCCCAAACTTCACATGTTTGATAAGAATCATGGCCTGAACGCATGCCTATGCTCAAATTCAGTTATAGTAATAGCGCCACCTACTGGCAACAGGAAGTGACATGTTTAACACGTTGATGCCGTTCTAGCAACATGTTAAAAATGCCATTGAGTTCTAAACATGCTAGAAACATATTAAAACATGCTAGCAATACTTAGCTAAGTGCTAAAGCATGCTAATTCAATGAAAAAGGACTTTGTTGTTACTCAAGAAGGCAATGTACAATCTACCCCAAACGTCACACGTTTGATAAGAGTTATCTCTTGAACACATGTCCATGCTCATATTTAGTTATAGTCATAGCGCCACCTGCTGGCAACAGGAAGTGACGTTTAACACTGTTCTTGACTCCTAATAACATATAAAAAAATGCCAGTAGGTGCTAAACATCCTACCAACATACTAGAGACATGCTAAAACATAATAGCAAACACTTAGCTAAGTGCTAAAGAATGATATTACTGCAATTAAATATGAATTTGCTGTAACTCAGGCATGGAATGTCCAATCTGCCCCAAACTTCACACTTTTGATAAGCGTTCTGTCCTGAACACATGACCATGCTTATATTCAGTTACAGTCATAGCGCCACCTGCTGGCAACAGGAAGTGACATGTTTAACACTGTTGTGGACTCCTAATAACATATAAAAAAGTGCCAGCAAGTGTTAAACATGCTAACAACATACTAGAAACATGCTAAAACATGCTAGCAAACTCTTAGCCAAGTGCTAAAGCATGCTATTATTGCAATTAAATAGGAATTTGCTGTAACTCAGGCATGGAATGTCCAATCTGCCCCAAACTTCACACTTTTGATAAGAGTCATGGCCTGAACACATCTACATGAGAATGTTCAGTTATAGTAATAGCGCCACCAACTGGCAACAGGAAGTGACATGTTTAACACGTTGATGCCGTTCTAGCAACATGTTAAAACATGCTAACAATGCTTAGCTAAGTTCTAAAGAATGCTAATTCAATGAAACATGACTTTGTTGTTACTCAAGAAGGCAATGTCCAATTTGCACCAAACTTCACATGTTTGATAAGAGTTCTGTCCTGAACACACATCCATGCTCATATTCAGTTATAGTCATAACGCCACCTACTGGCAACAGAAACTGACATGGTTAACACCGTAATGCAGTACTAACAACATAATTATTGTGTACTAAGCATGCTAGAAACAGACTGAACATGCTAGCAACACTTAGCTGAGTCATGAAGCATGCTATTATCACCATTATACAAAACATTTTGTAACTGACTTTGACATACTCTTACTATATATACCTCCTTAAATGTACATTTCCCAACCATGCTCTGCCTTCCTAAAGCCACCGAGTGTTGATGGCACGGGTGCGAGGGCCCTTTCATCGCTGCTTGCAGCTTTAATTATTATTATTATTCTTCTTCTCCGCATTTAATTGCATTTTTGAGGGCCTACATGCTCGAAAACTCACGAAACTTTGCACACGCGTCAGAACTGGCGAAAATTTACATCTGATATAGGTTTCAGAATTGGACGGGGCAAAATGGCTCGATAGCGCCACCTATAAAAGTTCAACGGAGTGCGCCTCCCGCAACGTTCCACGTACGTGCACGAAATTCGGTACATACATGTAATGACCTAATACCTACAAAAAAGTCTCTTGGAGCATAGCCCTAAACACAACAGGAAGTCAGCCATTTTGAACTTCCTCTCAGATTTTTGTGCAGTTTTTGCCATTTTCAGGCCTCGTACTTTAACGAACTCCTCCTACAGTTTTAATCTGATCATCTTCAAATTTGGTGAGTGTAATCTTAAGGCCTTTGCGACGTTAAATTGCGAAGATCTTGAGTTTTCGTCAAAGGGCGGGTCCTCGGCGGCCTGACAAATTTCGATGTTTCGCCATGAAACAGGAAGTTGCTGTAACTCAGGCATGGAATGTCCAATCTGCCCCAAACTTCACACTTTTGATAAGCGTTCTGTCCTGAACACATGACCATGCTCATATTCAGTTACAGTCATAGCGCCACCTGCTGGCAACAGGAAGTGACATGTTTAACACTGATATGGACTCCTAATAACATATAAAAAAGTGCCAGCAAGTGCTAAACATGCTAACAACATAATAGAAGCATGCTAAAACATGCTAGCAAACTCTTAGCTAAGTGCTAAAGCATGCTATTATTGCAATTAAATAGGAATTTGCTGTAACTCAGGCATGGAATGTCCAATCTGCCCCAAACTTCACACTTTTGATAAGCGTTCTGTCCTGAACACATCTACATGAGAAAATTCAGTTATAGTAATAGCGCCACCTACTGGTAACAGGAAGTGACATGTTTAACACTCTTGTGGTCTCCTAATAACATATAAAAAAGAGCCAACAAGTGCTAAACAGGTTAGCAACATACTAGAAACATGCTAGCAAACACTTAGCTAAGTGCTAAAGCATGCTATTACTGCAATTAAATAGGAATTTGCTGTAACTCAGGCATGTAATGTCCAATCTGCCCCAAACTTCACACATTTGATAAGAATCATGGCCTGAACACATGTCTATGCTCAAATTCAGTTATAGTAATAGCACCACCTACTGGCAACAGGAAGTGACATGTTTAACACTTTGATGCCGTTCTAGCAACATGTTAAAAATGCCATTGAGTTCTATACATGCTAGAAACATGTTAAAACATGCTAGCAGTACTTAGCTAAGTGCTAAACCATGCTAATTCAATGAAACAGGACTTTGTTGTTACTCAAGAAGGCAATGTACAATCTACCCCAAACTTCACACGTTTGATAAGAGTTATCTCTTGAACACATGTCCATGCTCATATTTAGTTATAGTCATAGCGCCACCTGCTGGCAACAGGAAGTGACGTTTAACACTGTTCTTGACTCCTAATAACATATAAAAAAATGCAAGTAGGTGCTAAACATCCTACCAACATACTAGAGACTTGCTAAAACATACTAGCAAACACTTAGCTAAGTGCTAAAGAATGATATTACTGCAATTAAATATGAATTTGCTGTAACTCAGGCAAGGAATGTCCAATCTGCCCCAAACTTCACACTTTTGATAAGCGTTCTGTCCTGAACACATGACCATGCTCATATTCAGTTACAGTCATAGCGCCACCTGCTGGCAACAGGAAGTGACATGTTTAACACTGTTATGGACTCCTAATAACATATAAAAAAGTGCCAGCAAGTGCTAAACATGCTAACAACATACTAGAAGCATGCTAAAACATGCTAGCAAACTCTTAGCTAAGTGCTAAAGCATGCTATTATTGCAATTAAATAGGAATTTGCTGTAACTCAGGCATGGAATGTCCAATCTGCCCCAAACTTCACACTTTTGATAAGCGTTCTGTCCTGAACACATCTACATGAGAACATTCAGTTATAGTAATAGCGCCACCTACTGGTAACAGGAAGTGTCATGTTTAACACGTTGATGCCATTCTAGCAACATGTTAAAAATGCCATTGACTTCTAAACATGCTAGAAACATGTTAAAACATGCTAGCAATACTTAGCTAAGTGGTAAAGCATGCTAATTCAATGAAACAGGATGTTGTTGTTACTCAAGAAGGCAATGTCCAATCTGCGCCAAACTTCACACTTTTAATAAACGTTCTGTCCTGAACACATGACCATGCTCATATTCAGTTACAGTCATAGTGCCACCTGCTGGCAACAGGAAGTGACATGTTAAACACTGTTGTGGACATAAAAACATATAAAAAAGTGCCAGCAAGTGCTAAACATGCTAACAACATACTAGAAAAATGCTAAAACATGCTAGCAAACACTTAGCTAAGTGCTAAAGCATGCTATTGCTGCAATTAAATAGGAATTTGCTGTAACACAGGCATGGAATGTCCAATCTGCCTCAAACTTCACACGTTTGATAAGAGTCATGGCCTGAACACATCTACATGAGAATATTCAGTTATAGTAATAGCGCCACCTGCTGTCAACAGGAAGTGACATGTTTAACACTGTTGTGGTCTCCTAATAACATATAAAAAAGAGCCAGCAAGTGCTAAACAGGTTAGCAACATACTAGAAACATGCTAGCAAACACTTAGCTAAGTGCTAAAGCATGCTATCACTGCAATTAAATAGGAATTTGCTGTAACCCAGGCATGGAATGTCCAATCTGCCCCAAACTTCACACGTTTGATAAGAATCATGGCCTGAACACATGTCTATGCTCAAATTCAGTTATAGTAATAGCGCCACCTACTGGCAACAGGAAGTGACATGTTTAACACGTTGATGCCGTTCTAGCAACATGTTAAAAATGCCATTGAGTTCTAAACATGTTAGAAACATATTAAAACATGCTAGCAATACTTAGCTAAGTGCTAAAGCATGCTAATTCAATGAAACAGGACTTTGTTGTTACTCAAGAAGGCAATGTACAATCTACCCCAAACTTCACACGTTTGATAAGAGTTATCTCTTGAACACATGTCCATGCTCATATTTAGTTATAGTCATAGCGCCACCTGCTGGCAACAGGAATTGACGTTTAACACTGTTCTTGACTCCTAATAACATATAAAAAAAATGCCAGTAGGTGCTAAACATCCTACCAACATACTAGAGACATGCTAAAACATACTAGCAAACACTTAGCTAAGTGCTAAAGAATGATATTACTGCAATTAAATATGAATTTGCTGTAACTCAGGCATGGAATGTCCAATCTGCCCCAAACTTCACACTTTTGATAAGCGTTCTGTCCTGAACACATGACCATGCTTATATTCAGTTACAGTCATAGCGCCACCTGCTGGCAACAGGAAGTGACATGTTTAACACTGTTATGGACTCCTAATAACATATAAAAAAGTGCCAGCAAGTGTTAAACATGCTAACAACATATTATAAACATGCTAAAACATGCTAGCAAACTCTTAGCTAAGTGCTAAAGCATGCTATTATTGCAATTAAATAGGAATTTGCTGTAACTCTGGCATGGAATGTCCAATCTGCCCCAAACTTCACACTTTTGATAAGAGTCATGGCCTGAATACATCTACATGAGAATGTTCATTTATAGTAATAGCGCCACCTACTGGCAACAGGAAGTGACATGTTTAACACTTTGATGCCGTTCTAGCAACATGTTAAAAATGCCATTGAGTTCTAAACATGCTAGAAACATGTTAAAACATGCTAACAATGCTTAGCTAAGTGCTAAAGAATGCTAATTCAATGAAACATGACTTTTTTGTTACTCAAGAAGGCAATTTCCAATTTGCACCAAACTTCACACGTTTGATAAGAGTTCTGTCCTGAACACACATCCATGCTCATATTCAGCAATAGTCATAACGCCACCTACTGGCAACAGAAACTGACATGGTTAACACAGTAATGCAGTACTAACCACATAATTATTGTGTACTAAGCATGCTAGAAACAGACTAAACATGCTAGCAACACTTAGCTGAGTCATGAAGCATGCTATTATCACCATTATACAAAACATTTTGTTACTAACTTTGACATACTCTTACTATATATACCTCCTTAAATGTACATTTCCCAACCATGCTCTGTCTTCCTAAAGCCACCGAGTGTTGATGGCACGGGTGCGAGGGCCCTTTCATCGCTGCTTGCAGCTTTAATTAGGGCCCGAGCACCGATGGTGTGAGGACCCTCTTGGAATTGCTCTGTTTATTAGGGCCCGAGCACCGATGGTGTGAGGACCCTCTTGGAATTGCTCTGTTTATTATTATTATTATTATTCTTCTCCGCATTGAATTGCATTTTTGAGGGCCTAAACATGCGCGAAAACTCACGAAACTTTGCACACGCGTCAGAACTGGCGAAAATTTACATCTGATATAGGTTTCAGAATTGGACGGGGCAAAATGGCTCGATAGCGCCACCTATAAAAGTTCAACGGAGTGCGCCTCCTGCAACGTTCCACGTACGTGCACGAAATTCGGTACATACGTGTAATGACCTAATACCTACAAAAAAGTCTCTTGGAGCATAGCCCTAAACACAACAGGAAGTCAGCCATTTTGAACTTCCTCTCAGATTTTTGTGCAGTTTTTGCCATTTTCAGGCCTCGTACTTTAACGAACTCCTCCTACAGTTTTAATCTGATCATCTTCAAATTTGGTGAGTGTAATCTTAAGGCCTTTGCGACGTTAAATTGCGAAGATCTTGAGTTTTCGTCGAAGGGCGGGTCCTCGGCGGCCTTACAAATTTCGATGTTTCGCCATGAAACAGGAAGTTGCTGTAACTCAGGCATGGAATGTCCAATCTCCCCCAAACTTCACACGTTTGATAAGAGTTCTGTCCTGAACACATGGCCATGCTCATATTCAGTTATAGTCATAGCGCCACCTGCTGGCAACAGGAAGTGACATGTTTAACACTGTTATGGACTCCTAATAACATATAAAAAAGTGCCAGCAAGTGCGAAACATGCTAACAACATACTAGAAGCATGCTAAAACATGCTAGCAAACTCTTAGCTAAGTGCTAAAGCATGCTATTATTGCAATTAAATAGGAATTTGCTGTAACTCAGGAATGGAATGTCCAATCTGCCCCAAACTTCACACTTTTGATAAGCGTTCTGTCCTGAACACATCTACATGATAATATTCAGTTATAGTAATAGCGCCACCTACTGGCAACAGGAAGTGTCATGTTTAACACGTTGATGCCATTCTAGCAACATGTTAAAAATGCCATTGAGGTCTAAACATGCTAGAAACATGTTAAAACATGCTAGCAATACTTAGCTAAGTGCTAAAGCATGCTAATTCAATGAAACAGGATGTTGTTGTTACTCAAGAAGGCAATGTCCAATATGCGCCAAACTTCACACTTTTAATAAACGTTCTGTCCTGAACACATGACCATGCTCATATTCAGTTACAGTCATAGTGCCACCTGCTGGCAACAGGAAGTGACATGTTAAACACTGTTGTGGACATATAAAAACATATAAAAAAAGTGCCAGCAAGTGCTAAACATGCTAACAACATACTAGAAACATGCTAAAACATGCTAGCAAACACTTAGCTAAGTGCTAAAGCATGCTATTGCTGCAATTAAATAGGAATTTGCTGTAACACAGGCATGGAATGTCCAATCTGCCCCAAACTTCACACGTTTGATAAGAGTCATGGCCTGAACACATCTACATGAGAATATTCAGTTATAGTAATAGCGCCACCTGCTGTCAACAGGAAGTGACATGTTTAACACTGTTGTGGTCTCCTAATAACATATATAAAAGAGCCAGCAAGTGCTAAACAGGTTAGCAACATACTAGAAACATGCTAGCAAACACTTAGCTAAGTGATAAAGCATGCTATTACTGCAATTAAATAGGAATTTGCTGTAACTCAGGCATGGAACGTCCAATCTGCCCCAAACTTCACATGTTTGATAAGAATCATGGCCTGAACGCATGCCTATGCTCAAATTCAGTTATAGTAATAGCGCCACCTACTGGCAACAGGAAGTGACATGTTTAACACGTTGATGCCGTTCTAGCAACATGTTAAAAATGCCATTGAGTTCTAAACATGCTAGAAACATATTAAAACATGCTAGCAATACTTAGCTAAGTGCTAAAGCATGCTAATTCAATGAAACAGGACTTTGTTGTTACTCAAGAAGGCAATGTACAATCTACCCCAAACGTCACACGTTTGATAAGAGTTATCTCTTGAACACATGTCCATGCTCATATTTAGTTATAGTCATAGCGCCACCTGCTGGCAACAGGAAGTGACGTTTAACACTGTTCTTGACTCCTAATAACATATAAAAAAATGCCAGTAGGTGCTAAACATCCTACCAACATACTAGAGACATGCTAAAACATAATAGCAAACACTTAGCTAAGTGCTAAAGAATGATATTACTGCAATTAAATATGAATTTGCTGTAACTCAGGCATGGAATGTCCAATCTGCCCCAAACTTCACACTTTTGATAAGCGTTCTGTCCTGAACACATGACCATGCTTATATTCAGTTACAGTCATAGCGCCACCTGCTGGCAACAGGAAGTGACATGTTTAACACTGTTGTGGACTCCTAATAACATATAAAAAAGTGCCAGCAAGTGTTAAACATGCTAACAACATACTAGAAACATGCTAAAACATGCTAGCAAACTCTTAGCCAAGTGCTAAAGCATGCTATTATTGCAATTAAATAGGAATTTGCTGTAACTCAGGCATGGAATGTCCAATCTGCCCCAAACTTCACACTTTTGATAAGAGTCATGGCCTGAACACATCTACATGAGAATGTTCAGTTATAGTAATAGCGCCACCAACTGGCAACAGGAAGTGACATGTTTAACACGTTGATGCCGTTCTAGCAACATGTTAAAACATGCTAACAATGCTTAGCTAAGTTCTAAAGAATGCTAATTCAATGAAACATGACTTTGTTGTTACTCAAGAAGGCAATGTCCAATTTGCACCAAACTTCACATGTTTGATAAGAGTTCTGTCCTGAACACACATCCATGCTCATATTCAGTTATAGTCATAACGCCACCTACTGGCAACAGAAACTGACATGGTTAACACAGTAATGCAGTACTAACCACATAATTATTGTGTACTAAGCATGCTAGAAACAGACTGAACATGCTAGCAACACTTAGCTGAGTCATGAAGCATGCTATTATCACCATTATACAAAACATTTTGTAACTGACTTTGACATACTCTTACTATATATACCTCCTTAAATGTACATTTCCCAACCATGCTCTGCCTTCCTAAAGCCACCGAGTGTTGATGGCACGGGTGCGAGGGCCCTTTCATCGCTGCTTGCAGCTTTAATTAGGGCCCGAGCACCGATGGTGTGAGGACCCTCTTGGAATTGCTCTGTTTATTATTATTATTATTATTATTATTATTATTCTCCGCATTGAATTGCATTTTTGAGGGCCTAAACATGCGCGAAAACTCACGAAACTTTGCACACGCGTCAGAACTGGCGAAAATTTACATCTGATATAGGTTTCAGAATTGGACGGGGCAAAATGGCTCGATAGCGCCACCTATAAAAGTTCAACGGAGTGCGCCTCCCGCAACGTTCAACGTACGTGCACGAAATTCGGTACATACGTGTAATGACCTAATACCTACAAAAAAGTCTCTTGGAGCATAGCCCTAAACACAACAGGAAGTCAGCCATTTTGAACTTCCTCTCAGATTTTTGTGCAGTTTTTGCCATTTTCAGGCCTCGTACTTTAGCGAACTCCTCCTACAGTTTTAATCTGATCATCTTCAAATTTGGTGAGTGTAATCTTAAGGCCTTTGCGACGTTAAATTGCGAAGATCTTGAGTTTTCTTCGAAGGGCGGGTCCTCGGCGGCCTTACAAATTTCGATGTTTCGCCATGAAACAGGAAGTTGCTGTAACTCAGGCATGGAATGTCCAATCTGCCCCAAACTTCACACGTTTGATAAGAGTTCTGTCCTGAACACATGGCCATGCTCATATTCAGTTATAGTCATAGCGCCACCTGCTGGCAACAGGAAGTGACATGTTTAACACTGTTATGGACTCCTAATAACATATAAAAAAGTGCCAGCAAGTGCTAAACATGCTAACAACATACTAGAAGCATGCTAAAACATGCTAGCAAACTCTTAGCTAAGTGCTAAAGCATGCTATTATTGCAATTAAATAGGAATTTGCTGTAACTCAGGCATGGAATGTCCAATCTGCCCCAAACTTCACACTTTTGATAAGCGTTCTGTCCTGAACACATCTACATGATAATATTCAGTTATAGTAATAGCGCCACCTACTGGCAACAGGAAGTGTCATGTTTAACACGTTGATGCCATTCTAGCAACATGTTAAAAATGCCATTGAGGTCTAAACATGCTAGAAACATGTTAAAACATGCTAGCTAATGTTAAAACATGCTAGCAATACTTAGCTAAGTGGTAAAGCATGCTAATTCAATGAAACAGGATGTTGTTGTTACTCAAGAAGGCAATGTCCAATATGCGCCAAACTTCACACTTTTAATAAACGTTCTGTCCTGAACACATGACCATGCTCATATTCAGTTACAGTCATAGTGCCACCTGCTGGCAACAGGAAGTGACATGTTAAACACTGTTGTGGACATATAAAAACATATAAAAAAAGTGCCAGCAAGTGCTAAACATGCTAACAACATACTAGAAACATGCTAAAACATGCTAGCAAACACTTAGCTAAGTGCTAAAGCATGCTATTGCTGCAATTAAATAGGAATTTGCTGTAACACAGGCATGGAATGTCCAATCTGCCCCAAACTTCACACGTTTGATAAGAGTCATGGCCTGAACACATCTACATGAGAATATTCAGTTATAGTAATAGCGCCACCTGCTGTCAACAGGAAGTGACATGTTTAACACTGTTGTGGTCTCCTAATAACATATATAAAAGAGCCAGCAAGTGCTAAACAGGTTAGCAACATACTAGAAACATGCTAGCAAACACTTAGCTAAGTGATAAAGCATGCTATTACTGCAATTAAATAGGAATTTGCTGTAACTCAGGCATGGAACGTCCAATCTGCCCCAAACTTCACATGTTTGATAAGAATCATGGCCTGAACGCATGCCTATGCTCAAATTCAGTTATAGTAATAGCGCCACCTACTGGCAACAGGAAGTGACATGTTTAACACGTTGATGCCGTTCTAGCAACATGTTAAAAATGCCATTGAGTTCTAAACATGCTAGAAACATATTAAAACATGCTAGCAATACTTAGCTAAGTGCTAAAGCATGCTAATTCAATGAAAAAGGACTTTGTTGTTACTCAAGAAGGCAATGTACAATCTACCCCAAACGTCACACGTTTGATAAGAGTTATCTCTTGAACACATGTCCATGCTCATATTTAGTTATAGTCATAGCGCCACCTGCTGGCAACAGGAAGTGACGTTTAACACTGTTCTTGACTCCTAATAACATATAAAAAAATGCCAGTAGGTGCTAAACATCCTACCAACATACTAGAGACATGCTAAAACATAATAGCAAACACTTAGCTAAGTGCTAAAGAATGATATTACTGCAATTAAATATGAATTTGCTGTAACTCAGGCATGGAATGTCCAATCTGCCCCAAACTTCACACTTTTGATAAGCGTTCTGTCCTGAACACATGACCATGCTTATATTCAGTTACAGTCATAGCGCCACCTGCTGGCAACAGGAAGTGACATGTTTAACACTGTTGTGGACTCCTAATAACATATAAAAAAGTGCCAGCAAGTGTTAAACATGCTAACAACATACTAGAAACATGCTAAAACATGCTAGCAAACTCTTAGCCAAGTGCTAAAGCATGCTATTATTGCAATTAAATAGGAATTTGCTGTAACTCAGGCATGGAATGTCCAATCTGCCCCAAACTTCACACTTTTGATAAGAGTCATGGCCTGAACACATCTACATGAGAATGTTCAGTTATAGTAATAGCGCCACCAACTGGCAACAGGAAGTGACATGTTTAACACGTTGATGCCGTTCTAGCAACATGTTAAAACATGCTAACAATGCTTAGCTAAGTTCTAAAGAATGCTAATTCAATGAAACATGACTTTGTTGTTACTCAAGAAGGCAATGTCCAATTTGCACCAAACTTCACATGTTTGATAAGAGTTCTGTCCTGAACACACATCCATGCTCATATTCAGTTATAGTCATAACGCCACCTACTGGCAACAGAAACTGACATGGTTAACACCGTAATGCAGTACTAACAACATAATTATTGTGTACTAAGCATGCTAGAAACAGACTGAACATGCTAGCAACACTTAGCTGAGTCATGAAGCATGCTATTATCACCATTATACAAAACATTTTGTAACTGACTTTGACATACTCTTACTATATATACCTCCTTAAATGTACATTTCCCAACCATGCTCTGCCTTCCTAAAGCCACCGAGTGTTGATGGCACGGGTGCGAGGGCCCTTTCATCGCTGCTTGCAGCTTTAATTATTATTATTATTCTTCTTCTCCGCATTTAATTGCATTTTTGAGGGCCTACATGCTCGAAAACTCACGAAACTTTGCACACGCGTCAGAACTGGCGAAAATTTACATCTGATATAGGTTTCAGAATTGGACGGGGCAAAATGGCTCGATAGCGCCACCTATAAAAGTTCAACGGAGTGCGCCTCCCGCAACGTTCCACGTACGTGCACGAAATTCGGTACATACATGTAATGACCTAATACCTACAAAAAAGTCTCTTGGAGCATAGCCCTAAACACAACAGGAAGTCAGCCATTTTGAACTTCCTCTCAGATTTTTGTGCAGTTTTTGCCATTTTCAGGCCTCGTACTTTAACGAACTCCTCCTACAGTTTTAATCTGATCATCTTCAAATTTGGTGAGTGTAATCTTAAGGCCTTTGCGACGTTAAATTGCGAAGATCTTGAGTTTTCGTCAAAGGGCGGGTCCTCGGCGGCCTGACAAATTTCGATGTTTCGCCATGAAACAGGAAGTTGCTGTAACTCAGGCATGGAATGTCCAATCTGCCCCAAACTTCACACTTTTGATAAGCGTTCTGTCCTGAACACATGACCATGCTCATATTCAGTTACAGTCATAGCGCCACCTGCTGGCAACAGGAAGTGACATGTTTAACACTGATATGGACTCCTAATAACATATAAAAAAGTGCCAGCAAGTGCTAAACATGCTAACAACATAATAGAAGCATGCTAAAACATGCTAGCAAACTCTTAGCTAAGTGCTAAAGCATGCTATTATTGCAATTAAATAGGAATTTGCTGTAACTCAGGCATGGAATGTCCAATCTGCCCCAAACTTCACACTTTTGATAAGCGTTCTGTCCTGAACACATCTACATGAGAAAATTCAGTTATAGTAATAGCGCCACCTACTGGTAACAGGAAGTGACATGTTTAACACTCTTGTGGTCTCCTAATAACATATAAAAAAGAGCCAACAAGTGCTAAACAGGTTAGCAACATACTAGAAACATGCTAGCAAACACTTAGCTAAGTGCTAAAGCATGCTATTACTGCAATTAAATAGGAATTTGCTGTAACTCAGGCATGTAATGTCCAATCTGCCCCAAACTTCACACATTTGATAAGAATCATGGCCTGAACACATGTCTATGCTCAAATTCAGTTATAGTAATAGCACCACCTACTGGCAACAGGAAGTGACATGTTTAACACTTTGATGCCGTTCTAGCAACATGTTAAAAATGCCATTGAGTTCTATACATGCTAGAAACATGTTAAAACATGCTAGCAGTACTTAGCTAAGTGCTAAACCATGCTAATTCAATGAAACAGGACTTTGTTGTTACTCAAGAAGGCAATGTACAATCTACCCCAAACTTCACACGTTTGATAAGAGTTATCTCTTGAACACATGTCCATGCTCATATTTAGTTATAGTCATAGCGCCACCTGCTGGCAACAGGAAGTGACGTTTAACACTGTTCTTGACTCCTAATAACATATAAAAAAATGCAAGTAGGTGCTAAACATCCTACCAACATACTAGAGACTTGCTAAAACATACTAGCAAACACTTAGCTAAGTGCTAAAGAATGATATTACTGCAATTAAATATGAATTTGCTGTAACTCAGGCAAGGAATGTCCAATCTGCCCCAAACTTCACACTTTTGATAAGCGTTCTGTCCTGAACACATGACCATGCTCATATTCAGTTACAGTCATAGCGCCACCTGCTGGCAACAGGAAGTGACATGTTTAACACTGTTATGGACTCCTAATAACATATAAAAAAGTGCCAGCAAGTGCTAAACATGCTAACAACATACTAGAAGCATGCTAAAACATGCTAGCAAACTCTTAGCTAAGTGCTAAAGCATGCTATTATTGCAATTAAATAGGAATTTGCTGTAACTCAGGCATGGAATGTCCAATCTGCCCCAAACTTCACACTTTTGATAAGCGTTCTGTCCTGAACACATCTACATGAGAACATTCAGTTATAGTAATAGCGCCACCTACTGGTAACAGGAAGTGTCATGTTTAACACGTTGATGCCATTCTAGCAACATGTTAAAAATGCCATTGACTTCTAAACATGCTAGAAACATGTTAAAACATGCTAGCAATACTTAGCTAAGTGGTAAAGCATGCTAATTCAATGAAACAGGATGTTGTTGTTACTCAAGAAGGCAATGTCCAATCTGCGCCAAACTTCACACTTTTAATAAACGTTCTGTCCTGAACACATGACCATGCTCATATTCAGTTACAGTCATAGTGCCACCTGCTGGCAACAGGAAGTGACATGTTAAACACTGTTGTGGACATAAAAACATATAAAAAAGTGCCAGCAAGTGCTAAACATGCTAACAACATACTAGAAAAATGCTAAAACATGCTAGCAAACACTTAGCTAAGTGCTAAAGCATGCTATTGCTGCAATTAAATAGGAATTTGCTGTAACACAGGCATGGAATGTCCAATCTGCCTCAAACTTCACACGTTTGATAAGAGTCATGGCCTGAACACATCTACATGAGAATATTCAGTTATAGTAATAGCGCCACCTGCTGTCAACAGGAAGTGACATGTTTAACACTGTTGTGGTCTCCTAATAACATATAAAAAAGAGCCAGCAAGTGCTAAACAGGTTAGCAACATACTAGAAACATGCTAGCAAACACTTAGCTAAGTGCTAAAGCATGCTATCACTGCAATTAAATAGGAATTTGCTGTAACCCAGGCATGGAATGTCCAATCTGCCCCAAACTTCACACGTTTGATAAGAATCATGGCCTGAACACATGTCTATGCTCAAATTCAGTTATAGTAATAGCGCCACCTACTGGCAACAGGAAGTGACATGTTTAACACGTTGATGCCGTTCTAGCAACATGTTAAAAATGCCATTGAGTTCTAAACATGTTAGAAACATATTAAAACATGCTAGCAATACTTAGCTAAGTGCTAAAGCATGCTAATTCAATGAAACAGGACTTTGTTGTTACTCAAGAAGGCAATGTACAATCTACCCCAAACTTCACACGTTTGATAAGAGTTATCTCTTGAACACATGTCCATGCTCATATTTAGTTATAGTCATAGCGCCACCTGCTGGCAACAGGAATTGACGTTTAACACTGTTCTTGACTCCTAATAACATATAAAAAAAATGCCAGTAGGTGCTAAACATCCTACCAACATACTAGAGACATGCTAAAACATACTAGCAAACACTTAGCTAAGTGCTAAAGAATGATATTACTGCAATTAAATATGAATTTGCTGTAACTCAGGCATGGAATGTCCAATCTGCCCCAAACTTCACACTTTTGATAAGCGTTCTGTCCTGAACACATGACCATGCTTATATTCAGTTACAGTCATAGCGCCACCTGCTGGCAACAGGAAGTGACATGTTTAACACTGTTATGGACTCCTAATAACATATAAAAAAGTGCCAGCAAGTGTTAAACATGCTAACAACATATTATAAACATGCTAAAACATGCTAGCAAACTCTTAGCTAAGTGCTAAAGCATGCTATTATTGCAATTAAATAGGAATTTGCTGTAACTCTGGCATGGAATGTCCAATCTGCCCCAAACTTCACACTTTTGATAAGAGTCATGGCCTGAATACATCTACATGAGAATGTTCATTTATAGTAATAGCGCCACCTACTGGCAACAGGAAGTGACATGTTTAACACTTTGATGCCGTTCTAGCAACATGTTAAAAATGCCATTGAGTTCTAAACATGCTAGAAACATGTTAAAACATGCTAACAATGCTTAGCTAAGTGCTAAAGAATGCTAATTCAATGAAACATGACTTTTTTGTTACTCAAGAAGGCAATTTCCAATTTGCACCAAACTTCACACGTTTGATAAGAGTTCTGTCCTGAACACACATCCATGCTCATATTCAGCAATAGTCATAACGCCACCTACTGGCAACAGAAACTGACATGGTTAACACAGTAATGCAGTACTAACCACATAATTATTGTGTACTAAGCATGCTAGAAACAGACTAAACATGCTAGCAACACTTAGCTGAGTCATGAAGCATGCTATTATCACCATTATACAAAACATTTTGTTACTAACTTTGACATACTCTTACTATATATACCTCCTTAAATGTACATTTCCCAACCATGCTCTGTCTTCCTAAAGCCACCGAGTGTTGATGGCACGGGTGCGAGGGCCCTTTCATCGCTGCTTGCAGCTTTAATTAGGGCCCGAGCACCGATGGTGTGAGGACCCTCTTGGAATTGCTCTGTTTATTAGGGCCCGAGCACCGATGGTGTGAGGACCCTCTTGGAATTGCTCTGTTTATTATTATTATTATTATTCTTCTCCGCATTGAATTGCATTTTTGAGGGCCTAAACATGCGCGAAAACTCACGAAACTTTGCACACGCGTCAGAACTGGCGAAAATTTACATCTGATATAGGTTTCAGAATTGGACGGGGCAAAATGGCTCGATAGCGCCACCTATAAAAGTTCAACGGAGTGCGCCTCCTGCAACGTTCCACGTACGTGCACGAAATTCGGTACATACGTGTAATGACCTAATACCTACAAAAAAGTCTCTTGGAGCATAGCCCTAAACACAACAGGAAGTCAGCCATTTTGAACTTCCTCTCAGATTTTTGTGCAGTTTTTGCCATTTTCAGGCCTCGTACTTTAACGAACTCCTCCTACAGTTTTAATCTGATCATCTTCAAATTTGGTGAGTGTAATCTTAAGGCCTTTGCGACGTTAAATTGCGAAGATCTTGAGTTTTCGTCGAAGGGCGGGTCCTCGGCGGCCTTACAAATTTCGATGTTTCGCCATGAAACAGGAAGTTGCTGTAACTCAGGCATGGAATGTCCAATCTCCCCCAAACTTCACACGTTTGATAAGAGTTCTGTCCTGAACACATGGCCATGCTCATATTCAGTTATAGTCATAGCGCCACCTGCTGGCAACAGGAAGTGACATGTTTAACACTGTTATGGACTCCTAATAACATATAAAAAAGTGCCAGCAAGTGCGAAACATGCTAACAACATACTAGAAGCATGCTAAAACATGCTAGCAAACTCTTAGCTAAGTGCTAAAGCATGCTATTATTGCAATTAAATAGGAATTTGCTGTAACTCAGGCATGGAATGTCCAATCTGCCCCAAACTTCACACTTTTGATAAGCGTTCTGTCCTGAACACATCTACATGATAATATTCAGTTATAGTAATAGCGCCACCTACTGGCAACAGGAAGTGTCATGTTTAACACGTTGATGCCATTCTAGCAACATGTTAAAAATGCCATTGAGGTCTAAACATGCTAGAAACATGTTAAAACATGCTAGCAATACTTAGCTAAGTGCTAAAGCATGCTAATTCAATGAAACAGGATGTTGTTGTTACTCAAGAAGGCAATGTCCAATATGCGCCAAACTTCACACTTTTAATAAACGTTCTGTCCTGAACACATGACCATGCTCATATTCAGTTACAGTCATAGTGCCACCTGCTGGCAACAGGAAGTGACATGTTAAACACTGTTGTGGACATATAAAAACATATAAAAAAAGTGCCAGCAAGTGCTAAACATGCTAACAACATACTAGAAACATGCTAAAACATGCTAGCAAACACTTAGCTAAGTGCTAAAGCATGCTATTGCTGCAATTAAATAGGAATTTGCTGTAACACAGGCATGGAATGTCCAATCTGCCCCAAACTTCACACGTTTGATAAGAGTCATGGCCTGAACACATCTACATGAGAATATTCAGTTATAGTAATAGCGCCACCTGCTGTCAACAGGAAGTGACATGTTTAACACTGTTGTGGTCTCCTAATAACATATATAAAAGAGCCAGCAAGTGCTAAACAGGTTAGCAACATACTAGAAACATGCTAGCAAACACTTAGCTAAGTGATAAAGCATGCTATTACTGCAATTAAATAGGAATTTGCTGTAACTCAGGCATGGAACGTCCAATCTGCCCCAAACTTCACATGTTTGATAAGAATCATGGCCTGAACGCATGCCTATGCTCAAATTCAGTTATAGTAATAGCGCCACCTACTGGCAACAGGAAGTGACATGTTTAACACGTTGATGCCGTTCTAGCAACATGTTAAAAATGCCATTGAGTTCTAAACATGCTAGAAACATATTAAAACATGCTAGCAATACTTAGCTAAGTGCTAAAGCATGCTAATTCAATGAAACAGGACTTTGTTGTTACTCAAGAAGGCAATGTACAATCTACCCCAAACGTCACACGTTTGATAAGAGTTATCTCTTGAACACATGTCCATGCTCATATTTAGTTATAGTCATAGCGCCACCTGCTGGCAACAGGAAGTGACGTTTAACACTGTTCTTGACTCCTAATAACATATAAAAAAATGCCAGTAGGTGCTAAACATCCTACCAACATACTAGAGACATGCTAAAACATAATAGCAAACACTTAGCTAAGTGCTAAAGAATGATATTACTGCAATTAAATATGAATTTGCTGTAACTCAGGCATGGAATGTCCAATCTGCCCCAAACTTCACACTTTTGATAAGCGTTCTGTCCTGAACACATGACCATGCTTATATTCAGTTACAGTCATAGCGCCACCTGCTGGCAACAGGAAGTGACATGTTTAACACTGTTGTGGACTCCTAATAACATATAAAAAAGTGCCAGCAAGTGTTAAACATGCTAACAACATACTAGAAACATGCTAAAACATGCTAGCAAACTCTTAGCCAAGTGCTAAAGCATGCTATTATTGCAATTAAATAGGAATTTGCTGTAACTCAGGCATGGAATGTCCAATCTGCCCCAAACTTCACACTTTTGATAAGAGTCATGGCCTGAACACATCTACATGAGAATGTTCAGTTATAGTAATAGCGCCACCAACTGGCAACAGGAAGTGACATGTTTAACACGTTGATGCCGTTCTAGCAACATGTTAAAACATGCTAACAATGCTTAGCTAAGTTCTAAAGAATGCTAATTCAATGAAACATGACTTTGTTGTTACTCAAGAAGGCAATGTCCAATTTGCACCAAACTTCACATGTTTGATAAGAGTTCTGTCCTGAACACACATCCATGCTCATATTCAGTTATAGTCATAACGCCACCTACTGGCAACAGAAACTGACATGGTTAACACAGTAATGCAGTACTAACCACATAATTATTGTGTACTAAGCATGCTAGAAACAGACTGAACATGCTAGCAACACTTAGCTGAGTCATGAAGCATGCTATTATCACCATTATACAAAACATTTTGTAACTGACTTTGACATACTCTTACTATATATACCTCCTTAAATGTACATTTCCCAACCATGCTCTGCCTTCCTAAAGCCACCGAGTGTTGATGGCACGGGTGCGAGGGCCCTTTCATCGCTGCTTGCAGCTTTAATTAGGGCCCGAGCACCGATGGTGTGAGGACCCTCTTGGAATTGCTCTGTTTATTATTATTATTATTATTCTTCTCCGCATTGAATTGCATTTTTGAGGGCCTAAACATGCGCGAAAACTCACGAAACTTTGCACACGTGTCAGAACTGGCGAAAATTTACATCTGATATAGGTTTCAGAATTGGACGGGGCAAAATGGCTCGATAGCGCCACCTATAAAAGTTCAACGGAGTGCGCCTCCTGCAACGTTCCACGTACGTGCACGAAATTCGGTACATACGTGTAATGACCTAATACCTACAAAAAAGTCTCTTGGAGCATAGCCCTAAACACAACAGGAAGTCAGCCATTTTGAACTTCCTCTCAGATTTTTGTGCAGTTTTTGCCATTTTCAGGCCTCGTACTTTAACGAACTCCTCCTACAGTTTTAATCTGATCATCTTCAAATTTGGTGAGTGTAATCTTAAGGCCTTTGCGACGTTAAATTGCGAAGATCTTGAGTTTTCGTCGAAGGGCGGGTCCTCGGCGGCCTTACAAATTTCGATGTTTCGCCATGAAACAGGAAGTTGCTGTAACTCAGGCATGGAATGTCCAATCTCCCCCAAACTTCACACGTTTGATAAGAGTTCTGTCCTGAACACATGGCCATGCTCATATTCAGTTATAGTCATAGCGCCACCTGCTGGCAACAGGAAGTGACATGTTTAACACTGTTATGGACTCCTAATAACATATAAAAAAGTGC
Source organism: Squalius cephalus (assembly GCF_949319135.1). Taxonomy (NCBI): domain Eukaryota; kingdom Metazoa; phylum Chordata; class Actinopteri; order Cypriniformes; family Leuciscidae; genus Squalius; species Squalius cephalus. The sequence goes on from NC_137127.1 coordinate 23,230,012, forward strand.
CAGCAAGTGCGAAACATGCTAACAACATACTAGAAGCATGCTAAAACATGCTAGCAAACTCTTAGCTAAGTGCTAAAGCATGCTATTATTGCAATTAAATAGGAATTTGCTGTAACTCAGGCATGGAATGTCCAATCTGCCCCAAACTTCACACTTTTGATAAGCGTTCTGTCCTGAACACATCTACATGATAATATTCAGTTATAGTAATAGCGCCACCTACTGGCAACAGGAAGTGTCATGTTTAACACGTTGATGCCATTCTAGTAACATGTTAAAAATGCCATTGAGGTCTAAACATGCTAGAAACATGTTAAAACATGCTAGCAATACTTAGCTAAGTGCTAAAGCATGCTAATTCAATGAAACAGGATGTTGTTGTTACTCAAGAAGGCAATGTCCAATATGCGCCAAACTTCACACTTTTAATAAACGTTCTGTCCTGAACACATGACCATGCTCATATTCAGTTACAGTCATAGTGCCACCTGCTGGCAACAGGAAGTGACATGTTAAACACTGTTGTGGACATATAAAAACATATAAAAAAAGTGCCAGCAAGTGCTAAACATGCTAACAACATACTAGAAACATGCTAAAACATGCTAGCAAACACTTAGCTAAGTGCTAAAGCATGCTATTGCTGCAATTAAATAGGAATTTGCTGTAACACAGGCATGGAATGTCCAATCTGCCCCAAACTTCACACGTTTGATAAGAGTCATGGCCTGAACACATCTACATGAGAATATTCAGTTATAGTAATAGCGCCACCTGCTGTCAACAGGAAGTGACATGTTTAACACTGTTGTGGTCTCCTAATAACATATATAAAAGAGCCAGCAAGTGCTAAACAGGTTAGCAACATACTAGAAACATGCTAGCAAACACTTAGCTAAGTGATAAAGCATGCTATTACTGCAATTAAATAGGAATTTGCTGTAACTCAGGCATGGAACGTCCAATCTGCCCCAAACTTCACATGTTTGATAAGAATCATGGCCTGAACGCATGCCTATGCTCAAATTCAGTTATAGTAATAGCGCCACCTACTGGCAACAGGAAGTGACATGTTTAACACGTTGATGCCGTTCTAGCAACATGTTAAAAATGCCATTGAGTTCTAAACATGCTAGAAACATATTAAAACATGCTAGCAATACTTAGCTAAGTGCTAAAGCATGCTAATTCAATGAAACAGGACTTTGTTGTTACTCAAGAAGGCAATGTACAATCTACCCCAAACGTCACACGTTTGATAAGAGTTATCTCTTGAACACATGTCCATGCTCATATTTAGTTATAGTCATAGCGCCACCTGCTGGCAACAGGAAGTGACGTTTAACACTGTTCTTGACTCCTAATAACATATAAAAAAATGCCAGTAGGTGCTAAACATCCTACCAACATACTAGAGACATGCTAAAACATAATAGCAAACACTTAGCTAAGTGCTAAAGAATGATATTACTGCAATTAAATATGAATTTGCTGTAACTCAGGCATGGAATGTCCAATCTGCCCCAAACTTCACACTTTTGATAAGCGTTCTGTCCTGAACACATGACCATGCTTATATTCAGTTACAGTCATAGCGCCACCTGCTGGCAACAGGAAGTGACATGTTTAACACTGTTGTGGACTCCTAATAACATATAAAAAAGTGCCAGCAAGTGTTAAACATGCTAACAACATACTAGAAACATGCTAAAACATGCTAGCAAACTCTTAGCCAAGTGCTAAAGCATGCTATTATTGCAATTAAATAGGAATTTGCTGTAACTCAGGCATGGAATGTCCAATCTGCCCCAAACTTCACACTTTTGATAAGAGTCATGGCCTGAACACATCTACATGAGAATGTTCAGTTATAGTAATAGCGCCACCAACTGGCAACAGGAAGTGACATGTTTAACACGTTGATGCCGTTCTAGCAACATGTTAAAACATGCTAACAATGCTTAGCTAAGTTCTAAAGAATGCTAATTCAATGAAACATGACTTTGTTGTTACTCAAGAAGGCAATGTCCAATTTGCACCAAACTTCACATGTTTGATAAGAGTTCTGTCCTGAACACACATCCATGCTCATATTCAGTTATAGTCATAACGCCACCTACTGGCAACAGAAACTGACATGGTTAACACAGTAATGCAGTACTAACCACATAATTATTGTGTACTAAGCATGCTAGAAACAGACTGAACATGCTAGCAACACTTAGCTGAGTCATGAAGCATGCTATTATCACCATTATACAAAACATTTTGTAACTGACTTTGACATACTCTTACTATATATACCTCCTTAAATGTACATTTCCCAACCATGCTCTGCCTTCCTAAAGCCACCGAGTGTTGATGGCACGGGTGCGAGGGCCCTTTCATCGCTGCTTGCAGCTTTAATTATATTTATTTTTTCGTTTTGGCTTTTTTTATAGTTTATTTTTAATTTTTTATTCTTGTTCCGTTCTGAATATCATTACATTTAAAGGTTTTGTTGTGGAATATTTTGAGTGTATCATAAAATCAGAATAATTGTCTCGATTTAGTGATCCCCTACTTATTATTTTATTTTATTTTTTTCTTTGTTCTAATCAGGTCAGGCAAGTAAAATTATCTGTGTCTTGTCCCTTAAATTTATATATATATATATATATATATATATATATATGTATGTGTGTGTGTGTATATATATATATATATATATATATATGTGTGTGTGTGTGTGTGTGTATATATATATATATATATATATATATATGTGTGTGTGTGTATATATATATATATAAATATAAATATAGCTGCGAGCAGCGATGGAGGGCCAAAGCCGGCGGTACCGCCACCCTGGCACCAGGATTGCGGTGCCACCGGCTTGGGCCCGTAATCGCTGCTCGCAGCTATATTTAGGGCCCGAGCACCGATGGTGTGAGGACCCTCTTGGAATTGCTCTGTTTATTATTATTATTATTATTCTTCTCCGCATTTAATTGCATTTTTGAGGGCCTAAACATGCTCGAAAACTCACAAAACTTTGCACACGCGTCAGAACTGGCGAAAATTTACATCTGATATAGGTTTCAGAATTGGACGGGGCAAAATGGCTCGATAGCGCCACCTATAAAAGTTCAACGGAGTGCGCCTCCCGCAACGTTCCACGTACGTGCACGAAATTCGGTACATACATGTAATGACCTAATACCTACAAAAAAGTCTCTTGGAGCATAGCCCTAAACACAACAGGAAGTCAGCCATTTTGAACTTCCTCTCAGATTTTTGTGCAGTTTTTGCCATTTTCAGGCCTCGTACTTTAACGAACTCCTCCTACAGTTTTCATCTGATCATCTTCAAATTTGGTGAGTGTAATCTTAAGGCCTTTGCGACGTTAAATTGCGAAGATCTTGAGTTTTCGTCAAAGGGCGGGTCCTCGGCGGCCTGACAAATTTCGATGTTTCGCCATGAAACAGGAAGTTGTTGTAACTCAGGCATGGAATGTCCAATCTGCCCCAAACTTCACACGTTTGATAAGAGTTCTGTCCTGAACACATGACCATGCTCATATTCAGTTATAGTCATAGCGCCACCTGCTGGCAACAGGAAGTGACATGTTTAACACTGTTATGGACTCCTAATAACATATAAAAAAGTGCCAGCAAGTGCTAAACATGCTAACAACATACTAGAAGCATGCTAAAACATGCTAGCAAACTCTTAGCTAAGTGCTAAAGCATGCTATTATTGCAATTAAATAGGAATTTGCTGTAACTCAGGCATGGAATGTCCAATCTGCCCCAAACTTCACACTTTTGATAAGCGTTCTGTACTGAACACATCTACATGAGAATATTCAGTTATAGTAATAGCGCCACCTACTGGTAACAGGAAGTGTCATGTTTAACACGTTGATGCCATTCTAGCAACATGTTAAAAATGCCATTGACTTCTAAACATGCTAGAAACATGTTAAAACATGCTAGCAATACTTAGCTAAATGCTAAAGCATGCTAATTCAATGAAACAGGATGTTGTTGTTACTCAAGAAGGCAATGTCCAATCTGTGCCAAACTTCACACTTTTAATAAACGTTCTATCCTGAACACATGACCATGCTCATATTCAGTTATAGTCATAGCGCCACCTGCTGGCAACAGGAAGTGACGTTTAACACTGTTATGGACTCCTAATAACATATAAAAAAAGTGCCAGCAAGTGTTAAACATGCTAACAACATACTAGAAACATGCTAAAACATGCTAGCAAACACTTAGCTAAGTGCTAAAGCATGCTATTGCTAGCCTGGGTTTCCCCATACTGCCTTGAGCAGCGCGATTTTATTCACGCTGCAAGGTAGTCTGGACACCATGGACTAATTTTTCCCCTGAAATAGGGAACCAATCACAGAACGGGGAGGGAGCAGGAAGACGATGACGAAGTATATGCGACACACCGAAGCAGTTTGTTTATCTATGGATCCAACATGACAGACGTAAAAATATATGCATATTTTTAGGAACACATCTACAAAAATATGCCTGTATTTCAAGTTGATAAAATAATTTAAAATCCACATCAGTTTATTTGTGCCGACGCGCCACGCCCTCCCAGGATCTATAACGTTACCAAGGCTACTTCCACTTTTAAAAATGCATCACAACCGCGCGCGCGCGTTCTGCTTGCAGTCGTCGAGATAGATGCTGAGGAGTTGAAGAAAAGAATAGCTAGTGGAGATTGTAAAGTTGTCGACAATACGTCATCAAAAATCAAGTCTAGTGTGTGGGAGAAATTTGGAGTTATCTGAAGAAAATATTGTGAAAGGCTTTGCTGCAAACATTTTCGTGTTGGATAGCCGCAAATGTGGAACTTCATCCCTGAGGAAGCACGCAGATAACTGGTAACAAAGCAGCTCTATCGAACGGTATTTTTCATATTTAACACAGTTAAGTATGTGTGGTGTGCAGGGTGTGTTTGAACCAAAAATTGTCAGATGTAGGCTAGACGAAATTGTGTGGCATATAGTGTTGTAGCCGCGTCTGTTCGATTTGTGTGGTAACGTTAGCCATGTTCTTCATGTATCGGCCTTTTGACAGCTTCGGCTATAATGGTCGTGTAATAACTTCTGTATGACCTGGCAATAAAAATGTTTGTAAGTGTGTCTATAATGTGATAGTCTAAACTGATTTTATTTCGGGTGCGGGTCGGGTGTCGGTTCTATTTTAAGCGGGTCGGTGCAGATTTTTATTAGTGCTGCTGTTGGAAAACGGGTCGGGTGCGGATTTACAAAATCGGACCCGTGCAGGACTCTCTGGTGTACACATAAATCTCTGACCCATCGTCGTCTTCTTCGTTGAATATCTGTCGCTCTACATACGTCATCTGGTATAATTTGAAATGATTGGCTATGAGCTGCGTACAGGCGCATTTGATAGACATTCGTAGCGCCCAATAAACGGCTCTGGGCATTCGTAAACCACGCCTCAAATACGAGAAAATGTACATGTGGTTTCCAGACCACGTCTCAAAGAGAAAGTGGTCTGACGTTAGCCAGGCTATGCTATTGCTGCAATTAAATAGGAATTTGCTGTAACACAGGCATGGAATGTCCAATCTGCCTCAAACTTCACACGTTTGATAAGAGTCATGGCCTGAACACATCTACATGAGAATATTCAGTTATAGTAATAGCGCCACCTGCTGTCAACAGGAAGTGACATGTTTAACACTGTTGTGGTCTCCTAATAACATATAAAAAAGAGCCAGCAAGTGCTAAACAGGTTAGCAACATACTAGAAACATGCTAGCAAACACTTAGCTAAGTGCTAAAGCATGCTATCACTGCAATTAAATAGGAATTTGCTGTAACCCAGGCATGGAATGTCCAATCTGCCCCAAACTTCACACGTTTGATAAGAATCATGGCCTGAACACATGTCTATGCTCAAATTCAGTTATAGTAATAGCACCACCTACTGGCAACAGGAAGTGACATGTTTAACACGTTGATGCCGTTCTAGCAACATGTTAAAAATGCCATTGACTTCTAAACATGCTAGAAACATGTTAAAACATGCTAGCAATACTTAGCTAAGTGCTAAAGCATGCTAATTCAATGAAACAGGACTTTGTTGTTACTCAAGAAGGCAATGTACAATCTACCCCAAACTTCACACGTTTGATAAGAGTTATCTCTTGAACACATGTCCATGCTCATATTTAGTTATAGTCATAGCGCCACCTGCTGGCAACAGGAAGTGACGTTTAACACTGTTCTTGACTCCTAATAACATATAAAAAAAAGGCCAGTAGGTGCTAAACATCCTACCAACATACTAGAGACATGCTAAAACATACTAGCAAACACTTAGCTAAGTGCTAAAGAATTATATTACTGCAATTAAATATGAATTTGCTGTAACTCAGGCATGGAATGTCCAATCTGCCCCAAACTTCACACTTTTGATAAGCGTTCTGTCCTGAACACATGACCATGCTCATATTCAGTTACAGTCATAGCGCCACCTGCTGGCAACAGGAAGTGACATGTTTAACACTGTTATGGACTCCTAATAACATATAAAAAAGTGCCAGCAAGTGCTAAACATGCTAACAACATACTAGAAGCATGCTAAAACATGCTAGCAAACTCTTAGCTAAGTGCTAAAGCATGCTATTATTGCAATTAAATAGGAATTTGCTGTAACTCAGGCATGGAATGTCCAATCTGCCCCAAACTTCACACTTTTGATAAGCGTTCTGTCCTGAACACATCTACATGAGAACATTCAGTTATAGTAATAGCGCCACCTACTGGTAACAGGAAGTGTCATGTTTAACACGTTGATGCCATTCTAGCAACATGTTAAAAATGCCATTGACTTCTAAACATGCTAGAAACATGTTAAAACATGCTAGCAATACTTAGCTAAGTGCTAAAGCATGCTAATTCAATGAAACAGGATGTTGTTGTTACTCAAGAAGGCAATGTCCAATCTGCGCCAAACTTCACACTTTTAATAAACGTTCTGTCCTGAACACATGACCATGCTCATATTCAGTTACAGTCATAGTGCCACCTGCTGGCAACAGGAAGTGACATGTTAAACACTGTTGTGGACATAAAAACATATAAAAAAGTGCCAGCAAGTGCTAAACATGCTAACAACATACTAGAAAAATGCTAAAACATGCTAGCAAACACTTAGCTAAGTGCTAAAGCATGCTATTGCTGCAATTAAATAGGAATTTGCTGTAACACAGGCATGGAATGTCCAATCTGCCTCAAACTTCACACGTTTGATAAGAGTCATGGCCTGAACACATCTACATGAGAATATTCAGTTATAGTAATAGCGCCACCTGCTGTCAACAGGAAGTGACATGTTTAACACTGTTGTGGTCTCCTAATAACATATAAAAAAGAGCCAGCAAGTGGTAAACAGGTTAGCAACATACTAGAAACATGCTAGCAAACACTTAGCTAAGTGCTAAAGCATGCTATCACTGCAATTAAATAGGAATTTGCTGTAACCCAGGCATGGAATGTCCAATCTGCCCCAAACTTCACACGTTTGATAAGAATCATGGCCTGAACACATGTCTATGCTCAAATTCAGTTATAGTAATAGCGCCACCTACTGGCAACAGGAAGTGACATGTTTAACACGTTGATGCCGTTCTAGCAACATGTTAAAAATGCCATTGAGTTCTAAACATGTTAGAAACATATTAAAACATGCTAGCAATACTTAGCTAAGTGCTAAAGCATGCTAATTCAATGAAACAGGACTTTGTTGTTACTCAAGAAGGCAATGTACAATCTACCCCAAACTTCACACGTTTGATAAGAGTTATCTCTTGAACACATGTCCATGCTCATATTTAGTTATAGTCATAGCGCCACCTGCTGGCAACAGGAAGTGATGTTTAACACTGTTCTTGACTCCTAATAACATATAAAAAAAATGCCAGTAGGTGCTAAACATCCTACCAACATACTAGAGACATGCTAAAACATACTAGCAAACACTTAGCTAAGTGCTAAAGAATGATATTACTGCAATTAAATATGAATTTGCTGTAACTCAGGCATGGAATGTCCAATCTGCCCCAAACTTCACACTTTTGATAAGCGTTCTGTCCTGAACACATGACCATGCTTATATTCAGTTACAGACATAGCGCCACCTGCTGGCAACAGGAAGTGACATGTTTAACACTGTTATGGACTCCTAATAACATATAAAAAAGTGCCAGCAAGTGTTAAACATGCTAACAACATATTATAAACATGCTAAAACATGCTAGCAAACTCTTAGCTAAGTGCTAAAGCATGCTATTATTGCAATTAAATAGGAATTTGCTGTAACTCTGGCATGGAATGTCCAATCTGCCCCAAACTTCACACTTTTGATAAGAGTCATGGCCTGAATACATCTACATGAGAATGTTCATTTATAGTAATAGCGCCACCTACTGGCAACAGGAAGTGACATGTTTAACACGTTGATGCCGTTCTAGCAACATGTTAAAAATGCCATTGAGTTCTAAACATGCTAGAAACATGTTAAAACATGCTAACAATGCTTAGCTAAGTGCTAAAGAATGCTAATTCAATGAAACATGACTTTTTTGTTACTCAAGAAGGCAATTTCCAATGTGCACCAAACTTCACACGTTTGATAAGAGTTCTGTCCTGAACACACATCCATGCTCATATTCAGCAATAGTCATAACGCCACCTACTGGCAACAGAAACTGACATGGTTAACACAGTAATACAGTACTAACCACATAATTATTGTGTACTAAGCATGCTAGAAACAGACTAAACATGCTAGCAACACTTAGCTGAGTCATGAAGCATGCTATTATCACCATTATACAAAACATTTTGTTACTAACTTTGACATACTCTTACTATATATACCTCCTTAAATGTACATTTCCCAACCATGCTCTGTCTTCCTAAAGCCACCGAGTGTTGATGGCACGGGTGCGAGGGCCCTTTCATCGCTGCTTGCAGCTTTAATTAGGGCCCGAGCACCGATGGTGTGAGGACCCTCTTGGAATTGCTCTGTTTATTATTAGGGCCCGAGCACCGATGGTGTGAGGACCCTCTTGGAATTGCTCTGTTTATTATTATTATTATTATTCTTCTCCGCATTGAATTGCATTTTTGAGGGCCTAAACATGCGCGAAAACTCACGAAACTTTGCACACGCGTCAGAACTGGCGAAAATTTACATCTGATATAGGTTTCAGAATTGGACGGGGCAAAATGGCTCGATAGCGCCACCTATAAAAGTTCAACGGAGTGCGCCTCCTGCAACGTTCCACGTACGTGCACGAAATTCGGTACATACGTGTAATGACCTAATACCTACAAAAAAGTCTCTTGGAGCATAGCCCTAAACACAACAGGAAGTCAGCCATTTTGAACTTCCTCTCAGATTTTTGTGCAGTTTTTGCCATTTTCAGGCCTCGTACTTTAACGAACTCCTCCTACAGTTTTAATCTGATCATCTTCAAATTTGGTGAGTGTAATCTTAAGGCCTTTGCGACGTTAAATTGCGAAGATCTTGAGTTTTCGTCGAAGGGCGGGTCCTCGGCGGCCTTACAAATTTCGATGTTTCGCCATGAAACAGGAAGTTGCTGTAACTCAGGCATGGAATGTCCAATCTCCCCCAAACTTCACACGTTTGATAAGAGTTCTGTCCTGAACACATGGCCATGCTCATATTCAGTTATAGTCATAGCGCCACCTGCTGGCAACAGGAAGTGACATGTTTAACACTGTTATGGACTCCTAATAACATATAAAAAAGTGCCAGCAAGTGCGAAACATGCTAACAACATACTAGAAGCATGCTAAAACATGCTAGCAAACTCTTAGCTAAGTGCTAAAGCATGCTATTATTGCAATTAAATAGGAATTTGCTGTAACTCAGGCATGGAATGTCCAATCTGCCCCAAACTTCACACTTTTGATAAGCGTTCTGTCCTGAACACATCTACATGATAATATTCAGTTATAGTAATAGCGCCACCTACTGGCAACAGGAAGTGTCATGTTTAACACGTTGATGCCATTCTAGCAACATGTTAAAAATGCCATTGAGGTCTAAACATGCTAGAAACATGTTAAAACATGCTAGCAATACTTAGCTAAGTGCTAAAGCATGCTAATTCAATGAAACAGGATGTTGTTGTTACTCAAGAAGGCAATGTCCAATATGCGCCAAACTTCACACTTTTAATAAACGTTCTGTCCTGAACACATGACCATGCTCATATTCAGTTACAGTCATAGTGCCACCTGCTGGCAACAGGAAGTGACATGTTAAACACTGTTGTGGACATATAAAAACATATAAAAAAAGTGCCAGCAAGTGCTAAACATGCTAACAACATACTAGAAACATGCTAAAACATGCTAGCAAACACTTAGCTAAGTGCTAAAGCATGCTATTGCTGCAATTAAATAGGAATTTGCTGTAACACAGGCATGGAATGTCCAATCTGCCCCAAACTTCACACGTTTGATAAGAGTCATGGCCTGAACACATCTACATGAGAATATTCAGTTATAGTAATAGCGCCACCTGCTGTCAACAGGAAGTGACATGTTTAACACTGTTGTGGTCTCCTAATAACATATATAAAAGAGCCAGCAAGTGCTAAACAGGTTAGCAACATACTAGAAACATGCTAGCAAACACTTAGCTAAGTGATAAAGCATGCTATTACTGCAATTAAATAGGAATTTGCTGTAACTCAGGCATGGAACGTCCAATCTGCCCCAAACTTCACATGTTTGATAAGAATCATGGCCTGAACGCATGCCTATGCTCAAATTCAGTTATAGTAATAGCGCCACCTACTGGCAACAGGAAGTGACATGTTTAACACGTTGATGCCGTTCTAGCAACATGTTAAAAATGCCATTGAGTTCTAAACATGCTAGAAACATATTAAAACATGCTAGCAATACTTAGCTAAGTGCTAAAGCATGCTAATTCAATGAAACAGGACTTTGTTGTTACTCAAGAAGGCAATGTACAATCTACCCCAAACGTCACACGTTTGATAAGAGTTATCTCTTGAACACATGTCCATGCTCATATTTAGTTATAGTCATAGCGCCACCTGCTGGCAACAGGAAGTGACGTTTAACACTGTTCTTGACTCCTAATAACATATAAAAAAATGCCAGTAGGTGCTAAACATCCTACCAACATACTAGAGACATGCTAAAACATAATAGCAAACACTTAGCTAAGTGCTAAAGAATGATATTACTGCAATTAAATATGAATTTGCTGTAACTCAGGCATGGAATGTCCAATCTGCCCCAAACTTCACACTTTTGATAAGCGTTCTGTCCTGAACACATGACCATGCTTATATTCAGTTACAGTCATAGCGCCACCTGCTGGCAACAGGAAGTGACATGTTTAACACTGTTGTGGACTCCTAATAACATATAAAAAAGTGCCAGCAAGTGTTAAACATGCTAACAACATACTAGAAACATGCTAAAACATGCTAGCAAACTCTTAGCCAAGTGCTAAAGCATGCTATTATTGCAATTAAATAGGAATTTGCTGTAACTCAGGCATGGAATGTCCAATCTGCCCCAAACTTCACACTTTTGATAAGAGTCATGGCCTGAACACATCTACATGAGAATGTTCAGTTATAGTAATAGCGCCACCAACTGGCAACAGGAAGTGACATGTTTAACACGTTGATGCCGTTCTAGCAACATGTTAAAACATGCTAACAATGCTTAGCTAAGTTCTAAAGAATGCTAATTCAATGAAACATGACTTTGTTGTTACTCAAGAAGGCAATGTCCAATTTGCACCAAACTTCACATGTTTGATAAGAGTTCTGTCCTGAACACACATCCATGCTCATATTCAGTTATAGTCATAACGCCACCTACTGGCAACAGAAACTGACATGGTTAACACAGTAATGCAGTACTAACCACATAATTATTGTGTACTAAGCATGCTAGAAACAGACTGAACATGCTAGCAACACTTAGCTGAGTCATGAAGCATGCTATTATCACCATTATACAAAACATTTTGTAACTGACTTTGACATACTCTTACTATATATACCTCCTTAAATGTACATTTCCCAACCATGCTCTGCCTTCCTAAAGCCACCGAGTGTTGATGGCACGGGTGCGAGGGCCCTTTCATCGCTGCTTGCAGCTTTAATTATTATTATTATTCTTCTCCGCATTTAATTGCATTTTTGAGGGCCTAAACATGCTCGAAAACTCACGAAACTTTGCACACGCGTCAAAACTGGCGAAAATTGACATCTGATATAGGTTTCAGAATTGGACGGGGCAAAATGGCTCGATAGCGCCACCTATAAAAGTTCAACGGAGTGCGCCTCCCGCAACGTTCCACGTACGTGCACGAAATTCGGTACATACATGTAATGACCTAATACCTACAAAAAAGTCTCTTGGAGCATAGCCCTAAACACAACAGGAAGTCAGCCATTTTGAACTTCCTCCCAGATTTTTGTGCAGTTTTTGACATTTTCAGGCCTCGTACTTTAACGAACTCCTCCTACAGTTTTAATCTGATCATCTTCAAATTTGGTGAGTGTAATCTTAAGGCCTTTGCGACGTTAAATTGCGAAGATCTTGAGTTTTCGTCGAAGGGCGGGTCCTCGGCGGCCTGACAAATTTTGATGTTTCGCCATGAAACAGGAAGTTGCTGTAACTCAGGCATGGAATGTCCAATCTGCCCCAAACTTCACACATTTGATAAGAGTTCTGTCCTGAACACATGACCATGCTCATATTCAGTTATAGTCATAGCGCCACCTGCTGGCAACAGGAAGTGACATGTTTAACACTGTTATGGACTCCTAATAACATATAAAAAAGTGCCAGCAAGTGCTAAACATGCTAACAACATACTAGAAGCATGCTAAAACATGCTAGCAAACTCTTAGCTAAGTGCTAAAGCATGCTATTATTGCAATTAAATAGGAATTTGCTGTAACTCAGGCATGGAATGTCCAATCTGCCCCAAACTTCACACTTTTGATAAGCGTTCTGTCCTGAACATATCTACATGAGAATATTCAGTTATAGTAATAGCGCCACCTACTGGTAACAGGAAGTGTCATGTTTAACACGTTGATGCCATTCTAGCAACATTTTTAAAAATGCCATTGACTTCTAAACATGCTAGAAACATGTTAAAACATGCTAGCAATACTTAGCTAAGTGCTAAAGCATGCTAATTCAATGAAACAGGATGTTGTTGTTACTCAAGAAGGCAATGTCCAATCTGCGCCAAACTTCACACTTTTAATAAACGTTCTGTCCTGAACACATGACCATGCTCATATTCAGTTACAGTCATAGTGCCACCTGCTGGCAACAGGAAATGACATGTTAAACACTGTTGTGGACATATAAAAACATATAAAAAAAGTGCCAGAAAGTGCTAAACATGCTAACAACATACTAGAAACATGCTAAAACATGCTAGCAAACACTTAGCTAAGTGTTAAAGCATGCTATTGCTGCAATTAAATAGGAATTTGCTGTAACACAGGCATGGAATGTCCAATCTGCCCCAAACTTCACACGTTTGATAAGAGTCATGGCCTGAACACATCTACATGAGAATATTCAGTTATAGTAATAGCGCCACCTGCTGTCAACAGGAAGTGACATGTTTAACACTGTTGTGGTCTCCTAATAACATATATAAAAGAGCCAGCAAGTGCTAAACAGGTTAGCAACATACTAGAAACATGCTAGCAAACACTTAGCTAATAGCTAAAGCATGCTATTACTGCAATTAAATAGGAATTTGCTGTAACTCAGGCATGGAATGTCCAATCTGCCCCAAACTTCACATGTTTGATAAGAATCATGGCCTGAACACATGTCTATGCTCAAATTCAGTTATAGTAATAGCGCCACCTACTGGCAACAGGAAGTGACATGTTTAACACGTTGATGCCGTTCTAGCAACATGTTAAAAATGCCATTGAGTTCTAAACATGCTAGAAACATATTAAAACATGCTAGCAATACTTAGCTAAGTGCTAAAGCATGCTAATTCAATGAAACAGGACTTTGTTGTTACTCAAGAAGGCAATGTACAATCTACCCCAAACGTCACACGTTTGATAAGAGTTATCTCTTGAACACATGTCCATGCTCATATTTAGTTATAGTCATAGCGCCACCTGCTGGCAACAGGAAGTGACGTTTAACACTGTTCTTGACTCCTAATAACATATAAAAAAATGCCAGTAGGTGCTAAACATCCTACCAACATACTAGAGACATGCTAAAACATACTAGCAAACACTTAGCTAAGTGCTAAAGAATGATATTACTGCAATTAAATATGAATTTGCTGTAACTCAGGCATGGAATGTCCAATCTGCCCCAAACTTCACACTTTTGATAAGCGTTCTGTCCTGAACACATGACCATGCTTATATTCAGTTACAGTCATAGCGCCACCTGCTGGCAACAGGAAGTGACATGTTTAACACTGTTATGGACTCCTAATAACATATAAAAAAGTGCCAGCAAGTGTTAAACATGCTAACAACATACTAGAAACATGCTAAAACATGCTAGCAAACTCTTAGCCAAGTGCTAAAGCATGCTATTATTGCAATTAAATAGGAATTTGCTGTAACTCAGGCATGGAATGTCCAATCTGCCCCAAACTTCACACTTTTGATAAGAGTCATGGCCTGAACACATCTACATGAGAATGTTCAGTTATAGTAATAGCGCCACCAACTGGCAACAGGAAGTGACATGTTTAACACGTTGATGCCGTTCTAGCAACATGTTAAAAATGCCATTGAGTTCTAAACATGCTAGAAACATGTTAAAACATGCTTAAATGCTTAGCTAAGTTCTAAAGAATGCTAATTCAATGAAACATGACTTTGTTGTTACTCAAGAAGGCAATGTCCAATTTGCACCAAACTTCACACGTTTGATAAGAGTTCTGTCCTGAACACACATCCATGCTCATATTCAGTTATAGTCATAACGCCACCTACTGGCAACAGAAACTGACATGGTTAACACAGTAATGCAGTACTAACCACATAATTATTGTGTACTGAGCATGCTAGAAACAGACTAAACATGCTAGCAACACTTAGCTGAGTCATGAAGCATGCTATTATCACCATTATACAAAACATTTTGTAACTGACTTTGACATACTCTTACTATATATCCCTCCTTAAATGTACATTTCCCAACCATGCTCTGCCTTCCTAAAGCCACCGAGTGTTGATGGCACGGGTGCGAGGGCCCTTTCATCGCTGCTTGCAGCTTTAATTATTATTATTATTATTCTTCTTCTTCTTCTTCTCCGCATTTAATTGCATTTTTGAGGGCCTAAACATGCTCGAAAACTCACAAAACTTTGCACACGCGTCAGAACTGGCGAAAATTTACATCTGATATAGGTTTCAGAATTGGACGGGGCAAAATGGCTCGATAGCGCCACCTATAAAAGTTCAACGGAGTGCGCCTCCCGCAACGTTCCACGTACGTGCACGAAATTCGGTACATACATGTAATGACCTAATACCTACAAAAAAGTCTCTTGGAGCATAGCCCTAAACACAACAGGAAGTCAGCCATTTTGAACTTCCTCTCAGATTTTTGTGCAGTTTTTGCCATTTTCAGGCCTCGTACTTTAACGAACTCCTCCTACAGTTTTAATCTGATCATCTTCAAATTTGGTGAGTGTAATCTTAAGGCCTTTGCGACGTTAAATTGCGAAGATCTTGAGTTTTCGTCAAAGGGCGGGTCCTCGGCGGCCTGACAAATTTCGATGTTTCGCCATGAAACAGGAAGTTGCTGTAACTCAGGCATGGAATGTCCAATCTGCCCCAAACTTCACACTTTTGATAAGCGTTCTGTCCTGAACACATGACCATGCTCATATTCAGTTACAGTCATAGCGCCACCTGCTGGCAACAGGAAGTGACATGTTTAACACTGATATGGACTCCTAATAACATATAAAAAAGTGCCAGCAAGTGCTAAACATGCTAACAACATAATAGAAGCATGCTAAAACATGCTAGCAAACTCTTAGCTAAGTGCTAAAGCATGCTATTATTGCAATTAAATAGGAATTTGCTGTAACTCAGGCATGGAATGTCCAATCTGCCCCAAACTTCACACTTTTGATAAGCGTTCTGTCCTGAACACATCTACATGAGAAAATTCAGTTATAGTAATAGCGCCACCTACTGGTAACAGGAAGTGACATGTTTAACACTCTTGTGGTCTCCTAATAACATATAAAAAAGAGCCAACAAGTGCTAAACAGGTTAGCAACATACTAGAAACATGCTAGCAAACACTTAGCTAAGTGCTAAAGCATGCTATTACTGCAATTAAATAGGAATTTGCTGTAACTCAGGCATGTAATGTCCAATCTGCCCCAAACTTCACACATTTGATAAGAATCATGGCCTGAACACATGTCTATGCTCAAATTCAGTTATAGTAATAGCACCACCTACTGGCAACAGGAAGTGACATGTTTAACACTTTGATGCCGTTCTAGCAACATGTTAAAAATGCCATTGAGTTCTATACATGCTAGAAACATGTTAAAACATGCTAGCAGTACTTAGCTAAGTGCTAAACCATGCTAATTCAATGAAACAGGACTTTGTTGTTACTCAAGAAGGCAATGTACAATCTACCCCAAACTTCACACGTTTGATAAGAGTTATCTCTTGAACACATGTCCATGCTCATATTTAGTTATAGTCATAGCGCCACCTGCTGGCAACAGGAAGTGACGTTTAACACTGTTCTTGACTCCTAATAACATATAAAAAAATGCAAGTAGGTGCTAAACATCCTACCAACATACTAGAGACTTGCTAAAACATACTAGCAAACACTTAGCTAAGTGCTAAAGAATGATATTACTGCAATTAAATATGAATTTGCTGTAACTCAGGCAAGGAATGTCCAATCTGCCCCAAACTTCACACTTTTGATAAGCGTTCTGTCCTGAACACATGATCATGCTTACAGTCATAGCGCCACCTGCTGGCAGCAGGAAGTGACATGTTTAACACTGTTATGGACTCCTAATAACATATAAAAAAGTGCCAGCAAGTGCTAAACATGCTAACAACATACTAGAAACATGCTAAAACATGCTAGCAAACTCTTAGCTAAGTGCTAAAGCATGCTATTATTGCAATTAAATAGGAATTTGCTGTAATTCAGGCATGGAATGTCCAATCTGCCCCAAACTTCACACATTTGATAAGAATCATGGCCTGAACACATGTCTATGCTCAAATTCAGTTATAGTAATAGCGCCACCTACTGGCAACAGGAAGTGACATGTTTAACACTTTTATGCCGTTCTAGCAACATGTTAAAAATGCCATTGAGTTCTAAACATGCTAGAAACATGTTAAAACATGCTAACAATGCTTAGCTAAGTGCTAAAGAATGTTAATTCAATGAAACATGACTTTGTTGTTACTCAAGAAGGCAATGTCCAATTTGCACCAAACTTCACACGTTTGATAAGAGTTCTGTCCTGAACACACATCCATGCTCATATTCAGTTATAGCCATAACGCCACCTACTGGCAACAGAAACTGACATGGTTAACACCGTAATGCAGTACTAACCACATAATTATTGTGTACTAAGCATGCTAGAAACAGACTAAACATGCTAGCAACACTTAGCTGAGTCATGAAGCATGCTATTATCACCATTATACAAAACATTTTGTAACTGACTTTGACATACTCTTACTATATATACCTCCTTAAATGTACATTTCCCAACCATGCTCTGTCTTCCTAAAGCCACCGAGTGTTGATGGCACGGGTGCGAGGGCCCTTTCATCGCTGCTTGCAGCTTTAATTAGGGCCCGAGCACCGATGGTGTGAGGACCCTCTTGGAATTGCTCTGTTTATTAGGGCCCGAGCACCGATGGTGTGAGGACCCTCTTGGAATTGCTCTGTTTATTATTATTATTATTATTCTTCTCCGCATTGAATTGCATTTTTGAGGGCCTAAACATGCGCGAAAACTCACGAAACTTTGCACACGCGTCAGAACTGGCGAAAATTTACATCTGATATAGGTTTCAGAATTGGACGGGGCAAAATGGCTCGATAGCGCCACCTATAAAAGTTCAACGGAGTGCGCCTCCTGCAACGTTCCACGTACGTGCACGAAATTCGGTACATACGTGTAATGACCTAATACCTACAAAAAAGTCTCTTGGAGCATAGCCCTAAACACAACAGGAAGTCAGCCATTTTGAACTTCCTCTCAGATTTTTGTGCAGTTTTTGCCATTTTCAGGCCTCGTACTTTAACGAACTCCTCCTACAGTTTTAATCTGATCATCTTCAAATTTGGTGAGTGTAATCTTAAGGCCTTTGCGACGTTAAATTGCGAAGATCTTGAGTTTTCGTCGAAGGGCGGGTCCTCGGCGGCCTTACAAATTTCGATGTTTCGCCATGAAACAGGAAGTTGCTGTAACTCAGGCATGGAATGTCCAATCTCCCCCAAACTTCACACGTTTGATAAGAGTTCTGTCCTGAACACATGGCCATGCTCATATTCAGTTATAGTCATAGCGCCACCTGCTGGCAACAGGAAGTGACATGTTTAACACTGTTATGGACTCCTAATAACATATAAAAAAGTGCCAGCAAGTGCGAAACATGCTAACAACATACTAGAAGCATGCTAAAACATGCTAGCAAACTCTTAGCTAAGTGCTAAAGCATGCTATTATTGCAATTAAATAGGAATTTGCTGTAACTCAGGCATGGAATGTCCAATCTGCCCCAAACTTCACACTTTTGATAAGCGTTCTGTCCTGAACACATCTACATGATAATATTCAGTTATAGTAATAGCGCCACCTACTGGCAACAGGAAGTGTCATGTTTAACACGTTGATGCCATTCTAGCAACATGTTAAAAATGCCATTGAGGTCTAAACATGCTAGAAACATGTTAAAACATGCTAGCAATACTTAGCTAAGTGCTAAAGCATGCTAATTCAATGAAACAGGATGTTGTTGTTACTCAAGAAGGCAATGTCCAATATGCGCCAAACTTCACACTTTTAATAAACGTTCTGTCCTGAACACATGACCATGCTCATATTCAGTTACAGTCATAGTGCCACCTGCTGGCAACAGGAAGTGACATGTTAAACACTGTTGTGGACATATAAAAACATATAAAAAAAGTGCCAGCAAGTGCTAAACATGCTAACAACATACTAGAAACATGCTAAAACATGCTAGCAAACACTTAGCTAAGTGCTAAAGCATGCTATTGCTGCAATTAAATAGGAATTTGCTGTAACACAGGCATGGAATGTCCAATCTGCCCCAAACTTCACACGTTTGATAAGAGTCATGGCCTGAACACATCTACATGAGAATATTCAGTTATAGTAATAGTGCCACCTGCTGTCAACAGGAAGTGACATGTTTAACACTGTTGTGGTCTCCTAATAACATATATAAAAGAGCCAGCAAGTGCTAAACAGGTTAGCAACATACTAGAAACATGCTAGCAAACACTTAGCTAAGTGATAAAGCATGCTATTACTGCAATTAAATAGGAATTTGCTGTAACTCAGGCATGGAACGTCCAATCTGCCCCAAACTTCACATGTTTGATAAGAATCATGGCCTGAACGCATGCCTATGCTCAAATTCAGTTATAGTAATAGCGCCACCTACTGGCAACAGGAAGTGACATGTTTAACACGTTGATGCCGTTCTAGCAACATGTTAAAAATGCCATTGAGTTCTAAACATGCTAGAAACATATTAAAACATGCTAGCAATACTTAGCTAAGTGCTAAAGCATGCTAATTCAATGAAACAGGACTTTGTTGTTACTCAAGAAGGCAATGTACAATCTACCCCAAACGTCACACGTTTGATAAGAGTTATCTCTTGAACACATGTCCATGCTCATATTTAGTTATAGTCATAGCGCCACCTGCTGGCAACAGGAAGTGACGTTTAACACTGTTCTTGACTCCTAATAACATATAAAAAAATGCCAGTAGGTGCTAAACATCCTACCAACATACTAGAGACATGCTAAAACATAATAGCAAACACTTAGCTAAGTGCTAAAGAATGATATTACTGCAATTAAATATGAATTTGCTGTAACTCAGGCATGGAATGTCCAATCTGCCCCAAACTTCACACTTTTGATAAGCGTTCTGTCCTGAACACATGACCATGCTTATATTCAGTTACAGTCATAGCGCCACCTGCTGGCAACAGGAAGTGACATGTTTAACACTGTTGTGGACTCCTAATAACATATAAAAAAGTGCCAGCAAGTGTTAAACATGCTAACAACATACTAGAAACATGCTAAAACATGCTAGCAAACTCTTAGCCAAGTGCTAAAGCATGCTATTATTGCAATTAAATAGGAATTTGCTGTAACTCAGGCATGGAATGTCCAATCTGCCCCAAACTTCACACTTTTGATAAGAGTCATGGCCTGAACACATCTACATGAGAATGTTCAGTTATAGTAATAGCGCCACCAACTGGCAACAGGAAGTGACATGTTTAACACGTTGATGCCGTTCTAGCAACATGTTAAAACATGCTAACAATGCTTAGCTAAGTTCTAAAGAATGCTAATTCAATGAAACATGACTTTGTTGTTACTCAAGAAGGCAATGTCCAATTTGCACCAAACTTCACATGTTTGATAAGAGTTCTGTCCTGAACACACATCCATGCTCATATTCAGTTATAGTCATAACGCCACCTACTGGCAACAGAAACTGACATGGTTAACACAGTAATGCAGTACTAACCACATAATTATTGTGTACTAAGCATGCTAGAAACAGACTGAACATGCTAGCAACACTTAGCTGAGTCATGAAGCATGCTATTATCACCATTATACAAAACATTTTGTAACTGACTTTGACATACTCTTACTATATATACCTCCTTAAATGTACATTTCCCAACCATGCTCTGCCTTCCTAAAGCCACCGAGTGTTGATGGCACGGGTGCGAGGGCCCTTTCATCGCTGCTTGCAGCTTTAATTATTATTATTATTATTCTTCTCCGCATTGAATTGCATTTTTGAGGGCCTAAACATGCGCGAAAACTCACGAAACTTTGCACACGCGTCAGAACTGGCGAAAATTTACATCTGATATAGGTTTCAGAATTGGACGGGGCAAAATGGCTCGATAGCGCCACCTATAAAAGTTCAACGGAGTGCGCCTCCTGCAACGTTCCACGTACGTGCACGAAATTCGGTACATACGTGTAATGACCTAATACCTACAAAAAAGTCTCTTGGAGCATAGCCCTAAACACAACAGGAAGTCAGCCATTTTGAACTTCCTCTCAGATTTTTGTGCAGTTTTTGCCATTTTCAGGCCTCGTACTTTAACGAACTCCTCCTACAGTTTTAATCTGATCATCTTCAAATTTGGTGAGTGTAATCTTAAGGCCTTTGCGACGTTAAATTGCGAAGATCTTGAGTTTTCGTCGAAGGGCGGGTCCTCGGCGGCCTTACAAATTTCGATGTTTCGCCATGAAACAGGAAGTTGCTGTAACTCAGGCATGGAATGTCCAATCTCCCCCAAACTTCACACGTTTGATAAGAGTTCTGTCCTGAACACATGGCCATGCTCATATTCAGTTATAGTCATAGCGCCACCTGCTGGCAACAGGAAGTGACATGTTTAACACTGTTATGGACTCCTAATAACATATAAAAAAGTGCCAGCAAGTGCGAAACATGCTAACAACATACTAGAAGCATGCTAAAACATGCTAGCAAACTCTTAGCTAAGTGCTAAAGCATGCTATTATTGCAATTAAATAGGAATTTGCTGTAACTCAGGCATGGAATGTCCAATCTGCCCCAAACTTCACACTTTTGATAAGCGTTCTGTCCTGAACACATCTACATGATAATATTCAGTTATAGTAATAGCGCCACCTACTGGCAACAGGAAGTGTCATGTTTAACACGTTGATGCCATTCTAGCAACATGTTAAAAATGCCATTGAGGTCTAAACATGCTAGAAACATGTTAAAACATGCTAGCAATACTTAGCTAAGTGCTAAAGCATGCTAATTCAATGAAACAGGATGTTGTTGTTACTCAAGAAGGCAATGTCCAATATGCGCCAAACTTCACACTTTTAATAAACGTTCTGTCCTGAACACATGACCATGCTCATATTCAGTTACAGTCATAGTGCCACCTGCTGGCAACAGGAAGTGACATGTTAAACACTGTTGTGGACATATAAAAACATATAAAAAAAGTGCCAGCAAGTGCTAAACATGCTAACAACATACTAGAAACATGCTAAAACATGCTAGCAAACACTTAGCTAAGTGCTAAAGCATGCTATTGCTGCAATTAAATAGGAATTTGCTGTAACACAGGCATGGAATGTCCAATCTGCCCCAAACTTCACACGTTTGATAAGAGTCATGGCCTGAACACATCTACATGAGAATATTCAGTTATAGTAATAGCGCCACCTGCTGTCAACAGGAAGTGACATGTTTAACACTGTTGTGGTCTCCTAATAACATATATAAAAGAGCCAGCAAGTGCTAAACAGGTTAGCAACATACTAGAAACATGCTAGCAAACACTTAGCTAAGTGATAAAGCATGCTATTACTGCAATTAAATAGGAATTTGCTGTAACTCAGGCATGGAACGTCCAATCTGCCCCAAACTTCACATGTTTGATAAGAATCATGGCCTGAACGCATGCCTATGCTCAAATTCAGTTATAGTAATAGCGCCACCTACTGGCAACAGGAAGTGACATGTTTAACACGTTGATGCTGTTCTAGCAACATGTTAAAAATGCCATTGAGTTCTAAACATGCTAGAAACATATTAAAACATGCTAGCAATACTTAGCTAAGTGCTAAAGCATGCTAATTCAATGAAACAGGACTTTGTTGTTACTCAAGAAGGCAATGTACAATCTACCCCAAACGTCACACGTTTGATAAGAGTTATCTCTTGAACACATGTCCATGCTCATATTTAGTTATAGTCATAGCGCCACCTGCTGGCAACAGGAAGTGACGTTTAACACTGTTCTTGACTCCTAATAACATATAAAAAAATGCCAGTAGGTGCTAAACATCCTACCAACATACTAGAGACATGCTAAAACATAATAGCAAACACTTAGCTAAGTGCTAAAGAATGATATTACTGCAATTAAATATGAATTTGCTGTAACTCAGGCATGGAATGTCCAATCTGCCCCAAACTTCACACTTTTGATAAGCGTTCTGTCCTGAACACATGACCATGCTTATATTCAGTTACAGTCATAGCGCCACCTGCTGGCAACAGGAAGTGACATGTTTAACACTGTTGTGGACTCCTAATAACATATAAAAAAGTGCCAGCAAGTGTTAAACATGCTAACAACATACTAGAAACATGCTAAAACATGCTAGCAAACTCTTAGCCAAGTGCTAAAGCATGCTATTATTGCAATTAAATAGGAATTTGCTGTAACTCAGGCATGGAATGTCCAATCTGCCCCAAACTTCACACTTTTGATAAGAGTCATGGCCTGAACACATCTACATGAGAATGTTCAGTTATAGTAATAGCGCCACCAACTGGCAACAGGAAGTGACATGTTTAACACGTTGATGCCGTTCTAGCAACATGTTAAAACATGCTAACAATGCTTAGCTAAGTTCTAAAGAATGCTAATTCAATGAAACATGACTTTGTTGTTACTCAAGAAGGCAATGTCCAATTTGCACCAAACTTCACATGTTTGATAAGAGTTCTGTCCTGAACACACATCCATGCTCATATTCAGTTATAGTCATAACGCCACCTACTGGCAACAGAAACTGACATGGTTAACACAGTAATGCAGTACTAACCACATAATTATTGTGTACTAAGCATGCTAGAAACAGACTGAACATGCTAGCAACACTTAGCTGAGTCATGAAGCATGCTATTATCACCATTATACAAAACATTTTGTAACTGACTTTGACATACTCTTACTATATATACCTCCTTAAATGTACATTTCCCAACCATGCTCTGCCTTCCTAAAGCCACCGAGTGTTGATGGCACGGGTGCGAGGGCCCTTTCATCGCTGCTTGCAGCTTTAATTATTATTATTATTATTATTCTCCGCATTGAATTGCATTTTTGAGGGCCTAAACATGCGCGAAAACTCACGAAACTTTGCACACGCGTCAGAACTGGCGAAAATTTACATCTGATATAGGTTTCAGAATTGGACGGGGCAAAATGGCTCGATAGCGCCACCTATAAAAGTTCAACGGAGTGCGCATCCCGCATCGTTCCACGTACGTGCACGAAATTCGGTACATACGTGTAATGACCTAATACCTACAAAAAAGTCTCTTGGAGCATAGCCCTAAACACAACAGGAAGTCAACCATTTTGAACTTCCTCTCAGATTTTTGTGCAGTTTTTGCCATTTTCAGGCCTCGTACTTTAACGAACTCCTCCTACAGTTTTAATCTGATCATCTTCAAATTTGGTGAGTGTAATCTTAAGGCCTTTGCGACGTTAAATTGCGAAGATCTTGAGTTTTCGTCGAAGGGCGGGTCCTCGGCGGCCTTACAAATTTCGATGTTTCGCCATGAAACAGGAAGTTGCTGTAACTCAGGCATGGAATGTCCAATCTGCCCCAAACTTCACACGTTTGATAAGAGTTCTGTCCTGAACACATGGCCATGCTCATATTCAGTTATAGTCATAGCGCCACCTGCTGGCAACAGGAAGTGTCATGTTTAACACGTTGATGCCATTCTAGCAACATGTTAAAAATGCCATTGAGGTCTAAACATGCTAGAAACATGTTAAAACATGCTAGCTAATGTTAAAACATGCTAGCAATACTTAGCTAAGTGGTAAAGCATGCTAATTCAATGAAACAGGATGTTGTTGTTACTCAAGAAGGCAATGTCCAATCTGCGCCAAACTTCACACTTTTAATAAACGTTCTGTCCTGAACACATGACCATGCTCATATTCAGTTACAGTCATAGTGCCACCTGCTGGCAACAGGAAGTGACATGTTAAACACTGTTGTGGACATATAAAAACATATAAAAAAAGTGCCAGCAAGTGCTAAACATGCTAACAACATACTAGAAACATGCTAAAACATGCTAGCAAACACTTAGCTAAGTGCTAAAGCATGCTATTGCTGCAATTAAATAGGAATTTGCTGTAACACAGGCATGGAATGTCAAATCTGCCCCAAACTTCACACTTTTGATAAGCATTCTGTCCTGAACACATCTACATGAGAACATTCAGTTATAGTAATAGCGCCACCTACTGGTAACAGGAAGTGTCATGTTTAACACGTTGATGCAATTCTAGCAACATGTTAAAAATGCCATTGACTTCTAAACATGCTAGAAACATGTTAAAACATGCTAGCAATACTTAGCTAAGTGCTAAAGCATGCTAATTCAATGAAACAGGATGTTGTTGTTACCCAAGAAGGCAATGTCCAATCTGCCCCAAACTTCACACTTTTAATAAACGTTCTGTCTTAAACACATGACCATGCTCATATTCAGTTACAGTCATAGCGCCACCTGCTGGCAACAGGAAGTGACATGTTAAACACTTTTGTGGACATATAAAAACATATAAAAAAAGTGCCAGCAAGTGCTAAACATGCTAACAACATACTAGAAACATGCTAAAACATGCTAGCAAACACTTAGCTAAGTGCTAAAGCATGCTATTACTGTAATTAAATATGAATTTGCTGTAACTCAGGCATGGAATGTCCAATATGCCCCAAACATCACACATTTGATAAGAATCATGGCCTGAACACAAGTCTATGCTCAAATTCAGTTATAGTAATAGCGCCACCTACTGGCAACAAGAAGTGACATGTTTAACACGTTGATGCCGTTCTAGCAACATGTTAAAAATGCCATTGAGTTCTAAACATGCTAGAAACATGTTAAAACATGCTAGCAATACTTAGCTAAGTGCTAAAGCATGCTAATTCAATGAAACAGGACTTTGTTGTTACTCAAGAAGGCAATGTACAATCTACCCCAAACTTCACACATTTGATAAGAGTTATCTCTTGAACACATGTCCATGCTCATATTTAGTTGTAGTCATAGCGCCACCTGCTGGCAACAGGAAGTGACGTTTAACACTGTTCTTGACTCCTAATAACATATAAAAAAATGCCAGTAGGTGCTAAACATCCTACCAACATACTAGAGACATGCTAAAACATACTAGCAAACACTTAGCTAAGTGCTAAAGAATGATATTACTGCAATTAAATATGAATTTGCTGTAACTCAGGCATGGAATGTCCAATCTGCCCCAAACTTCACACTTTTGATAAGTGTTCTGTACTGAACACATGGACATGCTTATATTCAGTTACAGTCATAGCTCCACCTGCTCTGCCCTACAAAGGCAAAAGACCTTAAGTCGCTAGAGTGTGGAACTGAGAAAAATGACTTTAAAGATTTTTAGTTGTCTCGCCAAATTAATTATAGGTAGGACACTGGAAATCTGGCAAATAGATGTTTTAGTAATGGAAATTATATACATAAAAAAATCTTGAGCTCAAACTTGACTTTTGACCACTATTTTAAAGTTACTGTACTCTGCCTTTGTATTGTCAGCAAAAAGTGAGAAGTCATGCCAAGGCAAAAGGCAGTAACTTCCACATTATCAATATTTAGTTGCTGATCACCATTAACAAAATCATTATAGTACACACCTGTATAAAATCTAGTGATCATGGCATTTATTTTGTATGATTTACAATTATTTATAGCCATCTACTTATTGCTATCCTGTGCTTTGGTTGCATTCTGATGGCATTATTAATACATTTGACATGACAAAATACCTCCTATTAGTCCAGTGTTAACTCGACCGCGTTTAGGGCGGGGCTGAAGGCGAAGTTTTGGCACTCTGCCAGCTAGTTTGCCGAGCTTTAATTCTTGGTTGTATTCATCTGATACGGCAATGTGTAACATTTTTCTGTCAACTCTGCATAATCCTTCGCGATCGATATCGCACGTTTGTCGATGGAGCAGACCATACTAAATGTTCTGACCGCTCTGAGGACATCAGAAGTTAGAGCGACTGATGGCAGCTGTACAAAGTACACAGGCTACACCGTAATTTTAATTTTAATGGACATTAAAACAAAGGCAGATAACCGTACAGTCTGGTAGGTAGCATTATTTGATTGAACACCGGCACAGTAACTTCATATTGACGCGCGGCTAAACAAAGGCAGAACACCGTAACTCGTAATTTGAGCGTTCCAAAACAAAGCCAAAGAGCGGTAACTGATGTTACGGTGTTCTGCCTTGGTTTCTCATGGGCTTTTGGAAGTTACTGTTAAGACAAATCATTATTTTCTCGATAAAAAAACGGAATTGATTCAAGATACTTGTCCACATGATAAAGAAGGTCTTGAATGTGCCAAAAATATAAATAACTCATTTTCGACAAAAAACGAAGTTACGGTCTTTTGCCTTTGCACGGCAGTGCTGGAAACAGGAAGTGACATGTTTAACACTGTTATGGACTCCTAATAACATATCAAAAAGTGCCAGCAAGTGCTAAACATGCTAACAACATACTAGAAACATGCTAAAACATGCTAGCAAACTCTTAGCTAAGTGCTAAAGCATGCTATTATTGCAATTAAATAGGAATTTGCTGTAACTCAGGCATGGAATGTCCAATCTGCCCCAAACTTCACACTTTTGATAAGAGTCATGGCCTGAACACATCTACATGAGAATGTTCAGTTATAGTAATAGCGCCACCTACTGGCAACAGGAAGTGACATGTTTAACACGTTGATGCCGTTCTAGCAACATGTTAAAAATGCCATTGAGTTCTAAACATGCTAGAAACATGTTAAAACATGCTAACAATGCTTAGCTAAATGCTAAAGAATGCTAATTCAATGAAACATGACTTTGTTGTTACTCAAGAAGGCAATGTCCAATTTGCACCAAACTTCACACGTTTGATAAGAGTTCTGTCCTGAACACACATCCATGCTCATATTCAGTTATAGTCATAACGCAACCTACTGGCAACAGAAACTGACATGGTTAACACAGTAATGCAGTACTAACCACTAAATTGTTGTGTACTGAGCATGCTAGAAACAGACTAAACAAGCTAGCAACACTTAGCTGAGTCATGAAGCATGCTATTATCACCATTATACAAAACATTTTGTAACTGACTTTGACATACTCTTACTATATATACCTCCTTAAATGTACATTTCCCAACCATGCTCTGTCTTCCTAAAGCCACAGAGTGTTGATGGCACGGGTGCGAGGGCCCTTTCATCGCTGCTTGCAGCTTTAATTATTATTATTATTATTATTATTATTATTATTATTATTGTTCTTCAAGGGTTCGGGGGCTTTTGGGGCCCTTAACGTGCTCAAAAACTCATGAAACTTTGCACACAGGTCAGAAGCTGCGGCCATTAGTGCCGGGTTGAAGATGGTACCTGGGCGTGGCAGGGGGGCTCGACAGCGCCCCCTTGAATGGGGTCCGAGTGCGGTCCGAAAACTTGGTCCATATACCAAACACTCTTGCATGAATTAATATGAAACTCGGTACACATATAGATCTTATTGGGCTGAACAACTTTCGTGCTCTAAGTTTTACGCCAGCCCAACAGGAAGTCGGCTATTATGGGTTGTTTGGAAAACGCATGCTGTGGAATTTGATGTACTCCTCCTAGGAAATTCATCCATTCGCCTCCAAACTCGGTGTGCATGAAGTCAAGACATTGAGGATGATAAATTGCGGACGAATTTTTGATATCTCAAACGGTTTGGCCGTGGCGAGGAAACGAATTTATGGCGAATAATGGGACACAGGAAGTGTATTATAACTTCTGCATACATTAACTGATCTTGATAAAACTTCAGCAGTGTGTTCGTGGTCAGAGGCCGATCACATTGATGTGACTATTGTGAGTCAAAGTTATAGCGCCACCAACTGGCAGCAGGAATGTGTCCCTTTCAAAATGCTTTGAAATCACCCTCTTATTTTTACCCGATTTGCTTTAAACTTTATGTGTATAATGTAAACACACAGCAGATGTAGACCTGTGAAAGGATTTTTGATATCTTTAATACTGTTGCCATGGCAACGCTTCAAACTTTAATATTCTTTTTTGATGCTTTTGAGACTCTTAACATACTTGAAATTGGATGAAACTCGACAGACACATCACATTTATTAGCCCGTAGACATGTGCAAAGTTTCAGAAACGGGCATGGTGAGGGGCTCAGTAGCGCCACCTTTACTCATAAGTGGGGGGGTTAGTTTTATCAACAGCAACAAAACTTGGTATGTGTATTGTTCTCATCAAGACGGACAACTTTCTAATTGACATTAACTATCTCCGACCAACAGGAAGAGAGATATTTTGGTTTGAATGTGGATTTTCTGAAGAATTTTCTCTCCCTCTCTCTGTGTCTCTGTGTGTGTGAGGGGACGGGGGGATTTGACTATTGCTTTTATATTGTTAATCAAGGTTTCAGGGGCTTTTGGGGTCCTTAACGTGCTCAAAAACTCTTGAAACTTTGCACACAAGTCAGAACCGCAGCTCAACAGCGCCCCCTTGAACGGGGTCCCAAAACTTGGTCCATAGATCAAACACGCTTGCATGAATTAATATGAAACTCGGTACACATATAGATCTCATCGTGCCGAACAACTTTCCCCGGTCAAGTTTTACGCCAGCCCAACAGGAAGTCGGCTATTATGGGTTGTTTGGAAAATGCTTGCTGTGGAATGTGAAATACTCCTCCTAGAAAATTCACCGTGTCCCCTCCAAACTCGGTGTGCATGAAGTCAAGACATTGAGGATTCTAAATTGCGGACGGATTTTTGATATCTCGAACGGTTTGGTCGTGGTGAGGAAACGCATTTATGGCGAGAAAAGAGAAACACGAAGTGGTATAACTTCTGCATACATTAACTGATCTTGATGAAACTTCAGCAGTGTGTTCGTGGTAAGAGGCCGATCAGATGGATGTAACTATTGTGAGTCAAAGTTATAGCGCCACCAACTGGCAGCAGGAAGTGTGTCACTTTCTAAATGTTTTTGACAAAAGTGGGGGGGTTACCCACAATTACAAAAATCAGTAAGTATATTGGTCTCATCGAGCTGGACAACTTTCTAATTTACAGTCATTAGCTTGGACCAACAGGAAGTCAGATATTTTGGTTTGAATGTGGATTTATTTGCAAATTCAGCCTCTGCATTTTTACCCACTCCTGCTAAGTGGTTTATTTTATTCACACCAAACTTTTTCAACATGATGAAAATACATTAAAGATGCTAAATTGTGAACGGATATTGAATATCTCAAACGGTTTTGCTATGGCGAGGGATTAAAGTAATGTACAAAAAGGAAACACTAAAAGCCTCATATCTTTAAAAATGTAATTATACACCATTTATTTCTATATAAAAGTATACAAATATCACAACTAAACCCATTTTATTCTTTTTTTTTAATTTAAGAATTATTTATAAGTTTAAAAATAGTAATTGTACTATTTAGTCCCATAAAATCAAGTCATACATAGGGCTATACTGCCCTCTTGTGTTCAAAATCAGGTAGGCCTATTGTATCTATCTAAAAATATACTAGGTATATGACGGTGAGAATATTTTACCACCGGTTAATCAACGTGTGACACCGCCTGGGGGCTTTTGAATTGCCAACTTAAAACCGAAAGTAAAATATGTTTGTCTGCACTGATATTGATAGTGGTTGAGCGAGCGTTTCAAATGAATTCCTATGGAAGTAGGAATTAACTGAAAAACGTTTACTCTGTTCTGCTCGTTCCTCGCCGTGGACGTGCACCGTTATGAATGCCCGTGCAGTCGTGAGCATTTTAGTTTAATTTTAAAATTAGCGCCTTTCAGGGGGTGGATTGCTTGAAATTATTTTACAAAAGCACGATGTTGTGTTTTATTGCGACTGTACACAAATATAAGTTAACACTTTGCAGTTTGAATGTCGTCCTGTATAATGACGGACTATGTTTTTATGAGTCCACTGTTCAATCGCGCCCACGCCACACACACACACACGGTTTACTATCTTTGTGGGGACTCTCCATAGACTTAATGGTTTTTATACTGTACAAACTGTATATTCTATCTCCTTACACTTACCCTACCCCTAAACCTACCCATCACAGAAAACTTTCTGCATTTTTACATTTCCAAAAAAACTCATTCTGTATGATTTATAAGCTTGTTTACCCATGGGGACCTCTATTTAGGTCCCCACTGTGACACGAGTCCCCATGAGTCTGTGTGCATTCAGGTTGAAGTCCCCACCGGGATAGAAAAACATGAACACACACACACACATTCCAGCATTGCAATCTTGACATCGCAGCCTGTTCATTGTAGACTTAATAAAATATAATAATAAAATAGTCAACCTAACATATAAAAATTACACTGCTCTTAATAGTCAGTAGTACAATTCGTACATTCACAGTAAGCACTGCTCCACTGTGATGTTTCCAAGTACATTTTTGCGCGTGTGAAGAGGATGATGTTTTCCGTCGATATTGGAACACGAGTGAAGTACAAAGCCTATAATAAAGAATAGTTTAGCATCCAAATACATGGCAAATGTTGAAACATTTTGATTCTAATGAGAGGGTTACGTGAGCCCAACACTGCTTACTTTCGTTTTTTTTTTTTACATTAAATTTAAAGGATTTGTTGTGGAATATTTTGAGTGCATCATAAAATCAGAATAAGGTAAGTCAAGTAATATTTGCTGTCTTTTATATATTTATATATGTATATGTGTATATATATATATGTGTGTGTATATATATATATATATATACATATATATATATATATATATATATAGCTGCGAGCAGCGATGAAGGGCCAAAGCCGGCGGTACCGCCACCCCGGTGCCTTTAGGTAACTAAAGGCCCCGGGGCTGCGGTGCCACCGGCTTGGGCCCGTAATCGCTGCTCGCAGCTATATTTTATTATTATTATTATTTATTATTTTTCTGTCAACCTTTCGGCCACTTTTGGGGCCCTTAACATGCTCGAAAACTCTTGAAACTTTGCACACGGGTCAGAACCCGCGGCCATCAGGGCCGGACTGAAGCTGGTACCCGGGCGTGGCAGGGGGGCTCGACAGCGCCCCCTGGAATGGTGTCCGAAAACTTGGTCCATAAATCAAACACGCTTGCATATAATAATATGAAACTCGGTACACATATAGATCTCATCAGGCCGAACAACTTTCGTGCTCTAAGTTTTACAAAAGCCCAACAGGAAGTCAACTATTATGGGTTGTTTGAAAAACGCATCCTCTGGAATTTGAAATACTCCTCCTAGAAAATTCGTCCAATCGCAACCAAACTCGGTGTGCATGAAGACAAGACATTGAGGATGCTAAATTGTGGACGGATTTTTGATATCTCAAACGGTTTGGCCGTGGCGAGGAAACGAATTTATGGCGAGAAAAGAGAAACAGGAAGGGTGTTATAACTTCTGCATACATTGACTGATCTTGATAAAACTTCAGCAGTGTGTTCATGGTAAAAGGCCGATCACATGGATGTGACAATTGTGAGTCAAAGTTATAGCGCCACCAACTGGCAGCAGGAAGTGTGTCACTTTCAAAATGCTTTGAAATCCCCCTCTTATATTTACCCGATTTGCTTTAAACTTTATGTGTATAATATAGACACACGGCAGATGTAGACCTGTGAAAGGATTACTGATATCTTAGATACTGTTGTTGTGGCAACGCATCAAACTTTAATATTATTTTCAGATGCTTTTGAGACTCTTCACATGTTTGAAAATGCATGAAACTCGACAGACACATCACATTTATTATCCAGTAGACATGTGCAAAGTTTCAGAAACGGGCGTGGTGGAATGGCTCAGTAGCGCCACCTTTAGTCAAAAATGGGGGCTTAGTTTTTCATAGAATTACAAAACTTGTTATGTATATTGTTCTCATCAAACCGGACAACTTTCTAATTTACAGTTATTAGCTCAGACCATCAGAAAGTCAGATATTTTGTTTTTAATGTGGATTTTCTGGAGAATTTTCTCTCTCTCTCTGTCTCTGTGTGTGTGTAGAGGGGGTGGGGGGGATTTGTCTATTCCATTTAATCTTTGTTTTTCATGGTTTCAGGGGCTTTTGGGGCCCTTAACATGCTCAAAAACTCTTGAAACTTTGCACACAGGTCAGAGCCCACGGTCATCAGGGCCGGGCTGAAGCTGGTACCCGGGCGTGGCAGGGGGGGCTCAACAGCACCCCCTTGAACACGTTCTGAAAACTTGGTCCATATATCAAAAACTCTTGCATGAATTAATATGAAACTCGGTACACATATAGATCTCATCGGGCCGAACAACTTCCGCACTATTATTCCGCACTAAATTATTAGCTCCGCCCAACAGGAAGTCAGATATTTTGGTTTGAATATGTTTACCCACTCCTCTTAAGTGGTTTATTTTATTCCCACCAAACTTTTTCAACATGATGAAAATACATTAAAGATGCTAAATTACAGATAAAAAACAGATAATAAATATCTCAAACGGTTTTGCTATGGCGAGGGATTAAAGTAATGTCAAAAAAGGAAACACTAAAAGCCTTATATCTTCTAAAAATGTAATTACACACCATTTATTTCTATATAAAATTATACAAATATTAGAACTAAACTCATTTTATTCTGTTTTTGCAATTCAAGAAGTATGAAAAAGTTATAAACAGGCTATTTAGTGCTATTTGTTTCAACAAAAAAGCAAACATAGGGCTATACTGCCCTCTTGTGTCCAAAAGGATATCAAAATAGTATATAAAACTTTTTACTAGGTAGGCCTATATTGTATTTAAATATAAATTTATTAGGTATATGACTGTGAGGATATTTTCCCATCGGTTAATCGACGTGTGACATGAGCGGGTGCTTTTAAATCGCTAATATAAAAGTGAAAGTAAAGACGTCCGCACGGACATTGATAATGGTGCACACACGTTGGAAAGAATGATACTTTTAAACATAACACTAAACCAGCTTTAGGTGTCGCCAGGCGACCGTCTTAATGAGCGAGTCATTAATTCATTCGTTCAAACAATTCGTTCGAAAAAACTGAGTCATTCATGATTGAGACAGATGTTTATGGATTGGTCATTGAATCTTTGAGTCAACCGATTCGTTCAAAATGCTGAATCATTCAGTAATGAGAAAACAAGTTGCTGTGAGATGCGCGATGGTTCTGCTGTGATCTTGGCTTAACTATTTTTGCTGCTGAAACAGAACAAAAACAGTCAATATTGCATCTAAAATGTAAGTGACTTAATTGTAACTGTTTATTAACCTGTTGATGAAATCAATGTCGCAGTTTCAATCGTGATTGTATTCAGGAAACATAGCCTACTCGTCAAGTGAGGTTGCTCTTATCATATGTTATAAAATATATAAAAACTCCATATTTGTAATTTTTATAGTCAATATGTTGTTAACTGGGTTTCTTTTTTGTGTGCTGCGCTCATTTGTTTACATTTCTCCTGGAGAAGCTGCACGAGCCTCAGCAGCGCAACCTTGTTACCATTGATCAGTAATACATTTATTAGCAACTGTTGATTGCAACTTAAAATTAATGTAATATAATTAGAATAATCTCTCGTTTTAGTGATTCCCAAGTTATTTTTTTGTCATTGACGTTCTAATCAGGCTACTATGGTCGGGCAAGCTAAATTCTCTTTCAGGTAGGCGGCCTATACTAGGTATGTGACAGTGAGAATATAATTTTCCCACCGGTTAATCGACGTGTGACACCGCTGGGGGCTTTTGAATCGCTAACTTAAAAACGAAAGTAAAATATGTTCGTCCGCACTGACATTGATAATGGTGGGGAGCAGAGCGAGCGTTTTCAATGAATTCCTATGGAAGTAGGAATGAACTAAAAAACTTTTGCTCTTCTCTGCTTGTTCCTCGCTATGGATGCGCACCATTACGAATGCCCGTGCAGCCGTGAGCATTTTAGTTATTTTTAAAGTTGGCACCATAAAGTATATTTTTATGTCTCCACTGTTCAATCACGCCCACGCCACGCCACGCCACGCCACGCCACACACACACACACACACACACACACACACACTCCAGCATTGCAATCTTGACATCGCAGCCTGTTCATTATAGCCCTAATAAAATATAATAATAAAATAGTTAACCTAACATGTCAAAATTACACTACTCTGTTTAAATAGTCAGTAGTACAATTTGTACAATTTTTTTTGTGAAGTGACAAGACAGAGAATATTACTTGTCTGATATATATATATATAATGTATATATCTTTTGTAAATATAGCTGCGAGCAGCGATGGAGGGCCCAAGCCGGCGGCAACGCCACCCTGGTGCCTTTAGGTAACTAAAGGCACTGGGGTGGCGGTGCCACCGACTTGGGCCCGTAATCGCTGCTCGCAGCTATATTTAGGGCGAAGGCCCTATTGTTTTCGGTAGGATTATTTATTATTATTATTATTAGGGCCCAAGCCCTGAAAGGGCGAAGGCCCTATTGTTTTCGTAAGGATTATTATTATTATTATTTTTCTTACGACTATTCAGGCACTTTTGGGGCCCTTAACATGCTCAAAAACTCTTGAAACTTTGCACACGGGTCAGAACCCGCGGCCATCAGGGCCGGGCTGAAGCTGGTACCCGGGCGTGACAGGGGGGCTCGACAGTGCCCCCTGGAACGGGGGTCCAAAAACTTGGTCCATATATCAAACACGCTTATATGAAATAATATGAAACTCGGTACACATATAGATCTCATCGGGCCGAACAACTTCCACACTCTATGTTATTAGCTCCACCCAACAGGAAGTCAGCTATTATGGGTTGTTTGGAAAACGCATCCTCTGGAATTTGAAATACTCCTCCTAGAGAATTCACCCGATAACCACCAAACTCGGTGTGCATGAAGTCAAGACATTGAGGATGAAAAATTGCCAGGGGATTTTTGATATCTCGAACGGTTTGGCCGTGGCGAGGAAACAAATTTATGGCGAGAAAAGAGAAACAGGAAGTGTGTTATAACTTCTGCATACATTGACTGATCTTGATGAAACTTCAGCAGTGTGTTCGATGTAAGAGGCCGATCACATGGATGTGACCTTTGAGAGTCAAAGTTATAGTGCCACCAACTGGCAACAGGAAATGTGTCACTTTCAAAATGCTTTGAAATCACCCTCTTATTTTTACCCGATTTGCTTAAAACTTTATGTGTTTAATGTAGACACAAGGCAGATGTAGACCTGTGAAAGGATTATTTATATCTTAGATACTGTTGCCGTGGCAACGCATCAAACTTTAATATTCTTTTCGGATGCTTTTGAGACTCTTCCCATGCTTGAAAATGCATGAAACTCGACAGACACTGCACATGTCTACTGGATAATAAATGTGATAAGTTTCAGAAACGGGCGTGGTGGAATGGCTCAGTAGCGCCACCTTTAATCAAAAATGGGGCCTTAGTTTTTCCTAGAATCACAAAACTTGGTACGTATATTGTTCTCATCAAGCCGGACAACTTTCTAATTTACAGTTATTACCTCAGACCAACAGGAAGTCAGATATTTTGGTTTGAATGTGGATTTTCTGGAGAATTTTCTCTCTCTCTCTCTCTCTCTGTGTCTGTGTGTGTGTGGGGGGGGGGGATTTGTCTATTCCATTTAATCTTTGTTTTTCAAGGTTTCAGGGGCTTTTGGGGCCCTTAACATGCTCGAAAACTCGTGAAACTTTTCACACAGGTCAGAACCCACGGTCATCAGGGCCGGGCTGAAGCTCGTACCCGGGCGTGGCAGGGGGGCTCAACAGCGCCCCCCTTGAACACGGTCTGAAAACTTGGTCCATATATCAAACACGCTTGCATGAATTAATATGAAACTCGGTACACATATAGATCTCATCGGGCCGAACAACTTCCGCACTCTAAGTTATTAGCTCCGCCCAACAGGAAGTCGGCTATTATGGGTTGTTTTAAAAACGCATGCTGTGGAATTTGATGTTCTCATCCTAGAGAATTCATCCAATCGCCTCCGAACTCGGTCAGCATGAAGTCAAGACATTGAGGATGCTAAATTGCGGACGGATTTTTGATATCTCGAACGGTTTAGCCGTGGCGAGGACACGAATTTATGGCGAGAAAAGAGAAGCACAAAGTGTTATAACTTCTGCACACATTAACTGATCTTGATGAAACTTCAGCATTAGCTCCGAGCAACAGGAAGTCAGACATTTTGGTTTGAATGTGGATTTCTTTGCAAAATCAGTCTCTGATTTTTTACCCACTCGTCTTAAGTGGTTTATTTTATTGCCACCAAACTTTTTCAACATGATGAAAATACATTAAAGATGCTAAATTGTGAACAGATATATATATATATTTTGTTACATTTATATATATATATATATATATATATATATATATATATATATATATATAAATATAGCTGCGAGCAGCGATGAAGGGCCAAAGCCGGCGGCACCACCACCCCGTTGCCTTTAGGTAACTAAAGGCACCGGGATTGCGGTGCCACCGGCTTGGGCCCGTAATCGCTGCTCGCAGCTATATTTATTATTATTATTATTTTTCTGTCAACCTTTCGGGCACTTTTGAGACCCTTAACGTGCTCGAAAACTCTTGAAACTTTGCACACGGGTCAGAACCCGCGGCCATCAGGGCCGGGCTGAAGCTGGTACCCGGGCGTGGCAGGGGGGCTCGACAGCGCCCCCTGGAATGGTGTCTGAAAACTTGGTCCATAAATCAAACACGCTTGCATGTAATAATACGAAACTCAGTACACATATAGATCTCATCGGGCCGAACAACTTTCATGCTCTAAGTTTTACACCAGCCCAACAGGAAGTCGGTTATTATACGTTGTTTGGAAATCGCATACAATGGAATGTGAAATACTCCTCCTAGGGAATTCATCCGATCGCCACCAAACTCGGTGTGAATGAAGTCAAGACATTGAGGATGCTAAATTGCGAACGGATTTTTGATATCTCGAACGGTTTGGCCGTGGCGAGGAAATGAATTTATGGCGAATAATGGGACACAGGAAGTGTGTTATAACTTCTGCATACATTAACTGATCTTGATGAAACTTCAGCAGTGTGTTCGTGGTAAAAGGCCGATCAGATGGATGTAACTATTGTGAGTCAAAGTTATAGCGCCACCAACTGGCAGCAGGAAGTTTGTCACTTTCAAAATGCTTTGAAATCACCCTCTTAGTTTTACCCGATTTGCTTCAAACTTTATGTGTATAATGTAGACACACAGCAGATGTAGACCTGTGAAAGGATTATTGATATCTTAGATACTGTTGCCGTGGCAACGTATCAAACTTTAATATTTTTTTCGGATGCTTTTGAGACTCATAGCATGCTTGAAATTGGATGAAACTCGACAGACACATCACACTTATTAGCCAGTAGACATGTGAAAAGTTTCAGAAACGGGCGTGGCAGGGGGGCTCAACAGCGCCCCCTTGAACGGGGTCCTAAAACTTGGTCCATATATCAAACACGCTTGCATGAATTAATATGAAACTCGGTACACATATAAATCTCATCGGGCCGAACAACTTTCGTGCTCTAAGTTTTACGCCAGTCCAACAGGAAGTCGGCTATTTAGGGTTGTTTGGAAACGCTTGCTGTGGAATTTAATGTACTCCTCCTAGGAAATACATCGATTCGCCTCCAAACTCTGTCAGCGTGAAGTCAAGACATTGATGATGCTAAATTGCGGACGGATTTTTGATATCTCGAACGGTTTGGCTGTGGCGAGGAAACGAATTAATGGCGAGAAAAGAGAAAAACGAAGTGTTATAACTAATGCATACATTAACTTATCTTGATGAAACTTCAGCAGTTTGTTCATGGTAAGAGGCCGATCAGATGGATGTAACTATTGTGTGTCAAAGTTATAGCGCCACCAACTGGCAGCAGGAAATGTGTCACTTTCAAAATGCTTTTGACAAAAGTTGGGGGGGTTGTTTTACCTACAGTAGCACAACTCAGTACGTATGTTGATCTCATCGACCCGGACAACTTTCTAATTTAAAGTCATTAGCTCCGACCATCAGGAAGTCAGATATTTTGGTTTGAATGTGGATTTTTTGCAAAATCAGCCTCCAAAAGGCACTAAAAGCCTCAAATCTTCTAAAAATGTAATTTTATACCATTTATTTCTATATAAAAGTATACAAATATCACAACTAAACCCATTTTATTCTGTTTTTGAAAAGAATTTTATTCCAATTTTATTCTAAATTTTAAAACAGTAAAGTAAAAAAAAAATTCAAGTCATACATAGGGCTATACTACCCTCTTGTGTCCAAAAGGACATCAAAATAATATATAAAACTTTTTACCAGCTAGGCCAATAATGTATTTAAATATACATTTATTAGGTATGTGTCTGAGGATATTTTCCCACCGGTTAATCGACGTATGTGACACGAGCGGGTGCTTTTGTATCGCTAATATAAAAGTGAAAGAAAAATACGGACGTCCGCACGGACATTTATAATGGTGCACACACAAATCACACACACGTTGGAAAGAATTATGCTTTTAAACAACACTAAACCGCCATTAGATGTCGCCAAGTGACCGTCTTAATGAGCGAGTCATTGATTCATTCGTTCAAATGATTCGTAATCCATAACATACAGATCCATAAACATGGATCCATAAACATCCAATCCATAAACATAAACAGATGTTTATGGATTGATCATTCAATCTTTGAGTCAACCAATTCGTTCAAAATGCTGAATCATTCAGTTATGAGAAAACACGTTCCTGTGAGATGCGTTCTTCTGTGATCTTTGTTTAACTATTTCCGCTGCTGAAACAGAACAAAAACAGTCAATATTGCATCTAAAATGTAAATGACTTCATTTTAACTGTTAATAACCTGTTGTATGAAATCAATGTCACAGTTTCAATAGTGATTGTATTCAGGAAAAGTTAGGTACGGAGAGCGAGCGATTTCAACGAAATCAGAACTAAACCCATTTTATTCTTTTATTAGGGCCCGAGCACCGATGGTGTGAGGACCCTCTTGGAATTGCTCTGTTTATTAGGGCCCGAGCACCGATGGTGTGAGGACCCTCTTGGAATTGCTCTGTTTATTAGGGCCCGAGCACCGATGGTGTGAGGACCCTCTTGGAATTGCTCTGTTTATTATTATTATTATTATTCTTCTCCGCATTGAATTGCATTTTTGAGGGCCTAAACATGCGCGAAAACTCACGAAACTTTGCACACGCGTCAGAACTGGCGAAAATTTACATCTGATATAGGTTTCAGAATTGGACGGGGCAAAATGGCTCGATAGCGCCACCTATAAAAGTTCAACGGAGTGCGCCTCCTGCAACGTTCCACGTACGTGCACGAAATTCGGTACATACGTGTAATGACCTAATACCTACAAAAAAGTCTCTTGGAGCATAGCCCTAAACACAACAGGAAGTCAGCCATTTTGAACTTCCTCTCAGATTTTTGTGCAGTTTTTGCCATTTTCAGGCCTCGTACTTTAACAAACTCCTCCTACAGTTTTAATCTGATCATCTTCAAATTTGGTGAGTGTAATCTTAAGGCCTTTGCGACGTTAAATTGCGAAGATCTTGAGTTTTCGTCGAAGGGCGGGTCCTCGGCGGCCTTACAAATTTCGATGTTTCGCCATGAAACAGGAAGTTGCTGTAACTCAGGCATGGAATGTCCAATCTCCCCCAAACTTCACACGTTTGATAAGAGTTCTGTCCTGAACACATGGCCATGCTCATATTCAGTTATAGTCATAGCGCCACCTGCTGGCAACAGGAAGTGACATGTTTAACACTGTTATGGACTCCTAATAACATATAAAAAAGTGCCAGCAAGTGCGAAACATGCTAACAACATACTAGAAGCATGCTAAAACATGCTAGCAAACTCTTAGCTAAGTGCTAAAGCATGCTATTATTGCAATTAAATAGGAATTTGCTGTAACTCAGGCATGGAATGTCCAATCTGCCCCAAACTTCACACTTTTGATAAGCGTTCTGTCCTGAACACATCTACATGATAATATTCAGTTATAGTAATAGCGC
The DNA here is from genome assembly GCF_949319135.1 of Squalius cephalus. Taxonomy (NCBI): domain Eukaryota; kingdom Metazoa; phylum Chordata; class Actinopteri; order Cypriniformes; family Leuciscidae; genus Squalius; species Squalius cephalus. Next base: position 23,271,373 of record NC_137127.1, read on the forward strand.
CACCTACTGGCAACAGGAAGTGTCATGTTTAACACGTTGATGCCATTCTAGCAACATGTTAAAAATGCCATTGAGGTCTAAACATGCTAGAAACATGTTAAAACATGCTAGCAATACTTAGCTAAGTGCTAAAGCATGCTAATTCAATGAAACAGGATGTTGTTGTTACTCAAGAAGGCAATGTCCAATATGCGCCAAACTTCACACTTTTAATAAACGTTCTGTCCTGAACACATGACCATGCTCATATTCAGTTACAGTCATAGTGCCACCTGCTGGCAACAGGAAGTGACATGTTAAACACTGTTGTGGACATATAAAAACATATAAAAAAAAGTGCCAGCAAGTGCTAAACATGCTAACAACATACTAGAAACATGCTAAAACATGCTAGCAAACACTTAGCTAAGTGCTAAAGCATGCTATTGCTGCAATTAAATAGGAATTTGCTGTAACACAGGCATGGAATGTCCAATCTGCCCCAAACTTCACACGTTTGATAAGAGTCATGGCCTGAACACATCTACATGAGAATATTCAGTTATAGTAATAGCGCCACCTGCTGTCAACAGGAAGTGACATGTTTAACACTGTTGTGGTCTCCTAATAACATATATAAAAGAGCCAGCAAGTGCTAAACAGGTTAGCAACATACTAGAAACATGCTAGCAAACACTTAGCTAAGTGATAAAGCATGCTATTACTGCAATTAAATAGGAATTTGCTGTAACTCAGGCATGGAACGTCCAATCTGCCCCAAACTTCACATGTTTGATAAGAATCATGGCCTGAACGCATGCCTATGCTCAAATTCAGTTATAGTAATAGCGCCACCTACTGGCAACAGGAAGTGACATGTTTAACACGTTGATGCCGTTCTAGCAACATGTTAAAAATGCCATTGACTTCTAAACATGCTAGAAACATATTAAAACATGCTAGCAATACTTAGCTAAGTGCTAAAGCATGCTAATTCAATGAAACAGGACTTTGTTGTTACTCAAGAAGGCAATGTACAATCTACCCCAAACGTCACACGTTTGATAAGAGTTATCTCTTGAACACATGTCCATGCTCATATTTAGTTATAGTCATAGCGCCACCTGCTGGCAACAGGAAGTGACGTTTAACACTGTTCTTGACTCCTAATAACATATAAAAAAATGCCAGTAGGTGCTAAACATCCTACCAACATACTAGAGACATGCTAAAACATAATAGCAAACACTTAGCTAAGTGCTAAAGAATGATATTACTGCAATTAAATATGAATTTGCTGTAACTCAGGCATGGAATGTCCAATCTGCCCCAAACTTCACACTTTTGATAAGCGTTCTGTCCTGAACACATGACCATGCTTATATTCAGTTACAGTCATAGCGCCACCTGCTGGCAACAGGAAGTGACATGTTTAACACTGTTGTGGACTCCTAATAACATATAAAAAAGTGCCAGCAAGTGTTAAACATGCTAACAACATACTTGAAACATGCTAAAACATGCTAGCAAACTCTTAGCCAAGTGCTAAAGCATGCTATTATTGCAATTAAATAGGAATTTGCTGTAACTCAGGCATGGAATGTCCAATCTGCCCCAAACTTCACACTTTTGATAAGAGTCATGGCCTGAACACATCTACATGAGAATGTTCAGTTATAGTAATAGCGCCACCAACTGGCAACAGGAAGTGACATGTTTAACACGTTGATGCCGTTCTAGCAACATGTTAAAACATGCTAACAATGCTTAGCTAAGTTCTAAAGAATGCTAATTCAATGAAACATGACTTTGTTGTTACTCAAGAAGGCAATGTCCAATTTGCACCAAACTTCACATGTTTGATAAGAGTTCTGTCCTGAACACACATCCATGCTCATATTCAGTTATAGTCATAACGCCACCTACTGGCAACAGAAACTGACATGGTTAACACAGTAATGCAGTACTAACCACATAATTATTGTGTACTAAGCATGCTAGAAACAGACTGAACATGCTAGCAACACTTAGCTGAGTCATGAAGCATGCTATTATCACCATTATACAAAACATTTTGTAACTGACTTTGACATACTCTTACTATATATACCTCCTTAAATGTACATTTCCCAACCATGCTCTGCCTTCCTAAAGCCACCGAGTGTTGATGGCACGGGTGCGAGGGCCCTTTCATCGCTGCTTGCAGCTTTAATTATTATTATTCTTCTCCGCATTGAATTGCATTTTTGAGGGCCTAAACATGCGCGAAAACTCACGAAACTTTGCACACGCGTCAGAACTGGCGAAAATTTACATCTGATATAGGTTTCAGAATTGGACGGGGCAAAATGGCTCGATAGCGCCACCTATAAAAGTTCAACGGAGTGCGCCTCCCGCAACGTTCCACGTACGTGCACGAAATTCGGTACATACGTGTAATGACCTATTACCTACAAAAAAGTCTCTTGGAGCATAGCCCTAAACACAACAGGAAGTCAGCCATTTTGAACTTCCTCTCAGATTTTTGTGCAGTTTTTGCCATTTTCAGGCCTCGTACTTTAACGAACTCCTCCTACAGTTTTAATCTGATCATCTTCAAATTTGGTGAGTGTAATCTTAACCCTCTGAGGTCTGAGCTGTTTTCTGGGCCCTGGAGGTGTTCTGACATGCTCTGACATTTCTGGTTATTTCTGTTACTTGTGACATTTTCATGGCTAAAGTCTAATTACACTGTATTCAGCACAAACTCTGCTACAATAATATATCAACAGCATGTATGTAAAAGTTTGTAGTTTTGAGATAATGACATTTATGCGTGGTTTGTGAAAATACAAAAAAAAATTCTCACTGAAATAAGGCCATGAAACCCCTACTGATTATTTCTTCACAAGACTTTTGAAAATTGTATGACGTAGCCTAGAATATTTGCTGCAAAACTATGTGAAAATCACCCTGACTGCTCATTCAGAGAAGACAATATATTGATTTAAAATTTTTACGACGTGTTTTGTGTGAATAAGCCTTATGCGAAGGGGCGGATAACCTCATTAATATGTAAGGCTTTTCTCACCTGAGAAAGACAAAGAACCTCCCTAATGGCCCTATTAGGAGCTTATCAGGGCCCATCATTCTGAGCAACCTTGCACAATACTGTAAATGAGGAGATTTAAAAAAGAATGGCTTTTAAATGGTTTGGATTTATTTTCACAACATAATCCAAATAGACACAACAAATGGCAAAAAAGCACTTATTGAAAGACAGAGACCTTTGTGCCATTCCTAAAAACATTGTACATACCTTCAATTTCCAAGGTGTTTGATTTTCACTTTACCATGTTCATGTTCCAGAGACTCATGTGAATGTTGAAGTCGGCAGGACTCATCTGGGCCCTGAAAAAAAAGTGAACATACTGATATCAAGAGAAAGGTCTGCACGATTTTGGAAATAAATATTAGATTTTTCTGGTTAAAATTGCTTTTTAAAGTTCACAAAATACACACACACACACACACAAATGTTTCCAACAATATATAGTAAATGAACACCAGGTTTGTTGTGCCTTGTAGGCATAGGCTATGCGCAGTGCTGGGTAAAATAATAATAAAAATATTTCAGTAACAACCAAGCTAGAGAAAAATATATTGATTATCATGTTACTTCAAATGTTTCAATTCGTTATGATGATATGAAATGAGATAATAGTAAAAACATGAAGCCGTTTGGTGTGTTTTGCTTTTCAAATTTTCAAATGATACATTCAAACGCGATCGCGCTGCAAAATCTGATACATTCAAACGCGATCGCGCTCAAATATAAAACATTATGGTTACCATATACATATATCTACGTTTGACCAGATAGCCACAAACACAGTAGGCCTAACAGTAAACACGGGTCTAAATATTATAATATTCCCCATATATCTAGCAACAGTTCAACTGCAACGTGACATTTATGCAACAATAACAAACATGTAAGAATTTCTTACCTTAAATCTTTCTTGTCTTCAAATTGCGTTCTTCTTCTTCTGAGGTAGCCTAAATCCAATGTAAGCTCAGGCGCGTCTTTCAAACTCGACGAAAAGTGAAGTGAAGTGTTTTGGTGTTTTGTTGTTGAGGTAACGAGCGCGTTCGCGTTCCATGTGGAGATTTGCATGTGAATATCTTTTGCGCGAGTGGGCGTGGCCAAATTAACTGTAATGAGCAAGCGTTTGAGAAGCTGGACATCTTGTTGGTTTTATACAAATTACTTAAACAGAAAATATTTGTTTTCGTTTTGAATCCGATCATTTAAAAGTACACACTTAAATGTTTATAAAGGTGTATGGCTCATAAATGTGTGACAAGTATTCGCTGAGTTTTGTTTCAGTTTATAGACGTGCTCAAGAAAAAAAAGTTCACCGCGACGGAGAGGCAGAACGCACACTCTGTTTATATTCTTTATTTTACAAAAGCACAATGTTTTGATTTGATTGTAAGTGGACACATACAAAAGTAGAAATATCACAGATTCTTTTTTTATATTTCTTTTTTCTGTATGACCATAAATGACGGAGTAATTTAAGTTTATAGTGCTACAATGTGGAGAAAATCCAGCAAAACGCGCCGGCGCGTTTGCCGACCTCAGAGGGTTAAGGCCTTTGTGACGTTAAATTGCGAAGATCTTGAGTTTTCGTCGAAGGGCGGGTCCTCGGCGGCCTGACAAATTTCGATGTTTCGCCATGAAACAGGAAGTTGCTGTAACTCAGGCATGGAATGTCCAATCTCCCCCAAACTTCACACGTTTGATAAGAGTTCTGTCCTGAACACATGGCCATGCTCATATTCAGTTATAGTCATAGCGCCACCTGCTGGCAACAGGAAGTGACATGTTTAACACTGTTATGGACTCCTAATAACATATAAAAAAGTGCCAGCAAGTGCGAAACATGCTAACAACATACTAGAAGCATGCTAAAACATGCTAGCAAACTCTTAGCTAAGTGCTAAAGCATGCTATTATTGCAATTAAATAGGAATTTGCTGTAACTCAGGCATGGAATGTCCAATCTGCCCCAAACTTCACACTTTTGATAAGCGTTCTGTCCTGAACACATCTACATGATAATATTCAGTTATAGTAATAGCGCCACCTACTGGCAACAGGAAGTGTCATGTTTAACACGTTGATGCCATTCTAGCAACATGTTAAAAATGCCATTGAGGTCTAAACATGCTAGAAACATGTTAAAACATGCTAGCAATACTTAGCTAAGTGCTAAAGCATGCTAATTCAATGAAACAGGATGTTGTTGTTACTCAAGAAGGCAATGTCCAATATGCGCCAAACTTCACACTTTTAATAAACGTTCTGTCCTGAACACATGACCATGCTCATATTCAGTTACAGTCATAGTGCCACCTGCTGGCAACAGGAAGTGACATGTTAAACAGGAAGTGACATGTTAAACACTGTTGTGGACATATAAAAACATATAAAAAAAGTGCCAGCAAGTGCTAAACATGCTAACAACATACTAGAAACATGCTAAAACATGCTAGCAAACACTTAGCTAAGTGCTAAAGCATGCTATTGCTGCAATTAAATAGGAATTTGCTGTAACACAGGCATGGAATGTCCAATCTGCCCCAAACTTCACACGTTTGATAAGAGTCATGGCCTGAACACATCTACATGAGAATATTCAGTTATAGTAATAGCGCCACCTGCTGTCAACAGGAAGTGACATGTTTAACACTGTTGTGGTCTCCTAATAACATATATAAAAGAGCCAGCAAGTGCTAAACAGGTTAGCAACATACTAGAAACATGCTAGCAAACACTTAGCTAAGTGATAAAGCATGCTATTACTGCAATTAAATAGGAATTTGCTGTAACTCAGGCATGGAACGTCCAATCTGCCCCAAACTTCACATGTTTGATAAGAATCATGGCCTGAACGCATGCCTATGCTCAAATTCAGTTATAGTAATAGCGCCACCTACTGGCAACAGGAAGTGACATGTTTAACACGTTGATGCCGTTCTAGCAACATGTTAAAAATGCCATTGAGTTCTAAACATGCTAGAAACATATTAAAACATGCTAGCAATACTTAGCTAAGTGCTAAAGCATGCTAATTCAATGAAACAGGACTTTGTTGTTACTCAAGAAGGCAATGTACAATCTACCCCAAACGTCACACGTTTGATAAGAGTTATCTCTTGAACACATGTCCATGCTCATATTTAGTTATAGTCATAGCGCCACCTGCTGGCAACAGGAAGTGACGTTTAACACTGTTCTTGACTCCTAATAACATATAAAAAAATGCCAGTAGGTGCTAAACATCCTACCAACATACTAGAGACATGCTAAAACATAATAGCAAACACTTAGCTAAGTGCTAAAGAATGATATTACTGCAATTAAATATGAATTTGCTGTAACTCAGGCATGGAATGTCCAATCTGCCCCAAACTTCACACTTTTGATAAGCGTTCTGTCCTGAACACATGACCATGCTTATATTCAGTTACAGTCATAGCGCCACCTGCTGGCAACAGGAAGTGACATGTTTAACACTGTTGTGGACTCCTAATAACATATAAAAAAGTGCCAGCAAGTGTTAAACATGCTAACAACATACTAGAAACATGCTAAAACATGCTAGCAAACTCTTAGCCAAGTGCTAAAGCATGCTATTATTGCAATTAAATAGGAATTTGCTGTAACTCAGGCATGGAATGTCCAATCTGCCCCAAACTTCACACTTTTGATAAGAGTCATGGCCTGAACACATCTACATGAGAATGTTCAGTTATAGTAATAGCGCCACCAACTGGCAACAGGAAGTGACATGTTTAACACGTTGATGCCGTTCTAGCAACATGTTAAAACATGCTAACAATGCTTAGCTAAGTTCTAAAGAATGCTAATTCAATGAAACATGACTTTGTTGTTACTCAAGAAGGCAATGTCCAATTTGCACCAAACTTCACACGTTTGATAAGAGTTCTGTCCTGAACACACATCCATGCTCATATTCAGTTATAGTCATAACGCCACCTACTGGCAACAGAAACTGACATGGTTAACACAGTAATGCAGTACTAACCACATAATTATTGTGTACTAAGCATGCTAGAAACAGACTGAACATGCTAGCAACACTTAGCTGAGTCATGAAGCATGCTATTATCACCATTATACAAAACATTTTGTAACTGACTTTGACATACTCTTACTATATATACCTCCTTAAATGTACATTTCCCAACCATGCTCTGCCTTCCTAAAGCCACCGAGTGTTGATGGCACGGGTGCGAGGGCCCTTTCATCGCTGCTTGCAGCTTTAATTATTATTATTATTCTCCGCATTGAATTGCATTTTTGAGGGCCTAAACATGCACGAAAACTCACAAAACTTTGCACACGCGTCAGAACTGGCGAAAATTTACATCTGATATAGGTTTCAGAATTGGACGGGGCAAAATGGCTCGATAGCGCCACCTATAAAAGTTCAACGGAGTGCGCCTCCCGCAACGTTCCACGTACGTGCACGAAATTCGGTACATACATGTAATGACCTAATACCTACAAAAAAGTCTCTTGGAGCATAGCCCTAAACACAACAGGAAGTCAGCCATTTTGAACTTCCTCCCATATTTTTGTGCAGTTTTTGACATTTTCAGGCCTCGTACTTTAACGAACTCCTCCTACAGTTTTAATCTGATCATCTTCAAATTTGGTGAGTGTAATCTTAAGGCCTTTGCGACGTTAAATTGCGAAGATCTTGAGTTTTCGTCGAAGGGCGGGTCCTCAGCGGCCTGACAAATTTTGATGTTTCGCCATGAAACAGGAAGTTGCTGTAACTCAGGCATGGAATGTCCAATCTGCCCCAAACTTCACACATTTGATAAGAGTTCTGTCCTGAACACATGACCATGCTCATATTCAGTTACAGTCATAGCGCCACCTGCTGGCAACAGGAAGTGACATGTTTAACACTGTTATGGACTCCTAATAACATATAAAAAAGTGCCAGCAAGTGCTAAACATGCTAACAACATACTAGAAGCATGCTAAAACATGCTAGCAAACTCTTAGCTAAGTGCTAAAGCATGCTATTATTGCAATTAAATAGGAATTTGCTGTAACTCAGGCATGGAATGTCCAATCTGCCCCAAACTTCACACTTTTGATAAGCGTTCTGTCCTGAACATATCTACATGAGAATATTCAGTTATAGTAATAGCGCCACCTACTGGTAACAGGAAGTGTCATGTTTAACACGTTGATGCCATTCTAGCAACATGTTAAAAATGCCATTGACTTCTAAACATGCTAGAAACATGTTAAAACATGCTAGCAATACTTAGCTAAGTGCTAAAGCATGCTAATTCAATGAAACAGGATGTTGTTGTTACTCAAGAAGGCAATGTCCAATCTGCGCCAAACTTCACACTTTTAATAAATGTTCTGTCCTGAACACATGACCATGCTCATATTCAGTTACAGTCATAGTGCCACCTGCTGGCAACAGGAAGTGACATGTTAAACACTGTTGTGGACATATAAAAACATATAAAAAAAGTGCCAGCAAGTGCTAAACATGCTAACAACATACTAGAAACATGCTAAAACATGCTAGCAAACACTTAGCTAAGTGCTAAAGAATGATATTACTGCAATTAAATATGAATTTGCTGTAACTCAGGCATGGAATGTCCAATCTGCCCCAAACTTCACACTTTTGATAAGCGTTCTGTCCTGAACACATGACCATGCTTATATTCAGTTACAGTCATAGCGCCACCTGCTGGCAACAGGAAGTGACATGTTTAACACTGTTATGGACTCCTAATAACATATAAAAAAGTGCCAGCAAGTGTTAAACATGCTAACAACATACTAGAAACATGCTAAAACATGCTAGCAAACTCTTAGCTAAGTGCTAAAGCATGCTATTATTGCAATTAAATAGGAATTTGCTGTAACTCAGGCATGGAATGTCCAATCTGCCCCAAACTTCACACTTTTGATAAGAGTCATGGCCTGAACACATCTACATGAGAATGTTCAGTTATAGTAATAGCGCCACCTACTGGCAACAGGAAGTGACATGTTTAACATGTTGATGCCGTTCTAGCAACATGTTAAAAATGCCATTGAGTTCTAAACATGCTAGAAACATGCATGTTAAAACATGCTAACAATGCTTAGCTAAGTGCTAAAGAATGCTAATTCAATGAAACATGACTTTGTTGTTACTCAAGAAGGCAATGTCCAATTTGCACCAAACTTCACACGTTTGATAAGAGTTCTGTCCTGAACACACATCCATGCTCATATTCAGTTATAGTCATAACGCCACCTACTGGCAACAGAAACTGACATGGTTAACACAGTAATGCAGTACTAACCACATAATTATTTTGTACTAAGCATGCTAGAAACAGACTAAACATGCTAGCAACACTTAGCTGAGTCATGAAGCATGCTATTATCACCATTATACAAAACATTTTGTAACTGACTTTGACATACTCTTACTATATATACCTCCTTAAATGTACATTTCCAAACCATGCTCTGCCTTCCTAAAGCCACCGAGTGTTGATGGCACGGGTGCGAGGGCCCTTTCATCGCTGCTTGCAGCTTTAATTAGGGCCCGAGCACCGATGGTGTGAGGACCCTCTTGGAATTGCTCTGTTTATTATTATTATTATTATTCTTCTCCGCATTGAATTGCATTTTTGAGGGCCTAAACATGCGCGAAAACTCACGAAACTTTGCACACGCGTCAGAACTGGCGAAAATTTACATCTGATATAGGTTTCAGAATTGGACGGGGCAAAATGGCTCGATAGCGCCACCTATAAAAGTTCAACGGAGTGCGCCTCCTGCAACGTTCCACGTACGTGCACGAAATTCGGTACATACGTGTAATGACCTAATACCTACAAAAAAGTCTCTTGGAGCATAGCCCTAAACACAACAGGAAGTCAGCCATTTTGAACTTCCTCTCAGATTTTTGTGCAGTTTTTGCCATTTTCAGGCCTCGTACTTTAACGAACTCCTCCTACAGTTTTAATCTGATCATCTTCAAATTTGGTGAGTGTAATCTTAAGGCCTTTGCGACGTTAAATTGCGAAGATCTTGAGTTTTCGTCGAAGGGCGGGTCCTCGGCGGCCTTACAAATTTCGATGTTTCGCCATGAAACAGGAAGTTGCTGTAACTCAGGCATGGAATGTCCAATCTCCCCCAAACTTCACACGTTTGATAAGAGTTCTGTCCTGAACACATGGCCATGCTCATATTCAGTTATAGTCATAGCGCCACCTGCTGGCAACAGGAAGTGACATGTTTAACACTGTTATGGACTCCTAATAACATATAAAAAAGTGCCAGCAAGTGCGAAACATGCTAACAACATACTAGAAGCATGCTAAAACATGCTAGCAAACTCTTAGCTAAGTGCTAAAGCATGCTATTATTGCAATTAAATAGGAATTTGCTGTAACTCAGGCATGGAATGTCCAATCTGCCCCAAACTTCACACTTTTGATAAGCGTTCTGTCCTGAACACATCTACATGATAATATTCAGTTATAGTAATAGCGCCACCTACTGGCAACAGGAAGTGTCATGTTTAACACGTTGATGCCATTCTAGCAACATGTTAAAAATGCCATTGAGGTCTAAACATGCTAGAAACATGTTAAAACATGCTAGCAATACTTAGCTAAGTGCTAAAGCATGCTAATTCAATGAAACAGGATGTTGTTGTTACTCAAGAAGGCAATGTCCAATATGCGCCAAACTTCACACTTTTAATAAACGTTCTGTCCTGAACACATGACCATGCTCATATTCAGTTACAGTCATAGTGCCACCTGCTGGCAACAGGAAGTGACATGTTAAACACTGTTGTGGACATATAAAAACATATAAAAAAAGTGCCAGCAAGTGCTAAACATGCTAACAACATACTAGAAACATGCTAAAACATGCTAGCAAACACTTAGCTAAGTGCTAAAGCATGCTATTGCTGCAATTAAATAGGAATTTGCTGTAACACAGGCATGGAATGTCCAATCTGCCCCAAACTTCACACGTTTGATAAGAGTCATGGCCTGAACACATCTACATGAGAATATTCAGTTATAGTAATAGCGCCACCTGCTGTCAACAGGAAGTGACATGTTTAACACTGTTGTGGTCTCCTAATAACATATATAAAAGAGCCAGCAAGTGCTAAACAGGTTAGCAACATACTAGAAACATGCTAGCAAACACTTAGCTAAGTGATAAAGCATGCTATTACTGCAATTAAATAGGAATTTGCTGTAACTCAGGCATGGAACGTCCAATCTGCCCCAAACTTCACATGTTTGATAAGAATCATGGCCTGAACGCATGCCTATGCTCAAATTCAGTTATAGTAATAGCGCCACCTACTGGCAACAGGAAGTGACATGTTTAACACGTTGATGCCGTTCTAGCAACATGTTAAAAATGCCATTGAGTTCTAAACATGCTAGAAACATATTAAAACATGCTAGCAATACTTAGCTAAGTGCTAAAGCATGCTAATTCAATGAAACAGGACTTTGTTGTTACTCAAGAAGGCAATGTACAATCTACCCCAAACGTCACACGTTTGATAAGAGTTATCTCTTGAACACATGTCCATGCTCATATTTAGTTATAGTCATAGCGCCACCTGCTGGCAACAGGAAGTGACGTTTAACACTGTTCTTGACTCCTAATAACATATAAAAAAATGCCAGTAGGTGCTAAACATCCTACCAACATACTAGAGACATGCTAAAACATAATAGCAAACACTTAGCTAAGTGCTAAAGAATGATATTACTGCAATTAAATATGAATTTGCTGTAACTCAGGCATGGAATGTCCAATCTGCCCCAAACTTCACACTTTTGATAAGCGTTCTGTCCTGAACACATGACCATGCTTATATTCAGTTACAGTCATAGCGCCACCTGCTGGCAACAGGAAGTGACATGTTTAACACTGTTGTGGACTCCTAATAACATATAAAAAAGTGCCAGCAAGTGTTAAACATGCTAACAACATACTAGAAACATGCTAAAACATGCTAGCAAACTCTTAGCCAAGTGCTAAAGCATGCTATTATTGCAATTAAATAGGAATTTGCTGTAACTCAGGCATGGAATGTCCAATCTGCCCCAAACTTCACACTTTTGATAAGAGTCATGGCCTGAACACATCTACATGAGAATGTTCAGTTATAGTAATAGCGCCACCAACTGGCAACAGGAAGTGACATGTTTAACACGTTGATGCCGTTCTAGCAACATGTTAAAACATGCTAACAATGCTTAGCTAAGTTCTAAAGAATGCTAATTCAATGAAACATGACTTTGTTGTTACTCAAGAAGGCAATGTCCAATTTGCACCAAACTTCACATGTTTGATAAGAGTTCTGTCCTGAACACACATCCATGCTCATATTCAGTTATAGTCATAACGCCACCTACTGGCAACAGAAACTGACATGGTTAACACAGTAATGCAGTACTAACCACATAATTATTGTGTACTAAGCATGCTAGAAACAGACTGAACATGCTAGCAACACTTAGCTGAGTCATGAAGCATGCTATTATCACCATTATACAAAACATTTTGTAACTGACTTTGACATACTCTTACTATATATACCTCCTTAAATGTACATTTCCCAACCATGCTCTGCCTTCCTAAAGCCACCGAGTGTTGATGGCACGGGTGCGAGGGCCCTTTCATCGCTGCTTGCAGCTTTAATTATTATTATTATTATTCTTCTCCGCATTGAATTGCATTTTTGAGGGCCTAAACATGCGCGAAAACTCACGAAACTTTGCACACGCGTCAGAACTGGCGAAAATTTACATCTGATATAGGTTTCAGAATTGGACGGGGCAAAATGGCTCGATAGCGCCACCTATAAAAGTTCAACGGAGTGCGCCTCCTGCAACGTTCCACGTACGTGCACGAAATTCGGTACATACGTGTAATGACCTAATACCTACAAAAAAGTCTCTTGGAGCATAGCCCTAAACACAACAGGAAGTCAGCCATTTTGAACTTCCTCTCAGATTTTTGTGCAGTTTTTGCCATTTTCAGGCCTCGTACTTTAACGAACTCCTCCTACAGTTTTAATCTGATCATCTTCAAATTTGGTGAGTGTAATCTTAAGGCCTTTGCGACGTTAAATTGCGAAGATCTTGAGTTTTCGTCGAAGGGCGGGTCCTCGGCGGCCTTACAAATTTCGATGTTTCGCCATGAAACAGGAAGTTGCTGTAACTCAGGCATGGAATGTCCAATCTCCCCCAAACTTCACACGTTTGATAAGAGTTCTGTCCTGAACACATGGCCATGCTCATATTCAGTTATAGTCATAGCGCCACCTGCTGGCAACAGGAAGTGACATGTTTAACACTGTTATGGACTCCTAATAACATATAAAAAAGTGCCAGCAAGTGCGAAACATGCTAACAACATACTAGAAGCATGCTAAAACATGCTAGCAAACTCTTAGCTAAGTGCTAAAGCATGCTATTATTGCAATTAAATAGGAATTTGCTGTAACTCAGGCATGGAATGTCCAATCTGCCCCAAACTTCACACTTTTGATAAGCGTTCTGTCCTGAACACATCTACATGATAATATTCAGTTATAGTAATAGCGCCACCTACTGGCAACAGGAAGTGTCATGTTTAACACGTTGATGCCATTCTAGCAACATGTTAAAAATGCCATTGAGGTCTAAACATGCTAGAAACATGTTAAAACATGCTAGCAATACTTAGCTAAGTGCTAAAGCATGCTAATTCAATGAAACAGGATGTTGTTGTTACTCAAGAAGGCAATGTCCAATATGCGCCAAACTTCACACTTTTAATAAACGTTCTGTCCTGAACACATGACCATGCTCATATTCAGTTACAGTCATAGTGCCACCTGCTGGCAACAGGAAGTGACATGTTAAACACTGTTGTGGACATATAAAAACATATAAAAAAAGTGCCAGCAAGTGCTAAACATGCTAACAACATACTAGAAACATGCTAAAACATGCTAGCAAACACTTAGCTAAGTGCTAAAGCATGCTATTGCTGCAATTAAATAGGAATTTGCTGTAACACAGGCATGGAATGTCCAATCTGCCCCAAACTTCACACGTTTGATAAGAGTCATGGCCTGAACACATCTACATGAGAATATTCAGTTATAGTAATAGCGCCACCTGCTGTCAACAGGAAGTGACATGTTTAACACTGTTGTGGTCTCCTAATAACATATATAAAAGAGCCAGCAAGTGCTAAACAGGTTAGCAACATACTAGAAACATGCTAGCAAACACTTAGCTAAGTGATAAAGCATGCTATTACTGCAATTAAATAGGAATTTGCTGTAACTCAGGCATGGAACGTCCAATCTGCCCCAAACTTCACATGTTTGATAAGAATCATGGCCTGAACGCATGCCTATGCTCAAATTCAGTTATAGTAATAGCGCCACCTACTGGCAACAGGAAGTGACATGTTTAACACGTTGATGCCGTTCTAGCAACATGTTAAAAATGCCATTGAGTTCTAAACATGCTAGAAACATATTAAAACATGCTAGCAATACTTAGCTAAGTGCTAAAGCATGCTAATTCAATGAAACAGGACTTTGTTGTTACTCAAGAAGGCAATGTACAATCTACCCCAAACGTCACACGTTTGATAAGAGTTATCTCTTGAACACATGTCCATGCTCATATTTAGTTATAGTCATAGCGCCACCTGCTGGCAACAGGAAGTGACGTTTAACACTGTTCTTGACTCCTAATAACATATAAAAAAATGCCAGTAGGTGCTAAACATCCTACCAACATACTAGAGACATGCTAAAACATAATAGCAAACACTTAGCTAAGTGCTAAAGAATGATATTACTGCAATTAAATATGAATTTGCTGTAACTCAGGCATGGAATGTCCAATCTGCCCCAAACTTCACACTTTTGATAAGCGTTCTGTCCTGAACACATGACCATGCTTATATTCAGTTACAGTCATAGCGCCACCTGCTGGCAACAGGAAGTGACATGTTTAACACTGTTGTGGACTCCTAATAACATATAAAAAAGTGCCAGCAAGTGTTAAACATGCTAACAACATACTAGAAACATGCTAAAACATGCTAGCAAACTCTTAGCCAAGTGCTAAAGCATGCTATTATTGCAATTAAATAGGAATTTGCTGTAACTCAGGCATGGAATGTCCAATCTGCCCCAAACTTCACACTTTTGATAAGAGTCATGGCCTGAACAGATCTACATGAGAATGTTCAGTTATAGTAATAGCGCCACCAACTGGCAACAGGAAGTGACATGTTTAACACGTTGATGCCGTTCTAGCAACATGTTAAAACATGCTAACAATGCTTAGCTAAGTTCTAAAGAATGCTAATTCAATGAAACATGACTTTGTTGTTACTCAAGAAGGCAATGTCCAATTTGCACCAAACTTCACATGTTTGATAAGAGTTCTGTCCTGAACACACATCCATGCTCATATTCAGTTATAGTCATAACGCCACCTACTGGCAACAGAAACTGACATGGTTAACACAGTAATGCAGTACTAACCACATAATTATTGTGTACTAAGCATGCTAGAAACAGACTGAACATGCTAGCAACACTTAGCTGAGTCATGAAGCATGCTATTATCACCATTATACAAAACATTTTGTAACTGACTTTGACATACTCTTACTATATATACCTCCTTAAATGTACATTTCCCAACCATGCTCTGCCTTCCTAAAGCCACCGAGTGTTGATGGCACGGGTGCGAGGGCCCTTTCATCGCTGCTTGCAGCTTTAATTATTATTATTATTATTCTTCTCCGCATTGAATTGCATTTTTGAGGGCCTAAACATGCGCGAAAACTCACGAAACTTTGCACACGCGTCAGAACTGGCGAAAATTTACATCTGATATAGGTTTCAGAATTGGACGGGGCAAAATGGCTCGATAGCGCCACCTATAAAAGTTCAACGGAGTGCGCCTCCTGCAACGTTCCACGTACGTGCACGAAATTCGGTACATACGTGTAATGACCTAATACCTACAAAAAAGTCTCTTGGAGCATAGCCCTAAACACAACAGGAAGTCAGCCATTTTGAACTTCCTCTCAGATTTTTGTGCAGTTTTTGCCATTTTCAGGCCTCGTACTTTAACGAACTCCTCCTACAGTTTTAATCTGATCATCTTCAAATTTGGTGAGTGTAATCTTAAGGCCTTTGCGACGTTAAATTGCGAAGATCTTGAGTTTTCGTCGAAGGGCGGGTCCTCGGCGGCCTTACAAATTTCGATGTTTCGCCATGAAACAGGAAGTTGCTGTAACTCAGGCATGGAATGTCCAATCTCCCCCAAACTTCACACGTTTGATAAGAGTTCTGTCCTGAACACATGGCCATGCTCATATTCAGTTATAGTCATAGCGCCACCTGCTGGCAACAGGAAGTGACATGTTTAACACTGTTATGGACTCCTAATAACATATAAAAAAGTGCCAGCAAGTGCGAAACATGCTAACAACATACTAGAAGCATGCTAAAACATGCTAGCAAACTCTTAGCTAAGTGCTAAAGCATGCTATTATTGCAATTAAATAGGAATTTGCTGTAACTCAGGCATGGAATGTCCAATCTGCCCCAAACTTCACACTTTTGATAAGCGTTCTGTCCTGAACACATCTACATGATAATATTCAGTTATAGTAATAGCGCCACCTACTGGCAACAGGAAGTGTCATGTTTAACACGTTGATGCCATTCTAGCAACATGTTAAAAATGCCATTGAGGCCTAAACATGCGCGAAAACTCACGAAACTTTGCACACGCGTCAGAACTGGCGAAAATTTACATCTGATATAGGTTTCAGAATTGGACGGGGCAAAATGGCTCGATAGCGCCACCTATAAAAGTTCAACGGAGTGCGCCTCCTGCAACGTTCCACGTACGTGCACGAAATTCGGTACATACGTGTAATGACCTAATACCTACAAAAAAGTCTCTTGGAGCATAGCCCTAAACACAACAGGAAGTCAGCCATTTTGAACTTCCTCTCAGATTTTTGTGCAGTTTTTGCCATTTTCAGGCCTCGTACTTTAACGAACTCCTCCTACAGTTTTAATCTGATCATCTTCAAATTTGGTGAGTGTAATCTTAAGGCCTTTGCGACGTTAAATTGCGAAGATCTTGAGTTTTCGTCGAAGGGCGGGTCCTCGGCGGCCTTACAAATTTCGATGTTTCGCCATGAAACAGGAAGTTGCTGTAACTCAGGCATGGAATGTCCAATCTCCCCCAAACTTCACACGTTTGATAAGAGTTCTGTCCTGAACACATGGCCATGCTCATATTCAGTTATAGTCATAGCGCCACCTGCTGGCAACAGGAAGTGACATGTTTAACACTGTTATGGACTCCTAATAACATATAAAAAAGTGCCAGCAAGTGCGAAACATGCTAACAACATACTAGAAGCATGCTAAAACATGCTAGCAAACTCTTAGCTAAGTGCTAAAGCATGCTATTATTGCAATTAAATAGGAATTTGCTGTAACTCAGGCATGGAATGTCCAATCTGCCCCAAACTTCACACTTTTGATAAGCGTTCTGTCCTGAACACATCTACATGATAATATTCAGTTATAGTAATAGCGCCACCTACTGGCAACAGGAAGTGTCATGTTTAACACGTTGATGCCATTCTAGCAACATGTTAAAAATGCCATTGAGGTCTAAACATGCTAGAAACATGTTAAAACATGCTAGCAATACTTAGCTAAGTGCTAAAGCATGCTAATTCAATGAAACAGGATGTTGTTGTTACTCAAGAAGGCAATGTCCAATATGCGCCAAACTTCACACTTTTAATAAACGTTCTGTCCTGAACACATGACCATGCTCATATTCAGTTACAGTCATAGTGCCACCTGCTGGCAACAGGAAGTGACATGTTAAACACTGTTGTGGACATATAAAAACATATAAAAAAAGTGCCAGCAAGTGCTAAACATGCTAACAACATACTAGAAACATGCTAAAACATGCTAGCAAACACTTAGCTAAGTGCTAAAGCATGCTATTGCTGCAATTAAATAGGAATTTGCTGTAACACAGGCATGGAATGTCCAATCTGCCCCAAACTTCACACGTTTGATAAGAGTCATGGCCTGAACACATCTACATGAGAATATTCAGTTATAGTAATAGCGCCACCTGCTGTCAACAGGAAGTGACATGTTTAACACTGTTGTGGTCTCCTAATAACATATATAAAAGAGCCAGCAAGTGCTAAACAGGTTAGCAACATACTAGAAACATGCTAGCAAACACTTAGCTAAGTGATAAAGCATGCTATTACTGCAATTAAATAGGAATTTGCTGTAACTCAGGCATGGAACGTCCAATCTGCCCCAAACTTCACATGTTTGATAAGAATCATGGCCTGAACGCATGCCTATGCTCAAATTCAGTTATAGTAATAGCGCCACCTACTGGCAACAGGAAGTGACATGTTTAACACGTTGATGCCGTTCTAGCAACATGTTAAAAATGCCATTGAGTTCTAAACATGCTAGAAACATATTAAAACATGCTAGCAATACTTAGCTAAGTGCTAAAGCATGCTAATTCAATGAAACAGGACTTTGTTGTTACTCAAGAAGGCAATGTACAATCTACCCCAAACGTCACACGTTTGATAAGAGTTATCTCTTGAACACATGTCCATGCTCATATTTAGTTATAGTCATAGCGCCACCTGCTGGCAACAGGAAGTGACGTTTAACACTGTTCTTGACTCCTAATAACATATAAAAAAATGCCAGTAGGTGCTAAACATCCTACCAACATACTAGAGACATGCTAAAACATAATAGCAAACACTTAGCTAAGTGCTAAAGAATGATATTACTGCAATTAAATATGAATTTGCTGTAACTCAGGCATGGAATGTCCAATCTGCCCCAAACTTCACACTTTTGATAAGCGTTCTGTCCTGAACACATGACCATGCTTATATTCAGTTACAGTCATAGCGCCACCTGCTGGCAACAGGAAGTGACATGTTTAACACTGTTGTGGACTCCTAATAACATATAAAAAAGTGCCAGCAAGTGTTAAACATGCTAACAACATACTAGAAACATGCTAAAACATGCTAGCAAACTCTTAGCCAAGTGCTAAAGCATGCTATTATTGCAATTAAATAGGAATTTGCTGTAACTCAGGCATGGAATGTCCAATCTGCCCCAAACTTCACACTTTTGATAAGAGTCATGGCCTGAACACATCTACATGAGAATGTTCAGTTATAGTAATAGCGCCACCAACTGGCAACAGGAAGTGACATGTTTAACACGTTGATGCCGTTCTAGCAACATGTTAAAACATGCTAACAATGCTTAGCTAAGTTCTAAAGAATGCTAATTCAATGAAACATGACTTTGTTGTTACTCAAGAAGGCAATGTCCAATTTGCACCAAACTTCACATGTTTGATAAGAGTTCTGTCCTGAACACACATCCATGCTCATATTCAGTTATAGTCATAACGCCACCTACTGGCAACAGAAACTGACATGGTTAACACAGTAATGCAGTACTAACCACATAATTATTGTGTACTAAGCATGCTAGAAACAGACTGAACATGCTAGCAACACTTAGCTGAGTCATGAAGCATGCTATTATCACCATTATACAAAACATTTTGTAACTGACTTTGACATACTCTTACTATATATACCTCCTTAAATGTACATTTCCCAACCATGCTCTGCCTTCCTAAAGCCACCGAGTGTTGATGGCACGGGTGCGAGGGCCCTTTCATCGCTGCTTGCAGCTTTAATTATTATTATTATTCAATTTAAGAATTATGTTTGAGTTTAAAAAAAGCCAGAATGTTTTAGTCCAAAAAATAAATAAATCATGCCATGGATTGCTTGAAATTATTTTTTTTTATTATATTTATTTTTTCGTTTTGGCTTTGTTTATAGTTTATTTTTAATTTTTTATTCTTGTTCCGTTCTGAATATCATTACATTTAAAGGATTTGTTGTGGAATATTTTGAGTGTATCATAAAATCAGAATAATTCTCTCGATTTAGTGATCCCCTACTTATTATTTTATTTTATTTTTTTCTTTGTTCTAATTAGGTCAGGCAAGTAAAATTATCTGTGTCTTGTCCCTTAAATTTATTTATATATATATATATATATATATATATATATATATATATATATATATATATATATATATATGTATGTATGTGTGTGTGTGTATATATATATATATATATATATATATATATATATATGTATGTGTGTGTGTGTGTATATATATATATATATATAAATATAAATATAGCTGCGAGCAGCGATGGAGGACCAAAGCCGCCGGCACCGCCACCCTGGCACCAGGATTGCGGTGCCACCGGCTTGGGCCCGTAATCGCTGCTCGCAGCTATATTTATTATTATTATTATTATTATTATTTTTCTGTCAACCTTTTGGGCACTTTTGAGACCCTTAACATGCTCGAAAACTCTTGAAACTTTGCACACGGGTCAGAACCCGCGGCCATCAGGGCCGGGCTGAAGCTGGTACCCGGGCGTGGCAGGGGGGCTCGACAGCGCCCCCTTGAACGGGGTCCGAAAACTTGGTCCATAAATCAGACACGCTTGCATGTAATAATATGAAACTCGGTACACATATAGATCTCATCGGGCCGAACAACTTTCGTGCTCTAAGTTTTACGCCAGCCAAACAGGAAGTTGGCTATTTAGCGTTGTTTGGAAACGCATGCTGTGGAATTTAATGTACTCCTCCTAGGGAATTCATCGATTTGCCTCCAAACTCGGTGTGCAGGAAGTCAAGACATTGAGGATGCTAAATTGCGGACGGATTTTTGATATCTCGAACGGTTTGGCCGTGGCGAGGAAACAAATTTATGGCGAAAAAATGAAACAGGAAGTGTGTTATAACTTCTGCATACATTAACTGATCTTGATGAAACTTCAGCAGTGTGTTCGTTGTAAGAGGCCGATCACATGGATGTGACTATTGTGAGTCAAAGTTATAGCGCCACCAACAGGCAGCAGGAAGTACATCACTTTCAAAATGCTTTGAAATCAGTGTCTTATTTTTACCCGATTTGCTTCAAACTTTATGTGTATAATGTAGACACACGGCAGATGTAAACCTGTGAAAGGATTATTGATATCTTAGATACTGTTGCCGTGGCAACGCATCAAACTTTAATATTATTTTTTGATGCTTTTGAGACTCTTAACATACTTGAAATTGCATGAAACTCAACAGACACATCACATTTATTAGCCCGTAGACATGTGCAAAGTTTCAGAAACGGGCGTGGTGGAATGGCTCAGTAGCGCCACCTTTAGTCAAAAATGGGGGCTTAGTTTTTCCTAGAATCACAAAACTTGGTATGTGTATTGTTCTCATCAAGACGGACAACTTTCTAATTTACATGAACCATCTCCGACCAACAGGAAGAGAGATATTTTGGTTTGAATGTGGATTTTCTGAAGAATTTTCTCTCTCTCTCTCTGTGTCTGTGTGTGTGTGAGGGGAGGGGGGGATTTGACTATTGCTTTTATATTGTTAATCAAGGTTTCAGGGGCTTTTGGGGTCCTTAACGTGCTCAAAAACTCTTGAAACTTTGCACACAGGTCAGAACCCACGGCCATCAGGGCCGGGCTGAAGCTGGTACCCGGGCGTGGCTGGGGGGCTCAACAGCGCCCCCTTGAACGGGGTTCTAAAACTTGATCCATATATCAAACACGCTCGCATGAATTAATATGAAACTCGGTACACATATAGATCTCATCGGGCCGAACAACTTTACCCCGGTCAAGTTTTACGCCAGCCCAACAGGAAGTCGGCTATTATGGGTTGTTTGGAAAACGCTTGCTGTGGAATGTGAAATACTCCTCCTAGAAAATTCACCGTGTCCCCTTCAAACTCGGTGTGCATGTAGTCAAGACTTTGAGGATGCTAAATTGCGGACGGATTTTTGATATCTCGAACGGTTTGGCTGTGGCGAGGAATCGAATTTATGGCGAGAAAAGAGAAACACGGAAGTGGAATAACTTCTGCATACATTAACTGATCTTGATGAAACTTCAGCAGTGTGTTCGTGGTAAGAGGCCGATCAGATGGATGTAGCTATTGTGAGTCAAAGTTATAGCGCCACCAACTGGCAGCAGGAAGTGTGTCACTTTCAACATGCTTTTGACAAAAGTGGGGGGGTTAGTTTTAACTACAGTAAAGAAAAAACAGTTTGTATATTGTTCTCATCAAGCCGGACAACTTTCTAATTTACATTCAATAGCTCTGGCCATCAGGAAGTCAGATATTTTGGTCTGAATGTGAATTTTTTTGCAAAATCAGCCTCTGAATTTTTAGCCACTCCTCTTAAACTATTTATTTTATTCGTACCAAACTTTTTCAACATGATGAAACTACATTAAATATGCTAAATTGTGAATGGATAATAAATATCTCAAACGGTTTTGCTATGGCGAGGGATTAAAGTAATGTCCAAAAAGGAAACACTAAAAATCTTCTAAAAATGTAATTATATACCATTTATTTCTATATAAAAGAATACAAATATCACAACTAAACCCATTTTATTCTGTTTTTGCAATTCAAGAAGAATGAAAAAGTTAAAACAGGCTATTTAGTGCTATTTGGTTCAACAAAAAAGCAAACATAGGGCTATACTGCCCTCTTGTGTCCAAAAGGACATCAAAATAGTATATAAAACTTTTTACCAGGTAGGCCAATATTGTATTTAAATATACATTTATTAGGTATGTGTCTGAGGATATTTTCCCACCGGTTAATCGACGTGTGACACGAGTGGGTGCTTTTAAATCGCTAATATAATAGTGAAAGAAAAATAATGATAATGTTGCACACACAAATCACACACATGTGGGAAAGAATGATGCTTTTAAACAACACTAAACCGCCATTAGGTGTCGCCAGGCATCCATCTTAATAAGCGAGTCATTGATTCATTCGTTCAAACGATTCATTCGAATGAGTCGATCATGATTAAGACAGATGTTTATGGATTGATCATTCAATCTTTGAGTCAACCGATTCGTTAAAAATGCTGAATCGTTCAGTTATGAGAAAACACGTGATGCGTGATGGTTCTGCCGTGATCTTTGTTTAACTATTTTCGCTGCTGAAACAGAACAAAAACAGTCAACATTGCATCTAAAATGTAAGTGACTTAATTGTAACTGTTTATTAACCTGTTGTATGAAATCTAGGGGTGGGAGAAACAAATTATTCTTAGATGCATCGCGATGCGGACGTGGACGATTCTGAATCGATTCACAAATGTCAAAAAATCGATTCTCTAAAAAAATATTTTTCTAATAACGTAATATTGACGGAAGGCAAAAGGCGGAACTCTAAGCGGACGTGCGTGCAGTCTGTGGCGCGCACATAACAGAGAAGTTTCTTCTGCTCACCAAGGCTGCATTTATTTGATTCAAAATACAAACAAAAACAGTAATATTGTAAAATATTATTACAATTTAAAACAGTTTAAAATATATTAAAATAGAAAGCAGCTGTTATTTATTCCTGTGATCAAAGCTGAGTTTTCAGCATCATTACTCCAGTCGTCACTGTCACATGATCCTTCAGAAATTATTCTAATATGATGATTGATACTCAAGAAACATTCATTATTATTTTAAATGTCGAAAACAGTTGTGTACAGTCTTTGATGAATAGAAAGTTCAAAAGAACAGCATTTATCTGAAATCTAAAGCTTTTGTAACATTAAACACTACCGCTCAAAAGTTTTGGGTTAGTAATAATTAAAATTTTATTTTTGGGGGAAATAAATAAAATAAATCAGTACTTTTATTTATGAAGGATGAGTTAAACTGATCAACAGTTACAGTAAAGACATTTATAATGTTAAAAATATATATATTTGAAATATATGCTGTTCTTTTGAACTTTACATTCATCAAAGCATTTTGAAAAAAAAAAATCTGTACACAACTGTTTTCAACATTGAAAATAATAATGAATATTTATTGAGCATCAATCATCATATTAGTATGATTTCTGAAGGATCATGTGACACTGAAGACTGGAGTAATGATGCTGAAAACTCAACTTTGATCACAGAAATGAATTACTATGTAAAATATTTAAAAATTGAAAACAGCTGTTTTAAATTGGAATAATATTTCACAATATTACTGTTTTTGTTTGTATTTTTAATCAATAAATGCAGCCTTGGTGAGCAGAAGAGACTTCTCCTAAAAACATTAAAAATCTTACTGACCCCAAACTTTTGAACAATAATATATATATATATATATATATATATATATATATATATACATATATATGTATGTGTGTGTATGTATGTATGTATATATATATATATATAAATATAGCTGCGAGCAGCGATTACGGGCCCAAGCCGGCGGTACCGCCACCCCGGTGCCTTTAGGTAACTAAAGGCACCGGGGTTGCGGTACCACCGGCTTGGGCCCGTAATCGCTGCTCGCAGCTATATTTATTATTATTATTATTATTATTATTTTTCTGTCAACCTTTCGGGCACTTTTGGGGTCCTTAACGTGCTCAAAAACTCTTGAAATTTTGCACACAGGTCAGAACCTGCGGCCATCAGGGCCGGGCTGAAGCTGGTACCCGGGCGTGGCAGGGGGGCTCAACAGCGCCCCCTTGAACGGGGTCCGAAAACTTGGTCCATAAATCAGACATGCTTGCATGTAATAATATGAAACTCAATACACATATAGATCTCATCGGGCCAAACAACTTTCGTACTTTTCCTTTTTACGCCAGCCCAACAGGAAGTCGACTATTATGGGTTGTTTGAAAACGCATGCTGTGGAATTTAATGTACTCCTCCTAGGGAATTCATCCATTCACGTCCAAACTCAGTCAGCATGAAGTCAAGACATTGAGGATGCTAAATTGCGGACGGATTTTTGATATCTCGAACGGTTTGGCCGTGGCGAGGACACGCATTTATGGCGAATAATGGAAACAGGAAGTGTGTTATAACTTCTGCATACATTAACTGATCTTGATGAAACTTCAGCAGTGTGTTCGTTGTAAGAGGCCGATCACATGGATGTGACTATTGTGAGTCAAAGTTATAGCGCCACCAACTGGCAGCAGGAAGTGTGTCCCTTTCAAAATGCTTTGAAATCACCCTCTTATTTTTACCCGATTTGCTTCAAACTTTATGTGTATAATGTAAACACACGGCAGATGTAGACCTGTGAAAGGATTGTTGATATCTTTAATACTGTTGCCATGGCAACGCTTCAAACTTTAATATTCTTTTTTGATGCTTTTGAGACTCTTAACATACTTGAAATTGGATGAAACTCACAGACACATCACAGTTATTAGCCCGTAGACTTGATTTATAAGCTTGTTTACCCATGGGGACCTCTATTTAGGTCCCCACTGTGACACGAGTCCCCATGAGTCTGTATGCATTCAGGTTGAAGTCCCCACCGGGATAGAAAAACATGAACACACACACACACACACATTCCAGCATTGTAATCTTGACATCGCAGCCTGTTCATTATGGCCTTCATAAAATATAATAATAAAATAGTCAACCTAACATATAACAATTACACTGCTCTAAATAGTCAGTAGTACAATTCATACATTCACAGTAAGCACCGCTCCACTGTGGTGTTTCCAAGCACATTTTTGCGCTTGTGAAGAGGATGATTTTTTCCGTCGATATTGGAACACGAGTGAAGAACAAAGCCTATAATAAAGAATAGTTTAGCATCCAAATACATCGCAAATGTTGAAACATTTTGATTCTAATGAGAGGGTTACGTGAGCTCAACACTGCTTTCTTTCATTTTTATTTTTACATTAAATTTAAAGGATTTGTTGTGGAATATTTTGAGTGTATCATAAAATCAGAATAAGGTAAGTCAAGCAACATTTTTGGTCTTTTATGTATATATATATATATATATATATATATAAATATAGCTGCGAGCAGCGATGAAGGGCCAAAGCCGGCGGTAATGCCACCCTGGTGCCTTTAGGTAACTAAAGGCACCGGGGTTGCGGTGCCACCGGCTTGGGCCCGTAATCGCTGCTCGCAGCTATATTTTTTTTTCTTTTTCTTCATTATTTTTTTTTTTGCCTTTTTGCCACTTTTGGGGCCCTTAACATGCTCAAAAACTCTTGAAATTTTGCACACACGTCAGAACCTGCGGCCATCAGGGCCGGGCTGAAGCTGGTACCGGGGCGTGGCAGGGGGGCTCGACAGCGCCCCCTGGAACGGGATCCAAACACGTGTCCGTAAATCAAACACGCTTGCATGTAATAATATGAAACTCGGTACACATATAGATCTCATCGGGCCGAACAACTTTCGTGCTCTAAGTTTTACGCCAGCCAAACAGGAAGTTGGCTATTTAGCGTTGTTTGGAAACGCATGCTGTGGAATTTAATGTACTCCTCCTAGGGAATTCATCGATTTGCCTCCAAACTCGGTGTGCAGGAAGTCAAGACATTGAGGATGCTAAATTGCGGACGGATTTTTGATATCTCGAACGGTTTGGCCGTGGCGAGGAAACAAATTTATGGCGAAAAAATGAAACAGGAAGTGTGTTATAACTTCTGCATACATTAACTGATCTTGATGAAACTTCAGCAGTGTGTTCGTTGTAAGAGGCCGATCACATGGATGTGACTATTGTGAGTCAAAGTTATAGCGCCACCAACAGGCAGCAGGAAGTACATCACTTTCAAAATGCTTTGAAATCAGTGTCTTATTTTTACCCGATTTGCTTCAAACTTTATGTGTATAATGTAGACACACGGCAGATGTAAACCTGTGAAAGGATTATTGATATCTTAGATACTGTTGCCGTGGCAACGCATCAAACTTTAATATTATTTTTTGATGCTTTTGAGACTCTTAACATACTTGAAATTGCATGAAACTCAACAGACACATCACATTTATTAGCCCGTAGACATGTGCAAAGTTTCAGAAACGGGCGTGGTGGAATGGCTCAGTAGCGCCACCTTTAGTCAAAAATGGGGGCTTAGTTTTTCCTAGAATCACAAAACTTGGTATGTGTATTGTTCTCATCAAGACGGACAACTTTCTAATTTACATGAACCATCTCCGACCAACAGGAAGAGAGATATTTTGGTTTGAATGTGGATTTTCTGAAGAATTTTCTCTCTCTCTCTCTGTGTCTGTGTGTGTGTGAGGGGAGGGGGGGATTTGACTATTGCTTTTATATTGTTAATCAAGGTTTCAGGGGCTTTTGGGGTCCTTAACGTGCTCAAAAACTCTTGAAACTTTGCACACAGGTCAGAACCCACGGCCATCAGGGCCGGGCTGAAGCTGGTACCCGGGCGTGGCTGGGGGGCTCAACAGCGCCCCCTTGAACGGGGTTCTAAAACTTGATCCATATATCAAACACGCTCGCATGAATTAATATGAAACTCGGTACACATATAGATCTCATCGGGCCGAACAACTTTACCCCGGTCAAGTTTTACGCCAGCCCAACAGGAAGTCGGCTATTATGGGTTGTTTGGAAAACGCTTGCTGTGGAATGTGAAATACTCCTCCTAGAAAATTCACCGTGTCCCCTTCAAACTCGGTGTGCATGTAGTCAAGACTTTGAGGATGTAAATTGCGGACGGATTTTTGATATCTCGAACGGTTTGGCTGTGGCGAGGAATCGAATTTATGGCGAGAAAAGAGAAACACGGAAGTGGAATAACTTCTGCATACATTAACTGATCTTGATGAAACTTCAGCAGTGTGTTCGTGGTAAGAGGCCGATCAGATGGATGTAGCTATTGTGAGTCAAAGTTATAGCGCCACCAACTGGCAGCAGGAAGTGTGTCACTTTCAACATGCTTTTGACAAAAGTGGGGGGGTTAGTTTTAACTACAGTAAAGAAAAAACAGTTTGTATATTGTTCTCATCAAGCCGGACAACTTTCTAATTTACATTCAATAGCTCTGGCCATCAGGAAGTCAGATATTTTGGTCTGAATGTGAATTTTTTTGCAAAATCAGCCTCTGAATTTTTAGCCACTCCTCTTAAACTATTTATTTTATTCGTACCAAACTTTTTCAACATGATGAAACTACATTAAATATGCTAAATTGTGAATGGATAATAAATATCTCAAACGGTTTTGCTATGGCGAGGGATTAAAGTAATGTCCAAAAAGGAAACACTAAAAATCTTCTAAAAATGTAATTATATACCATTTATTTCTATATAAAAGAATACAAATATCACAACTAAACCCATTTTATTCTGTTTTTGCAATTCAAGAAGAATGAAAAAGTTAAAACAGGCTATTTAGTGCTATTTGGTTCAACAAAAAAGCAAACATAGGGCTATACTGCCCTCTTGTGTCCAAAAGGACATCAAAATAGTATATAAAACTTTTTACCAGGTAGGCCAATATTGTATTTAAATATACATTTATTAGGTATGTGTCTGAGGATATTTTCCCACCGGTTAATCGACGTGTGACACGAGTGGGTGCTTTTAAATCGCTAATATAATAGTGAAAGAAAAATAATGATAATGTTGCACACACAAATCACACACATGTGGGAAAGAATGATGCTTTTAAACAACACTAAACCGCCATTAGGTGTCGCCAGGCATCCATCTTAATAAGCGAGTCATTGATTCATTCGTTCAAACGATTCGTTCGAATGAGTCGATCATGATTAAGACAGATGTTTATGGATTGATCATTCAATCTTTGAGTCAACCGATTCGTTAAAAATGCTGAATCGTTCAGTTATGAGAAAACACGTGATGCGTGATGGTTCTGCCGTGATCTTTGTTTAACTATTTTCGCTGCTGAAACAGAACAAAAACAGTCAACATTGCATCTAAAATGTAAGTGACTTAATTGTAACTGTTTATTAACCTGTTGTATGAAATCTAGGGGTGGGAGAAACAAATTATTCTTAGATGCATCGCGATGCGGACGTGGACAATTCTGAATCGATTCACAAATGTCAAAAAATCGATTCTCTAAAAAAATATTTTTCTAATAACGTAATATTGACGGAAGGCAAAAGGCGGAACTCTAAGCGGACGTGCGTG
Organism: Squalius cephalus; assembly: GCF_949319135.1. NCBI lineage: Eukaryota > Metazoa > Chordata > Actinopteri > Cypriniformes > Leuciscidae > Squalius > Squalius cephalus. The sequence continues at coordinate 23,300,614 of NC_137127.1, forward strand.
CAGTCTGTGGCGCGCACATAACAGAGAAGTTTCTTCTGCTCACCAAGGCTGCATTTATTTGATTCAAAATACAAACAAAAACAGTAATATTGTAAAATATTATTACAATTTAAAACAGTTTAAAATATATTAAAATAGAAAGCAGCTGTTATTTATTCCTGTGATCAAAGCTGAGTTTTCAGCATCATTACTCCAGTCGTCACTGTCACATGATCCTTCAGAAATTATTCTAATATGATGATTGATACTCAAGAAACATTCATTATTATTTTAAATGTCGAAAACAGTTGTGTACAGTCTTTGATGAATAGAAAGTTCAAAAGAACAGCATTTATCTGAAATCTAAAGCTTTTGTAACATTAAACACTACCGCTCAAAAGTTTTGGGTTAGTAATAATTAAAATTTTATTTTTGGGGGAAATAAATAAAATAAATCAGTACTTTTATTTATGAAGGATGAGTTAAACTGATCAACAGTTACAGTAAAGACATTTATAATGTTAAAAATATATATATTTGAAATATATGCTGTTCTTTTGAACTTTACATTCATCAAAGCATTTTGAAAAAAAAAATCTGTACACAACTGTTTTCAACATTGAAAATAATAATGAATATTTATTGAGCATCAATCATCATATTAGTATGATTTCTGAAGGATCATGTGACACTGAAGACTGGAGTAATGATGCTGAAAACTCAACTTTGATCACAGAAATGAATTACTATGTAAAATATTTAAAAATTGAAAACAGCTGTTTTAAATTGGAATAATATTTCACAATATTACTGTTTTTGTTTGTATTTTTAATCAATAAATGCAGCCTTGGTGAGCAGAAGAGACTTCTCCTAAAAACATATATATATATAAATATAGCTGCGAGCAGCGATTACGGGCCCAAGCCGGCGGTACCGCCACCCCGGTGCCTTTAGGTAACTAAAGGCACCGGGGTTGCGGTACCACCGGCTTGGGCCCGTAATCGCTGCTCGCAGCTATATTTATTCTTATTATTATTATTATTATTTTTCTGTCAACCTTTCGGGCACTTTTGGGGTCCTTAACGTGCTCAAAAACTCTTGAAATTTTGCACACAGGTCAGAACCTGCGACCATCAGGGCCGGGCTGAAGCTGGTACCCGGGCGTGGCAGGGGGGCTCAACAGCGCCCCCTTGAACGGGGTCCGAAAACTTGGTCCATAAATCAGACATGCTTGCATGTAATAATATGAAACTCAATACACATATAGATCTCATCGGGCCAAACAACTTTCGTACTTTTCCTTTTTACGCCAGCCCAACAGGAAGTCGACTATTATGGGTTGTTTGAAAACGCATGCTGTGGAATTTAATGTACTCCTCCTAGGGAATTCATCCATTCACGTCCAAACTCAGTCAGCATGAAGTCAAGACATTGAGGATGCTAAATTGCGGACGGATTTTTGATATCTCGAACGGTTTGGCCGTGGCGAGGACACGCATTTATGGCGAATAATGGAAACAGGAAGTGTGTTATAACTTCTGCATACATTAACTGATCTTGATTCAACTTCAGCAGTGTGTTCGTTGTAAGAGGCCGATCACATGGATGTGACTATTGTGAGTCAAAGTTATAGCGCCACCAACTGGCAGCAGGAAGTGTGTCCCTTTCAAAATGCTTTGAAATCACCCTCTTATTTTTACCCGATTTGCTTCAAACTTTATGTGTATAATGTAAACACACGGCAGATGTAGACCTGTGAAAGGATTGTTGATATCTTTAATACTGTTGCCATGGCAACGCTTCAAACTTTAATATTCTTTTTTGATGCTTTTGAGACTCTTAACATACTTGAAATTGGATGAAACTCACAGACACATCACAGTTATTAGCCCGTAGACTTGATTTATAAGCTTGTTTACCCATGGGGACCTCTATTTAGGTCCCCACTGTGACACGAGTCCCCATGAGTCTGTATGCATTCAGGTTGAAGTCCCCACCGGGATAGAAAAACATGAACACACACACACACACACATTCCAGCATTGTAATCTTGACATCGCAGCCTGTTCATTATGGCCTTCATAAAATATAATAATAAAATAGTCAACCTAACATATAACAATTACACTGCTCTAAATAGTCAGTAGTACAATTCATACATTCACAGTAAGCACCGCTCCACTGTGGTGTTTCCAAGCACATTTTTGCGCTTGTGAAGAGGATGATTTTTTCCGTCGATATTGGAACACGAGTGAAGAACAAAGCCTATAATAAAGAATAGTTTAGCATCCAAATACATCGCAAATGTTGAAACATTTTGATTCTAATGAGAGGGTTACGTGAGCTCAACACTGCTTTCTTTCATTTTTATTTTTACATTAAATTTAAAGGATTTGTTGTGGAATATTTTGAGTGTATCATAAAATCAGAATAAGGTAAGTCAAGCAACATTTTTGGTCTTTTATGTATATATATATATATATATATATATATAAATATAGCTGCGAGCAGCGATGAAGGGCCAAAGCCGGCGGTAATGCCACCCTGGTGCCTTTAGGTAACTAAAGGCACCGGGGTTGCGGTGCCACCGGCTTGGGCCCGTAATCGCTGCTCGCAGCTATATTTTTTTTTCTTTTTCTTCATTATTTTTTTTTTTTTGCCTTTTTGCCCCTTTTGGGGCCCTTAACATGCTCAAAAACTCTTGAAATTTTGCACACACGTCAGAACCTGCGGCCATCAGGGCCGGGCTGAAGCTGGTACCGGGGCGTGGCAGGGGGGCTCGACAGCGCCCCCTGGAATGGGGTCCGAAAACTTGGTCCATAAATCAAACACGCTTGCATGTATTAATATGAAACTCAGTACACATATAGATCTCATCGGGCCGAACAACTTTCGTGCTCTAAGTTTTACAAAAGCCCAACAGGAAGTCGGTTATTATACGTTGTTTGGAAAACGCATACAATGGAATGTGAAATACTCCTCCTAGGGATTTCATCCGATCGCCACCAAACTCGGTAAGAATAATGTCAAGACATTGAGGATGAATTCTTGCGAACGGATTTTTGATATCTCGAACGGTTTGGCCGTGGCGAGGAAACGAATTTATGGCGAATAATGGGACACAGGAAGTGTGTTATAACTTCTGCATACATTAACTGATCTTGATGAAACTTCAGCAGTGTGTTCGTTGTAAGAGGCCGATCACATGGATGTGACTATTGTGAGACAAAGTTATAGCGCCACCAACTGGCAGCAGGAAGTGTGTCACTTTCAAAATGCTTTGAAATCACCCTCTTATTTTTACCCGATTTGCTTCAACCTTTATGTGTATAATGTAGACACACGGCAGATGTAGACCTGTGAAAGGATTTTTCATATCTTTAATACTGTTGCCGTGGCAACGCTTCAAACTTTAATATTCTTTTTTGATGCTTTTGAGACTCTTAACATACTTGAAATTGCATGAAACTCAACAGACACATTACATTTATTAGCCAGTAGACATGTGCAAAGTTTCAGAAACGGGCGTGGTGGAATGGCTCAGTAGCGCCACCTTTAGTCAAAAATGGGGGCTTAGTTTTTCCTAGAATCACAAAACTTGGTATGTATATTGTTCTCATCAAGCCGGAAAACTTTCTAATTTACAGTCATATTCTCAGACCAAGAGGAAGTCAGATATTTTGGTTTGAATGTGATTTTTTGGGAGAATTTTCTCTCTCTCTCTCTCTGACTCTGTGTGTGTGAGGGGTGGGAGGGATTTGTCTGTTGGGTGAGATTTGCTTTTTTGTTTTTCAAAGTTTCAGGGGCTTTTGGGGCCCTTAACGTGCTCAAAAACTCTTGAAACTTTGCACACAGGTCAGAACCAACGCCCATCAGGGCCGGGCTGAAGCTGGTACCCGGACGTGGCAGGGGGGCTCGACAGCGCCCCCTGGAACGGGATCCGAACACGTGTCCATAAATCAAACACACTTGCATGTAATAATATGAAACTCGGTACACACATAGATCTCCTCAGGCCGAACAAGTTTCGTGCTCTAAGTTTTACGCCAGCTCAACAGGAAGTCTGCTATTTAGCGTTGTTTGGAAACGCATGCTGTTGAATTTAATGTACTCCTCCTAGGAAATTCATCGATTCGCCTCCAAACTTGGTCAGCATGAAGTCAAGACATTGAGGATGCTAAATTGCGGACGGATTTTGAATATCTCGAACGGTTTGGCCGTGGCGTGGAAACGAATTTATGGCGAAAAAATGAAACAGGAAGTGTGTTATAACTTCAGCATACATTAACTGATCTTGATGAAACTTCACCAGTGTGTTCGTTGTAAGAGGCCGATCACATGGATGTGACTATTGTGAGTCAAAGTTATAGCGCCACCAACTGGCAGCAGGAAGTGTGTCACTTTCAACATGCTTTTGACAAAAGTGGGGGGGTTAGTTTTAACTAGAGTAAAAAAAAATAGTTTGTATATTGTTCTCATCAAGCCGGACAACTTTCTAATTTACATTCATTAGCTCCTCCCATCAGGAAGTGAGATATTTTCATGTGAATGTGGATTTTTTTGCAAAATCAGCCTCTGAATTTTTAGCCACTCCTCTTAAACTATTTATTTTATTCCCACCAAACTTTTTCAACATGATGAAAATACATTAAAGATGCTAAATTGTGAACGGATATTGAATATCTCTAACGGTTTTGCTATGGCGAGGGATTAAATTAATGTCAAAAAGGAAGCAGGAAACATCTCATAACTTCTAAAAATGTAATTATACACCATTTATTTTTATATAAAATTATACAAATATTAGAACTAAACCTATTTTATTCTTTTTTTGCAATTCAAGAAGTATGAAAAAGTTAAAAACAGGCTATTTAGTGCTATTTGGTTCAACAAAAAAGCAAACATAGGGCTATACTGCCCTCTTGTGTCCAAAAGGATATCCAAATAGTATATAAAACGTTTTACTAGGTAGGCCTATTGTATTTAAATATAAATTTATTAGGTATATGACGGTGAGGATATTGTCCCATTGGTTAATCGATGTGTGACACGAGCGGGTGCTTTTAAATCGCTAATATAAAAGTGAAATTAAAGACGTCCGCACAGACATTGATAATGGTGCACACACGTTGGAAAGAAAGATACTTTTAAACATAACACTAAACCGCCATTAGGTGTCGCCAGGCGACCGTCTTAATGAGCGAGTCATTAATTCATTCGTTCAAACGATTCGTTCGAATGACTGAGTCATTCATGATTGAGACAGATGTTTATGGATTGGTCATTGAATCTTTGAGTCAACCGATTCATTCAAAATGCTGAATCATTCAGAAATGAGAAAACAAGTTGCTGTGAGATGTGCGATGGTTCTGCTGTGATCTTGGTTTAACTATTTTTGCTGCTGAAACAGAACAAAAACAGTCAATATTGCATCTTAAATGTAAGTGACTTAATTGTAACTGTTTATTAACCTGTTGATGAAATCAACGTCGCAGTTTCAATCGTGATTGTATTCAGGAAACACAGCCTACTCGTCAAGTGAGGTTGCTCTTATCATGTTATAAAATATATAAAAACTCCATATTTGTAATTTTTATAGTCAGTATGTTGTTAACTGGGTTTCTTTTTTGTGTGCTGCGCTCAGTTGTTTACGTTTCTCCTGGAGAAGCTGCACGAGCCTCAGCAGCGCAACCTTGTTACCATTGATCAGTAATACATTTATTATCAACTGTTGATTGCAACTTAAAATTAATGTAATATAATTAGAATAATCTCTCGTTTTAGTGATTCCCAAGTTATTTTTTTGTCATTGACGTTCTAATCAGGCTACTATGGTTGGGCAAGCTAAACTCTCTTTCAGGTAGGCGGCCTATACTAGGTATGTGACAGTGAGAATATAAGCACCGGTTAATCGACGTGTGACACCCATAGACTGTAAAAAAATAGGTGACACCGCTGGGGGCTTTTGAATCGCTAACTTAAAAACGAAAGTAAAATATGTTCGTCCGCACTGACATTGATTATGGTTGGGAGCAGAGCGAGCATTTTCAATTAATTCCTATGGAAGTAGGAATGAATGCCCGTGCAGCCGTGAGCATTTTATTTCAATTTTAAAGTTAGCACCATAAAGTATATTTTTATGTCTCCACTGTTCAATCACGCCCACGCCACACACACACACACACACACACTCCAGCATTGCAATCTTGACATCGCAGCCTGTTCATTATAGCCCTAATAAAATATAATTATAAAATAGTCAACCTAACGTATTAAAATTACACTGCTCTGTTTAAGTAGTTAGTAGTACAATTTGTACCATTTTTTTTGTGAAGTGACAAGACAGAGAATATTACTTGTCTGATATATATATAATGTATATATCTTTTGTTATATATGTATATATGTATATATATATATATATATGTATATATATTATATATATATATATATATATGTATATATATATATATATATATATATATATATATGTATATATATATATATATATATATATATATAAATAAATATAGCTGCGAGCAGCGATGGAGGGCCCAAGCCGGCAGCACCGCCACCCTGCGGTCTTTAGTGTAACTAAAGGCACCAGGGTGGCGGTGCCACCGGCTTGGGCCCGCAATCGCTGCTCGCAGCTATATTTATTAGGGCCCGAGCACCGATGGTGTGAGGACCCTCTTGGAATTGCTCTGTTTATTATTATTATTAGGGCCCGAGCACCGATGGTGTGAGGACCCTCTTGGAATTGCTCTGTTTATTATTATTATTATTATTATTATTAGGGCCCGAGCACCGATGGTGTGAGGACCCTCTTGGAATTGCTCTGTTTATTATTATTATTAGGGCCCGAGCACCGATGGTGTGAGGACCCTCTTGGAATTGCTCTGTTTATTATTATTAGGGCCCGAGCACCGATGGTGTGAGGACCCTCTTGGAATTGCTCTGTTTATTATTATTAGGGCCCGAGCACCGATGGTGTGAGGACCCTCTTGGAATTGCTCTGTTTATTAGGGCCCGAGCACCGATGGTGTGAGGACCCTCTTGGAATTGCTCTGTTTATTATTATTAGGGCCCGAGCACCGATGGTGTGAGGACCCTCTTGGAATTGCTCTGTTTATTATTAGGGCCCGAGCACCGATGGTGTGAGGACCCTCTTGGAATTGCTCTGTTTATTAGGGCCCGAGCACCGATGGTGTGAGGACCCTCTTGGAATTGCTCTGTTTATTATTATTATTATTATTCTTCTCCGCATTTAATTGCATTTTTGAGGGCCTAAACATGCTCGAAAACTCACAAAACTTTGCACACGCATCAGAACTGGCGAAAATTTACATCTGATATAGGTTTCAGAATTGGACGGGGCAAAATGGCTCGATAGCGCCACCTATAAAATTTCAACGGAGTGCGCCTCCCGCAACGTTCCACGTACGTGCACGAAATTCGGTACATACATGTAATGACCTAATACCTACAAAAAAGTCTCTTGGAGCATAGCCCTAAACACAACAGGAAGTCAGCCATTTTGAACTTCCTCTCAGATTTTTGTGCAGTTTTTGCCATTTTCAGGCCTCGTACTTTAACGAACTCCTCCTACAGTTTTAATCTGATCATCTTCAAATTTGGTGAGTGTAATCTTAAGGCCTTTGCGACGTTAAATTGCGAAGATCTTGAGTTTTCGTCAAAGGGCGGGTCCTCGGCGGCCTGATAAATTTCGATGTTTCGCCATGAAACAGGAAGTTGTTGTAACTCAGGCATGGAATGTCCAATCTGCCCCAAACTTCACACGTTTGATAAGAGTTCTGTCCTGAACACATGACCATGCTCATATTCAGTTATAGTCATAGCGCCACCTGCTGGCAACAGGAAGTGACATGTTTAACACTGTTATGGACTCCTAATAACATATAAAAAAGTGCCAGCAAGTGCTAAACATGCTAACAACATACTAGAAGCATGCTAAAACATGCTAGCAAACTCTTAGCTAAGTGCTAAAGCATGCTATTATTGCAATTAAATAGGAATTTGCTGTAACTCAGGCATGGAATGTCCAATCTGCCCCAAACTTCACACTTTTGATAAGCGTTCTGTCCTGAACACATCTACATGAGAATATTCAGTTATAGTAATAGCGCCACCTACTGGCAACAGGAAGTGTCATGTTTAACACGTTGATGCCATTCTAGCAACATGTTAAAAATGCCATTGAGGTCTAAACATGCTAGAAACATGTTAAAACATGCTAGCTAATGTTAAAACATGCTAGCAATACTTAGCTAAGTGGTAAAGCATGCTAATTCAATGAAACAGGATGTTGTTGTTACTCAAGAAGGCAATGTCCAATATGCGCCAAACTTCACACTTTTAATAAAGGTTCTGTCCTGAACACATGACCATGCTCATATTCAGTTACAGTCATAGTGCCACCTGCTGGCAACAGGAAGTGACATGTTAAACACTGTTGTGGACATATAAAAACATATAAAAAAAGTGCCAGCAAGTGCTAAACATGCTAACAACATACTAGAAACATGCTAAAACATGCTAGCAAACACTTAGCTAAGTGCTAAAGCATGCTATTGCTGCAATTAAATAGGAATTTGCTGTAACACAGGCATGGAATGTCCAATCTGCCCCAAACTTCACACTTTTGATAAGAGTCATGGCCTGAACACATCTACATGAGAATATTCAGTTATAGTAATAGCGCCACCTGCTGTCAACAGGAAGTGACATGTTTAACACTGTTGTGGTCTCATAATAACATATATAAAAGAGCCAGCAAGTGCTAAACAGGTTAGCAACATACTAGAAACATGCTAGCAAACACTTAGCTAAGTGATAAAGCATGCTATTACTGCAATTAAATAGGAATTTGCTGTAACTCAGGCATGGAACGTCCAATCTGCCCCAAACTTCACATGTTTGATAAGAATCATGGCCTGAACGCATGCCTATGCTCAAATTCAGTTATAGTAATAGCGCCACCTACTGGCAACAGGAAGTGACATGTTTAACACGTTGATGCCGTTCTAGCAACATGTTAAAAATGCCATTGAGTTCTAAACATGCTAGAAACATATTAAAACATGCTAGCAATACTTAGCTAAGTGCTAAAGCATGCTAATTCAATGAAACAGGACTTTGTTGTTACTCAAGAAGGCAATGTACAATCTACCCCAAACTTCACATGTTTGATAAGAGTTATCTCTTGAACACATGTCCATGCTCATATTTAGTTATAGTCATAGCGCCACCTGCTGGCAACAGGAAGTGACGTTTAACACTGTTCTTGACTCCTAATAACATATAAAAAAATGCCAGTAGATGCTAAACATCCTACCAACATACTAGAGACATAATAAAACATACTAGCAAACACTTAGCTAAGTGCTAAAGAATGATATTACTGCAATTAAATATGAATTTGCTGTAACTCAGGCATGGAATGTCCAATCTGCCCCAAACTTCACACTTTTGATAAGCGTTCTGTCCTGAACACATGACCATGCTTATATTCAGTTACAGTAATAGCGCCACCTGCTGGCAACAGGAAGTGACATGTTTAACACTGTTATGGACTCCTAATAACATATAAAAAAGTGCCAGCAAGTGTTAAACATGCTAACAACATACTAGAAACATGCTAAAACATGCTAGCAAACTCTTAGCTAAGTGCTAAAGCATGCTATTATTGCAATTAAATAGGAATTTGCTGTAACTCAGGCATGGAATGTCCAATCTGCCCCAAACTTCACACTTTTGATAAGAGTCATGGCCTGAACACATCTACATGAGAATGTTCAGTTATAGTAATAGCGCCACCTACTGGCAACAGGAAGTGACATGTTTAACACGTTGATGCCGTTCTAGCAACATGTTAAAAATGCCATTGAGTTCTAAACATGCTAGAAACATATTAAAACATGCTAGTAATGCTTAGCTAAGTGCTAAAGAATGCTAATTCAATGAAACATGACTTTGTTGTTACTCAAGAAGGCAATGTCCAATTTGCACCAAACTTCACAAGTTTGATAAGAGTTCTGTCCTGAACACACATCCATGCTCATATTCAGTTATAGTCATAACGCCACCTACTGGCAACAGAAACTGACATGGTTAACACAGTAATGCAGTACTAACCACATAATTATTGTGTACTAAGCATGCTAGAAACAGACTAAACATGCTAGCAACACTTAGCTGAGTCATGAAGCATGCTATTATCACCATTATACAAAACATTTTGTAACTGACTTTGACATACTCTTACTATATATACCTCCTTAAATGTACATTTCCCAACCATGCTCTGTCTTCCTAAAGCCACCGAGTGTTGATGGCACGGGTGCGAGGGCCCTTTCATCGCTGCTTGCAGCTTTAATTATTATTATTATTATTCTTCTCCGCATTTAATTGCATTTTTGAGGGCCTAAACATGCTCGAAAACTCACAAAACTTTGGACACGCGTCAGAACTGGCGAAAATTTACATCTGATATAGGTTTCAGAATTGGACGGGGCAAAATGGCTCGATAGCGCCACCTATAAAAGTTCAACGGAGTGCGCCTCCCGCAACGTTCCACGTACGTGCACGAAATTCGGTACATACATGTAATGACCTAATACCTACAAAAAAGTCTCTTGGAGCATAGCCCTAAACACAACAGGAAGTCAGCCATTTTGAACTTCCTCTCAGATTTTTGTGCAGTTTTTGCCATTTTCAGGCCTCATACTTTAACGAACTCCTCCTACAGTTTTAATCTGATCATCTTCAAATTTGGTGAGTGTAATCTTAAGGCCTTTGCGACGTTAAATTGCGAAGATCTTGAGTTTTCGTCGAAGGGCGGGTCCTCGGCGGCCTGACAAATTTCGATGTTTCGCCATGAAACAGGAAGTTGCTGTAACTCAGGCATGGAATGTCCAATCTGCCCCAAACTTCACACGTTTGATAAGAGTTCTGTCCTGAACACATGACCATGCTCATATTCAGTTATAGTCATAGCGCCACCTGCTGGCAACAGGAAGTGACATGTTTAACACTGTTATGGACTCCTAATAACATATAAAAAAGTGCCAGCAAGTGCTAAACATGCTAACAACATACTAGAAGCATGCTAAAACATGCTAGCAAACTCTTAGCTAAGTGCTAAAGCATGCTATTATTGCAATTAAATAGGAATTTGCTGTAACTCAGGCATGGAATGTCCAATCTTCCCCAAACTTCACACTTTTGACAAGCGTTCTGTCCTGAACACATCTACATGAGAATATTCAGTTATAGTAATAGCGCCACCTACTGGTAACAGGAAGTGTCATGTTTAACACGTTGATGCCATTCTAGCAACATGTTAAAAATGCCATTGACTTCTAAACATGCTAGAAACATGTTAAAACATGCTAGCAATACTTAGCTAAGTGCTAAAGCATGCTAATTCAATGAAACAGGATGTTGTTGTTACGCAAGAAGGCAATGTCCATTCTGCACCAAACTTCACACTTTTAATAAACGTTCTGTCCTGAACACATGACCATGCTCATATTCAGTTACAGTCATAGTGCCACCTGCTGGCAACAGGAAGTGACATGTTAAACACTGTTGTGGACATATAAAAACATATAAAAAAAGTGCCATCAAGTGCTAAACATGCTAACAACATACTAGAAACATGCTAAAACATGCTAGCAAACACTTAGCTAAGTGCTAAAGCATGCTATTGCTGCAATTAAATAGGAATTTGCTGTAACACAGGCATGGAATGTCCAATCTGCCCCAAACGTCACACGTTTGATAAGAGTCATGGCCTGAACACATTTACATGAGAATATTCAGTTATAGTAATAGCGCCACCTACTGGTAACAGGAAGTGTCATGTTTAACACGTTGATGCCGTTCTAGCAAGATGTTAAAAATGCCATTGACTTCTAAACATGCTAGAAACATGTTAAAACATACTAGCAAAACTTAGCTGAGTGCTAAAGCATGCTAATTCAATGAAACAGGATGTTGTTGTTACTCAAGAAGGCAATGTCTAATCTGCCCCAAACTTCACACTTTTGATAAGCGTTCTGTCCTGAACACATGACCATGCTCATATTCAGTTACAGTCATAGCGCCACCTGCTGGCAACAGGAAGTGACATGTTAAACACTGTTGTGGACTCCTAATAACATATAAAAAAGTGCCAGCATGTGCTAAACATGCTAACAACATACTAGAAACATGCTAAAACATGCTATCAATCACTTAGATAAGTGCTAAATCATGATATTACTGCAATTAAATGGGAATTTGTTGTAACACAGGCATGGGATGTTCAATCTACCCCAAACTTAATATGTAACATGCAAGAAACATGCTAGCAACACTTAGCTAAGTTCTAAAGCATGCTATAAAAGCTCAAGGAAGTTGTTGTAACTTAAGCATAAAATGTCCAATCTACCCCAAACTTCACACGTTTGATAAGAGTTATCTTTTGAACACATGTCCATGCTCATATTCAGTTATAGTCATAGCGCCGCCTGCTGGCAAAAGGAAGTGACGTTTAACACTGTTCTGGACTCCTAATAACATATAAAAAAATGCCAGTAGGTGCTAAACATCCTACCAACATACTAGAGACATGCTAAAACATACTAGCAAACACTTAGCTAAGTGCTAAAGCATGATATAACTGCAATTAAATATGAATTTGCTGTAACTCAGGCATGCAATGTCCAATCTACCCCAAAATTAATATGTAAAATGCTAGAAACATCATAAAACATGCTAGAAATGCTAAAGGAAGTTGTTGTAACTCAAGCATACAATGTCCAATCTGCCCCAAACTTCACATGTTTGATAAAAGTCCTGCACTGAACACATCTACATAGCGATATTCAGATATAGACATAGCCCCAACTACTGGCAACATAAAATGACATGGTTAACACAGTAATGCAGTACTAACCACATAATTATTGTGTACTAAGCATGCTAGAAACATACTAAACATGCTAGCAACACTTAGCTGAGTCATGAAGCATGCTATTAACACCATTATACGAAACATTTTGTAACTGACTTTGACATACTCTTACTATATATACCTCCTTAAATGTGCATTGCCCAACCATGCTCTGTCTTCCTAAAGCCACCGAGTGTTGATGGCACGGGTGCGAGGGCCCTTTCATCGCTGCTTGCAGCTTTAATTATTCTTCTTCTTCTTCTTCTTCTTCTTCTCCGCATTTAATTGCATTTTTGAGGGCCTAAACATGCTCGAAAACTCACGAAACTTTGCACACGCGTCAGAACTGGCGAAAATTTACATCTGATATAGGTTTCAGAATTGGACGGGGCAAAATGGCTCGATAGCGCCACCTATAAAAGTTCAACGGAGTGCGCCTCCCGCAACGTTCCACGTACGTGCACGAAATTCGGTACATACATGTAATGACCTAATACCTACAAAAAAGTCTCTTGGAGCATAGCCCTAAACACAACAGGAAGTCAGCCATTTTGAACTTCCTCTCAGATTTTTGTGCAGTTTTTGCCATTTTCAGGCCTCGTACTTTAACGAACTCCTCCTACAGTTTTAATCTGATCATCTTCAAATTTGGTGAGTGTAATCTTAAGGCCTTTGCGACATTAAATTGCGAAGATCTTGAGTTTTCGTCAAAGGGCGGGTCCTCGGCGGCCTGACAAATTTCGATGTTTCGCCATGAAACAGGAAGTTGCTGTAACTCAGGCATGGAATGTCCAATCTGCCCCAAACTTCACACTTTTGATAAGCGTTCTGTCCTGAACACATGACCATGCTCATATTCAGTTACAGTCATAGCGCCACCTGCTGGCAACAGGAAGTGACATGTTTAACACTGATATGGACTCCTAATAACATATAAAAAAGTGCCAGCAAGTGCTAAACATGCTAACAACATAATAGAAGCATGCTAAAACATGCTAGCAAACTCTTAGCTAAGTGCTAAAGCATGCTATTATTGCAATTAAATAGGAATTTGCTGTAACTCAGGCATGGAATGTCCAATCTGCCCCAAACTTCACACTTTTGATAAGCGTTCTGTCCTGAACACATCTACATGAGAAAATTCAGTTATAGTAATAGCGCCACCTAATAGCGCCACCTACTGGTAACAGGAAGTGACATGTTTAACACTCTTGTGGTCTCCTAATAACATATAAAAAAGAGCCAACAAGTGCTAAACAGGTTAGCAACATACTAGAAACATGCTAGCAAACACTTAGCTAAGTGCTAAAGCATGCTATTACTGCAATTAAATAGGAATTTGCTGTAACTCAGGCATGTAATGTCCAATCTGCCCCAAACTTCACACATTTGATAAGAATCATGGCCTGAACACATGTCTATGCTCAAATTCAGTTATAGTAATAGCACCACCTACTGGCAACAGGAAGTGACATGTTTAACACTTTGATGCCGTTCTAGCAACATGTTAAAAATGCCATTGAGTTCTATACATGCTAGAAACATGTTAAAACATGCTAGCAGTACTTAGCTAAGTGCTAAACCATGCTAATTCAATGAAACAGGACTTTGTTGTTACTCAAGAAGGCAATGTACAATCTACCCCAAACTTCACACGTTTGATAAGAGTTATCTCTTGAACACATGTCCATGCTCATATTTAGTTATAGTCATAGCGCCACCTGCTGGCAACAGGAAGTGACGTTTAACACTGTTCTTGACTCCTAATAACATATAAAAAAATGCAAGTAGGTGCTAAACATCCTACCAACATACTAGAGACTTGCTAAAACATACTAGCAAACACTTAGCTAAGTGCTAAAGAATGATATTACTGCAATTAAATATGAATTTGCTGTAACTCAGGCAAGGAATGTCCAATCTGCCCCAAACTTCACACTTTTGATAAGCGTTCTGTCCTGAACACATGATCATGCTTACAGTCATAGCGCCACCTGCTGGCAGCAGGAAGTGACATGTTTAACACTGTTATGGACTCCTAATAACATATAAAAAAGTGCCAGCAAGTGCTAAACATGCTAACAACATACTAGAAACATGCTAAAACATGCTAGCAAACTCTTAGCTAAGTGCTAAAGCATGCTATTATTGCAATTAAATAGGAATTTGCTGTAATTCAGGCATGGAATGTCCAATCTGCCCCAAACTTCACACATTTGATAAGAATCATGGCCTGAACACATGTCTATGCTCAAATTCAGTTATAGTAATAGCGCCACCTACTGGCAACAGGAAGTGACATGTTTAACACTTTTATGCCGTTCTAGCAACATGTTAAAAATGCCATTGAGTTCTAAACATGCTAGAAACATGTTAAAACATGCTAACAATGCTTAGCTAAGTGCTAAAGAATGTTAATTCAATGAAACATGACTTTGTTGTTACTCAAGAAGGCAATGTCCAATTTGCACCAAACTTCACACGTTTGATAAGAGTTCTGTCCTGAACACACATCCATGCTCATATTCAGTTATAGCCATAACGCCACCTACTGGCAACAGAAACTGACATGGTTAACACCGTAATGCAGTACTAACCACATAATTATTGTGTACTAAGCATGCTAGAAACAGACTAAACATGCTAGCAACACTTAGCTGAGTCATGAAGCATGCTATTATCACCATTATACAAAACATTTTGTAACTGACTTTGACATACTCTTACTATATATACCTCCTTAAATGTACATTTCCCAACCATGCTCTGTCTTCCTAAAGCCACCGAGTGTTGATGGCACGGGTGCGAGGGCCCTTTCATCGCTGCTTGCAGCTTTAATTATTAGGGCCCGAGCACCGATGGTGTGAGGACCCTCTTGGAATTGCTCTGTTTATTATTATTATTATTATTCTTCTCCGCATTGAATTGCATTTTTGAGGGCCTAAACATGCGCGAAAACTCACGAAACTTTGCACACGCGTCAGAACTGGCGAAAATTTACATCTGATATAGGTTTCAGAATTGGACGGGGCAAAATGGCTCGATAGCGCCACCTATAAAAGTTCAACGGAGTGCGCCTCCCGCAACGTTCCACGTACGTGCACGAAATTCGGTACATACGTGTAATGACCTAATACCTACAAAAAAGTCTCTTGGAGCATAGCCCTAAACACAACAGGAAGTCAGCCATTTTGAACTTCCTCTCAGATTTTTGTGCAGTTTTTGCCATTTTCAGGCCTCGTACTTTAACGAACTCCTCCTACAGTTTTAATCTGATCATCTTCAAATTTGGTGAGTGTAATCTTAAGGCCTTTGCGACGTTAAATTGCGAAGATCTTGAGTTTTCGTCGAAGGGCGGGTCCTCGGCGGCCTTACAAATTTCGATGTTTCGCCATGAAACAGGAAGTTGCTGTAACTCAGGCATGGAATGTCCAATCTCCCCCAAACTTCACACGTTTGATAAGAGTTCTGTCCTGAACACATGGCCATGCTCATATTCAGTTATAGTCATAGCGCCACCTGCTGGCAACAGGAAGTGACATGTTTAACACTGTTATGGACTCCTAATAACATATAAAAAAGTGCCAGCAAGTGCGAAACATGCTAACAACATACTAGAAGCATGCTAAAACATGCTAGCAAACTCTTAGCTAAGTGCTAAAGCATGCTATTATTGCAATTAAATAGGAATTTGCTGTAACTCAGGCATGGAATGTCCAATCTGCCCCAAACTTCACACTTTTGATAAGCGTTCTGTCCTGAACACATCTACATGATAATATTCAGTTATAGTAATAGCGCCACCTACTGGCAACAGGAAGTGTCATGTTTAACACGTTGATGCCATTCTAGCAACATGTTAAAAATGCCATTGAGGTCTAAACATGCTAGAAACATGTTAAAACATGCTAGCAATACTTAGCTAAGTGCTAAAGCATGCTAATTCAATGAAACAGGATGTTGTTGTTACTCAAGAAGGCAATGTCCAATATGCGCCAAACTTCACACTTTTAATAAACGTTCTGTCCTGAACACATGACCATGCTCATATTCAGTTACAGTCATAGTGCCACCTGCTGGCAACAGGAAGTGACATGTTAAACACTGTTGTGGACATATAAAAACATATAAAAAAAGTGCCAGCAAGTGCTAAACATGCTAACAACATACTAGAAACATGCTAAAACATGCTAGCAAACACTTAGCTAAGTGCTAAAGCATGCTATTGCTGCAATTAAATAGGAATTTGCTGTAACACAGGCATGGAATGTCCAATCTGCCCCAAACTTCACACGTTTGATAAGAGTCATGGCCTGAACACATCTACATGAGAATATTCAGTTATAGTAATAGCGCCACCTGCTGTCAACAGGAAGTGACATGTTTAACACTGTTGTGGTCTCCTAATAACATATATAAAAGAGCCAGCAAGTGCTAAACAGGTTAGCAACATACTAGAAACATGCTAGCAAACACTTAGCTAAGTGATAAAGCATGCTATTACTGCAATTAAATAGGAATTTGCTGTAACTCAGGCATGGAACGTCCAATCTGCCCCAAACTTCACATGTTTGATAAGAATCATGGCCTGAACGCATGCCTATGCTCAAATTCAGTTATAGTAATAGCGCCACCTACTGGCAACAGGAAGTGACATGTTTAACACGTTGATGCCGTTCTAGCAACATGTTAAAAATGCCATTGAGTTCTAAACATGCTAGAAACATATTAAAACATGCTAGCAATACTTAGCTAAGTGCTAAAGCATGCTAATTCAATGAAACAGGACTTTGTTGTTACTCAAGAAGGCAATGTACAATCTACCCCAAACGTCACACGTTTGATAAGAGTTATCTCTTGAACACATGTCCATGCTCATATTTAGTTATAGTCATAGCGCCACCTGCTGGCAACAGGAAGTGACGTTTAACACTGTTCTTGACTCCTAATAACATATAAAAAAATGCCAGTAGGTGCTAAACATCCTACCAACATACTAGAGACATGCTAAAACATAATAGCAAACACTTAGCTAAGTGCTAAAGAATGATATTACTGCAATTAAATATGAATTTGCTGTAACTCAGGCATGGAATGTCCAATCTGCCCCAAACTTCACACTTTTGATAAGCGTTCTGTCCTGAACACATGACCATGCTTATATTCAGTTACAGTCATAGCGCCACCTGCTGGCAACAGGAAGTGACATGTTTAACACTGTTGTGGACTCCTAATAACATATAAAAAAGTGCCAGCAAGTGTTAAACATGCTAACAACATACTAGAAACATGCTAAAACATGCTAGCAAACTCTTAGCCAAGTGCTAAAGCATGCTATTATTGCAATTAAATAGGAATTTGCTGTAACTCAGGCATGGAATGTCCAATCTGCCCCAAACTTCACACTTTTGATAAGAGTCATGGCCTGAACACATCTACATGAGAATGTTCAGTTATAGTAATAGCGCCACCAACTGGCAACAGGAAGTGACATGTTTAACACGTTGATGCCGTTCTAGCAACATGTTAAAACATGCTAACAATGCTTAGCTAAGTTCTAAAGAATGCTAATTCAATGAAACATGACTTTGTTGTTACTCAAGAAGGCAATGTCCAATTTGCACCAAACTTCACATGTTTGATAAGAGTTCTGTCCTGAACACACATCCATGCTCATATTCAGTTATAGTCATAACGCCACCTACTGGCAACAGAAACTGACATGGTTAACACAGTAATGCAGTACTAACCACATAATTATTGTGTACTAAGCATGCTAGAAACAGACTGAACATGCTAGCAACACTTAGCTGAGTCATGAAGCATGCTATTATCACCATTATACAAAACATTTTGTAACTGACTTTGACATACTCTTACTATATATACCTCCTTAAATGTACATTTCCCAACCATGCTCTGCCTTCCTAAAGCCACCGAGTGTTGATGGCACGGGTGCGAGGGCCCTTTCATCGCTGCTTGCAGCTTTAATTATTATTATTATTATTATTCTCCGCATTTAATTGCATTTTTGAGGGCCTAAACATGCTCGAAAACTCACAAAACTTTGCACACGCGTCAGAACTGGCGAAAATTTACATCTGATATAGGTTTCAGAATTGGACGGGGCAAAATGGCTCGATAGCGCCACCTATAAAAGTTCAACGGAGTGCGCCTCCCGCAACGTTCCACGTACGTGCACAAAATTCGGTACATACATGTAATGACCTAATACCTACAAAAAAGTCTCTTGGAGCATAGCCCTAAACACAACAGGAAGTCAGCCATTTTCAACTTCCTCTCAGATTTTTGTGCAGTTTTTGCCATTTTCAGGCCTCGTACTTTAACGAACTCCTCCTACAGTTTTAATCTGATCATCTTCAAATTTGGTGAGTGTAATCTTAAGGCCTTTGCGACGTTAAATTGCGAAGATCTTGAGTTTTCGTCGAAGGGCGGGTCCTCGGCTGCCTGACAAATTTCGATGTTTCGCCATGAAACAGGAAGTTGCTGTAACTCAGGCATGGAATGTCCAATCTGCCCCAAACTTCACACGTTTGATAAGAGTTCTGTCCTGAACACATGACCATGCTCATATTCAGTTATAGTCATAGCGCCACCTGCTGGCAACAGGAAGTGACATGTTTAACACTGCTATGGACTCCTAATAACATATAAAAAAGTGCCAGCAAGTGCTAAACATGCTAACAACATACTAGAAGCATGCTAAAACATGCTAGCAAACTCTTAGCTAAGTGCTAAAGCATGCTATTATTGCAATTAAATAGGAATTTGCTGTAACTCAGGCATGGAATGTCCAATCTGCCCCAAACTTCACACTTTTGATAAGCGTTCTGTCCTGAACACATCTACATGAGAATATTCAGTTATAGTAATAGCGCCACCTACTGGTAACAGGAAGTGTCATGTTTAACACGTTGATGCCATTCTAGCAACATGTTAAAAATGCCATTGACTTCTAAACATGCTAGAAACATGTTAAAACATGCTAGCAATACTTAGCTAAGTGCTAAAGCATGCTAATTCAATGAAACAGGATGTTGTTGTTACTCAAGAAGGCAATGTCCAATCTGCGCCAAACTTCACACTTTTAATAAACGTTCTGTCCTGAACACATGACCATGCTCATATTCAGTTACAGTCATAGTGCCACCTGCTGGCAACAGGAAGTGACATGTTAAACACTGTTGTGGACATATAAAAACATATAAAAAAGTGCCAGCAAGTGCTAAACATGCTAACAACATACTAGAAACATGCTAAAACATGCTAGCAAACACTTAGCTAAGTGCTAAAGCATGCTATTGCTGCAATTAAATAGGAATTTGCTGTAACACAGGCATGGAATGTCCAATCTGCCCCAAACTTCACACGTTTGATAAGAGTCATGGCCTGAACACATCTACATGAGAATATTCAGTTATAGTAATAGCGCCACCTGCTGTCAACAGGAAGTGACATGTTTAACACTGTTGTGGTCTCCTAATTACATATAAAAAAGAGCCAGCAAGTGCTAAACAGGTTAGCAACATACTAGAAACATGCTAGCAAACACTTAGCTAAGTGCTAAAGCATGCTATTACTGCAATTAAATAGGAATTTGCTGTAACTCAGGCATGGAATGTCCAATCTGCCCCAAACTTCACACGTTTGATAAGAATCATGGCCTGAACACATGTCTATGCTCAAATTCAGTTATAGTAATAGCGCCACCTACTGGCAACAGGAAGTGACATGTTTAACACGTTGATGCCGTTCTAGCAACATGTTAAAAATGCCATTGAGTTCTAAACATGCTAGAAACATATTAAAACATGCTAGCAATACTTAGCTAAGTGCTAAAGCATGCTAATTCAATGAAACAGGACTTTGTTGTTGCTCAAGAAGGCAATGTACAATCTACCCCAAACTTCACACGTTTGATAAGAGTTATCTCTTGAACACATGCCCATGCTCATATTTAGTTATAGTCATAGCGCCACCTGCTGGCAACAGGAAGTGACGTTTAACACTGTTCTTGACTCCTAATAACATATAAAAAAATGCCAGTAGGTGCTAAACATCCTACCAACATATTAGAGACATGCTAAAACATACTAGCATACACTTAGCTAAGTGCTAAAGAATGATATTACTGCAATTAAATATGAATTTGCTGTAACTCAGGCATGGAATGTCCAATCTGCCCCAAACTTCACACTTTTGATAAGCGTTCTGTCCTGAACACATGACCATGCTTATATTCAGTTACAGTCATAGTGCCACCTGCTGGCAACAGGAAGTGACATGTTTAACACTGTTATGGACTCCTGATAACATATAAAAAAGTGCCAGCAAGTGTTAAACATGCTAACAACATACTAGAAACATGCTAAAACATGCTAGCAAACTCTTAGCCAAGTGCTAAAGCATGCTATTATTGCAATTAAATAGGAATTTGCTGTAACTCAGGCATGGAATGTCCAATCTGCCCCAAACTTCACACTTTTGATAAGAGTCATGGCCTGAACACATCTACATGAGAATGTTCAGTTATAGTAATAGCGCCACCTACTGGCAACAGGAAGTGACGTTTAACACGTTGATGCCGTTCTAGCAACATGTTAAAAATGCCATTGAGTTCTAAACATGCTAGAAACATGTTAAAACATGCTAACAATGCTTAGCTAAGTGCTAAAGAATGCTAATTCAATGAAACATGACTTTGTTGTTACTCAAGAAGGCAATGTCCAATTTGCACCAAACTTCACACGTTTGATAAGAGTTCTGTCCTGAACACACATCCATGCTCATATTCAGTTATAGTCATAACGCCACCTACTGGCAACAGAAACTGACATGGTTAACACAGTAATGCAGTACTAACCACATAATTATTGTGTACTAAGCATGCTAGGAACAGACTAAACATGCTAGCAACACTTAGCTGAGTCATGAAGCATGCTATTATCACCATTATACAAAACATTTTGTAACTGACTTTGACATACTCTTACTATACCTCCTTAAATGTACATTTCCCAACCATGCTCTGTCTTCCTAAAGCCACCGAGTGTTGATGGCACGGGTGCGAGGGCCCTTTCATCGCTGCTTGCAGCTTTAATTAGGGCCCGAGCACCGATGGTGAGAGGACCCTATTGTTTTTGCTCCGTTTATTAGGGCCCGAGCACCGATGGTGAGAGGACCCTATTGTTTTTGCTCCGTTTATTATTATTCTTCTTCTTCTTCTCCAAAGTGAATAGCTTTTTAGAGGGCCTAAACATGCTCGAAAACTCATGAAACTTTGCACACGCTTCAGAAGTGGTGAAAATTTACGTGTGATATGGTTTTCAGAATTGGGGGGGGCAAATTCGGTAAATTATTGCCCCCACATTTTGCCCCGGCTCCTGGTTTCATGTACAGGTATGAAATTTGGTACATACATGTAATGACCCAATACCTACAGAAAAGTCTCTTGGAGCATAGCCCTAAACACAACAGGAAGTGAGCTATTTTGAACTTCCTCCTAGATTTTGGGCATTTTTCGGAATTTCCTGATGTTGTACTTTAACGAACTCCTCCTACAGATTTGATTTGATCCTCTTCAAATTTGGTGAGTGTAATCTTAAGGCCTTTGTGACGTTAAATTGCGAAGATCTAGAGTTTTCGTCGAAGGGTGTGCCCTCGGCGGCCTGACAAACGTTCACCCAATTTCGGCCTTCTGGTGATATACATGATCAGATAAGTTCAATATTAATGTTGAATGCAGTTCCGATGTTGCTAGGCAACCACAGACAGCCTGCAGTAGCTCAGCCATACAATTTCCAATCTGTCCCAAACTTCACATGTTTGATAAGAGTCCTGTCCTGAACACATGACCATGCTCATATTTGGTTATAGCAATAGCGCCATCTGCTGGTAGCAGGAAGTGTGGCAAATACAAAACATGCTCGAAAAATCATGAAACTTTGCACACGCCTCAGAAGTGGTGAAAATTTACGTGTGATATGGTTTTCAGAATTGGGGGGGGCAAATTCGGTAAATTATTGCCCCCACATTTTGCCCCGGCTCCTGGTTTCACGTACAGGTATGAAATTTGGTACATGCATGTATTGACCCAATACCTACAGAAAAGTCTCTTGGAGCATAGCCCTAAACACAACAGGAAGTGATCTATTTTGAACTTCCTCCAAGATTTTGGACATTTTTCGTAATTTCCTGATGTTGTACTTTAACGTACTCCTCCTACAGTTTTGATCTGATCCTCTTCAAATTTGGTGAGTGTAATCTTAAGGCATTTCCTAAAGGCGCCGGGTGGCGGTGGCAGGGGTGCGAGGGCCCTTTTCATCGCTGCTTGCAGCTTTAATTATTATTATTATTCTTCTCCAAAGTGAATCGCTTTTTAGAGGGCCTAAACATGCTCGAAAACTCATGAAACTTTGCACACGCTTCAGAAGTGGTGAAAATTTACGTGTGATATGGTTTTCAGAATTGGGGGGGGGGCAAATTCGGTAAATTATTGCCCCCACATTTTGCCCCGGCTCCTGGTTTCACGTACAGGTATGAAATTTGGTACATACATGTAATGACCCAATACCTACAGAAAAGTCTCTTGGAGCATAGCCCTAAACACAACAGGAAGTGAGCTATTTTGAACTTCCTCCTAGATTTTGGGCATTTTTCGTAATTTCCTGATGTTGTACTTTAACGAACTCCTCCTACAGATTTGATCTGATCCTCTTCAAATTTGGTGAGTGTAATCTTAAGGCCTTTGTGACGTTAAATTGCGAAGATCTAGAGTTTTCGTCGAAGGGTGTGCCCTCGGCGGCCTGACAAACGTTCACCCAATTTCGGCCTTCTGGTGATATATGCATGATCAGATAAGTTCAATATTAATGTTGAATGCAGTTCCGATGTTGCTAGGCAACCACAGACAGCCTGCAGTAATTCAGCCATACAATTTCCCATCTGTCCCAAACTTCACATGTTTGATAAAAGTCCTGTCCTGAACACATGACCAAGCTCATATTAGGTTATAGCAATAGCGCCACCTGCTGGTAGCAGGAAGTGTGGCAAATACAAAACATGCTCGAAAAATCATGAAACTTTGCACACGCCTCAGAAGTGGTGAAAATTTACGTGTGATATGGTTTTCAGAATTGGGGGGGCAAATTCGGTAAATTATTGCCCCCACATTTTACCCTGGCTCCTGGTTTCACGTACAGGTATGAAATTTGGTACATGCATGTATTGACCCAATACCTACAGAAAAGTCTCTTGGAGCATAGCCCTAAACACAACAGGAAGTGATCTATTTTGAACTTCTTCCTAGATTTTGGACATTTTTCGTAATTTCCTGATGTTGTACTTTAACATACTCCTCCTACAGTTTTGATCTGATTCTCTTCAAATTTGGTGAGTGTAATCTTAAGGCATTTCCTAAAGGCGCCGGGTGGCGGTGGCAGGGGTGCGAGGGCCCTTTCATCGCTGCTTGCAGCTTTAATTATTATTATTATTATTATTATTCTCCGCATTGAATTGCATTTTTGAGGGCCTAAACATGCGCGAAAACTCACGAAACTTTGCACACGCGTCAGAACTGGCGAAAATTTACATCTGATATAGGTTTCAGAATTGGACGGGGCAAAATGGCTCGATAGCGCCACCTATAAAAGTTCAACGGAGTGCGCCTCCCGCAACGTTCAACGTACGTGCACGAAATTCGGTACATACGTGTAATGACCTAATACCTACAAAAAAGTCTCTTGGAGCATAGCCCTAAACACAACAGGAAGTCAGCCATTTTGAACTTCCTCTCAGATTTTTGTGCAGTTTTTGCCATTTTCAGGCCTCGTACTTTAACGAACTCCTCCTACAGTTTTAATCTGATCATCTTCAAATTTGGTGAGTGTAATCTTAAGGCCTTTGCGACGTTAAATTGCGAAGATCTTGAGTTTTCGTCGAAGGGCGGGTCCTCGGCGGCCTTACAAATTTCGATGTTTCGCCATGAAACAGGAAGTTGCTGTAACTCAGGCATGGAATGTCCAATCTGCCCCAAACTTCACACGTTTGATAAGAGTTCTGTCCTGAACACATGGCCATGCTCATATTCAGTTATAGTCATAGCGCCACCTGCTGGCAACAGGAAGTGACATGTTTAACACTGTTATGGACTCCTAATAACATATAAAAAAGTGCCAGCAAGTGCTAAACATGCTAACAACATACTAGAAGCATGCTAAAACATGCTAGCAAACTCTTAGCTAAGTGCTAAAGCATGCTATTATTGCAATTAAATAGGAATTTGCTGTAACTCAGGCATGGAATGTCCAATCTGCCCCAAACTTCACACTTTTGATAAGCGTTCTGTCCTGAACACATCTACATGATAATATTCAGTTATAGTAATAGCGCCACCTACTGGCAACAGGAAGTGTCATGTTTAACATGTTGATGCCATTCTAGCAACATGTTAAAAATGCCATTGAGGTCTAAACATGCTAGAAACATGTTAAAACATGCTAGCTAATGTTAAAACATGCTAGCAATACTTAGCTAAGTGGTAAAGCATGCTAATTCAATGAAACAGGATGTTGTTGTTACTCAAGAAGGCAATGTCCAATATGCGCCAAACTTCACACTTTTAATAAACGTTCTGTCCTGAACACATGACCATGCTCATATTCAGTTACAGTCATAGTGCCACCTGCTGGCAACAGGAAGTGACATGTTAAACACTGTTGTGGACATATAAAAACATATAAAAAAAGTGCCAGCAAGTGCTAAACATGCTAACAACATACTAGAAACATGCTAAAACATGCTAGCAAACACTTAGCTAAGTGCTAAAGCATGCTATTGCTGCAATTAAATAGGAATTTGCTGTAACACAGGCATGGAATGTCCAATCTGCCCCAAACTTCACACGTTTGATAAGAGTCATGGCCTGAACACATCTACATGAGAATATTCAGTTATAGTAATAGCGCCACCTGCTGTCAACAGGAAGTGACATGTTTAACACTGTTGTGGTCTCCTAATAACATATATAAAAGAGCCAGCAAGTGCTAAACAGGTTAGCAACATACTAGAAACATGCTAGCAAACACTTAGCTAAGTGATAAAGCATGCTATTACTGCAATTAAATAGGAATTTGCTGTAACTCAGGCATGGAACGTCCAATCTGCCCCAAACTTCACATGTTTGATAAGAATCATGGCCTGAACGCATGCCTATGCTCAAATTCAGTTATAGTAATAGCGCCACCTACTGGCAACAGGAAGTGACATGTTTAACACGTTGATGCCGTTCTAGCAACATGTTAAAAATGCCATTGAGTTCTAAACATGCTAGAAACATATTAAAACATGCTAGCAATACTTAGCTAAGTGCTAAAGCATGCTAATTCAATGAAACAGGACTTTGTTGTTACTCAAGAAGGCAATGTACAATCTACCCCAAACGTCACACGTTTGATAAGAGTTATCTCTTGAACACATGTCCATGCTCATATTTAGTTATAGTCATAGCGCCACCTGCTGGCAACAGGAAGTGACGTTTAACACTGTTCTTGACTCCTAATAACATATAAAAAAATACCAGTAGGTGCTAAACATCCTACCAACATACTAGAGACATGCTAAAACATAATAGCAAACACTTAGCTAAGTGCTAAAGAATGATATTACTGCAATTAAATATGAATTTGCTGTAACTCAGGCATGGAATGTCCAATCTGCCCCAAACTTCACACTTTTGATAAGCGTTCTGTCCTGAACACATGACCATGCTTATATTCAGTTACAGTCATAGCGCCACCTGCTGGCAACAGGAAGTGACATGTTTAACACTGTTGTGGACTCCTAATAACATATAAAAAAGTGCCAGCAAGTGTTAAACATGCTAACAACATACTAGAAACATGCTAAAACATGCTAGCAAACTCTTAGCCAAGTGCTAAAGCATGCTATTATTGCAATTAAATAGGAATTTGCTGTAACTCAGGCATGGAATGTCCAATCTGCCCCAAACTTCACACTTTTGATAAGAGTCATGGCCTGAACACATCTACATGAGAATGTTCAGTTATAGTAATAGCGCCACCAACTGGCAACAGGAAGTGACATGTTTAACACGTTGATGCCGTTCTAGCAACATGTTAAAACATGCTAACAATGCTTAGCTAAGTTCTAAAGAATGCTAATTCAATGAAACATGACTTTGTTGTTACTCAAGAAGGCAATGTCCAATTTGCACCAAACTTCACATGTTTGATAAGAGTTCTGTCCTGAACACACATCCATGCTCATATTCAGTTATAGTCATAACGCCACCTACTGGCAACAGAAACTGACATGGTTAACACAGTAATGCAGTACTAACCACATAATTATTGTGTACTAAGCATGCTAGAAACAGACTGAACATGCTAGCAACACTTAGCTGAGTCATGAAGCATGCTATTATCACCATTATACAAAACATTTTGTAACTGACTTTGACATACTCTTACTATATATACCTCCTTAAATGTACATCTCCCAACCATGCTCTGCCTTCCTAAAGCCACCGAGTGTTGATGGCACGGGTGCGAGGGCCCTTTCATCGCTGCTTGCAGCTTTAATTCTTCTTCTTCTTCTTCTTCTCCAAAGTGAATCGCTTTTTAGAGGGCCTAAACATGCTCGAAAACTCATGAAACTTTGCACATGCTTCAGAAGTGGTGAAAATTTACGTGTGATATGGTTTTCAAAATTGGGTGGGGCAAATTCGGTAAATTATTGCCCCCACATTTTGCCCCGGCTCTACCCGGTTTCACGCACAGGTATGAAATTTGGTACATACATGTAATGACCCAATACCTACAAAAAAGTCTCTTGGAGCATAGCCCTAAACACAACAGGAAGTGATCTATTTTGAACTTCCTCCTAGATTTTGGGCATTTTTCGTAATTTCCTGATGTTGTACTTTAACATACTCCTCCTACAGATTTGATCTGATCCTCTTCAAATTTGGTGAGTGTAATCTGAAGGCCTTTGTGACGTTAAATTGCGAAGATCTTGAGTTTTCGTCGAAGGGTGTGCCCTCTGCGGCCTGACAAATGTTCACCCAATTTCGGCCTTTTGGTGATATATGCATGATCAGATAAGTTCAATATTAATGTTGCTTGCAGTTCCGATGTTGCTAGGCAACCACAGACAGCCTGCAGTAACTTAGGCATAAAATTTCCAATCTGTCCCAAACTTCACATGTTTGATAAGAGTCCTGTCCTGAACACATGACCATGCTCATTATGGTTATAGCAATAGCGCCACCTGCTGGTAGCAGGAAGTGTGGCAAATACAAAACGTGCTCGAAAAATCATGAAACTTTGCACACGCTTCAGAAGTGGTGAAAATTTACGTGTGATATGGTTTTCAAAATTGGGTGGGGCAAAATGGCTTCCTTATTGCCCCTACATTTTGCCCCAGCTCCTGGTTTCACGTACAGGTATGAAATTTGGTACATACATGTAATGACCCAATACCTACAAAAAAGTCTCTTGGAGCGCAGCTCTAAACACAACAGGAAGTCAGCTATTTTGAACTTCCTCTCAGATTTTGGGCAGTTTTTGCCATTTCCTGATGTTGTACATTAACAAACTCCTCCTACAGTTTTGATCTGATCCTCTTCAAATTTGGTGAGTGTAATCTTAAGGCATTTCCGAAAGGTGCCGGGTGGCGGTGGCAGGGGTGCGAGGGCCCTTTTCATCGCTGCTTGCAGCTTTAATTAGGGCCCAAGCCCTGAAAGGGCGAAGGCCCTATTGTTTTCGGTAGGATTATTTATTATTATTATTATTATTATTATTATTATTATTATTATTTTTCTGTCAACCTTTCGGGCACTTTTGAGACCCTTAACGTGCTCGAAAACTCTTGAAACTTTGCACACGGGTCAGAACCCGTGGCCATCAGGGCTGGGCTGAAGCTGGTACCCGGGCGTGGCAGGGTGGCTCGACAGCGCCCCCTTGAACGGGGTCCGAAAACTTGGTCCATAAATCAGACACGCTTGCATGTAATAATATGAAACTCGGTACACATATAGATCTCATCGGGCCGAACAACTTTCGTACTTTTACTTTTTACGCCAGCCCAACAGGAAGTCGGCTATTATGGGTTGTTTTGAAACGCATGCTGTGGAATTTAATGTACTCCTCCTAGAGAATTCATCCAATCGCCTCCAAACTCGGTCAGCATGAAGTCAAGACATTGAGGATGCTAAATTGCGGACGGATTTTTGATATCTCGAACGGTTTGGCCGTGGCAAGGAAACAAATTTATGGCGAATAAGGGACACAGGAAGTGTGTTATAACTTCAGCATACATTATCTGATCTTGATGAAACTTCAGCAGTGTGTTCGTTTTCAGAGGCCGAACACAAGGATGTGATTATTGTGAGTCAAAGTTATAGCGCCACCAACTGGCAGCAGGAAGTGTGTCACTTTCAAAATGCTTTGAAATCACTCTCTTATTTTTACCTGATTTGCTTCAAACTTTATGTGTATGATGTAGACACACGGCAGATGTAGACCTGTGAAAGGATTATTGATATCTTAGATACTGTTGCCATGGCAACGCATCAAACTTTAATATTCTTTTTTGATGCTTTTGAGACTCTTAACATACTTGAAATTGCATGAAACTCGACAGACACATCACACTTATTATCCAGTAGACATGGGCAAAGTTTCAGAAACGGGCGTGGTGAGGGGCTCAGTAGCGCCACCTTTAGTCAAAAATGGGGGCTTAGTTTTACCTAGAATCACAAAACTTGGTATGTATATTGTTCTTTTCGAGCCGGACAACTTTCTAATTTACACTTATTAGCTCAAAGCAACAGAAAGTCAGATATTTTGGTTTGAATGTGATTTTTTGGAGAAATTTCTCTCTCTCTGTCTCTGAGTGTGTGAGGGGTGGGGGTGATTTGTCAGTTGAGTGAGATTTACTTTTTCATTTGTTTTTCAAGGTTTCTGGGGCTTTTGGGTCCCTAAACGTGCTCGAAAACTCTTGAAACTTTGTACACAGGTCAGAACCCGCGGCCATCAGGGCCGGGCTGAATCTGGTAGCCGGGCGTGGCAGGGGGGCTCGACAGCGCCCCCTTGAACGGGGTTCTAAAACTTGGTCCATATATCAAACACGCTTGCATGAATTAATTTGAAACTCAGTACACATATAGATCTCATCGGGCCGAACTACTTTCGTGCTCTAAGTTTTACGCCAGCCCAACAGGAAGTCGGCTATTTAGGGTTGTTTGGAAACGCTTGCTGTGGAATTTAATGTACTCCTCCTAGGAAATACATCGATTCGCCTCCAAACTCGGTCAGCGTGAAGTCAAGACATTGATGATGCTAAATTGCGGACGGATTTTTGATATCTCGAACGGTTTGGCTGTGGCGAGGAAACGAATTAATGGCGAGAAAAGAGAAAAACGAAGTGTTATAACTAATGCATACATTAACTGATCTTGATGAAACTTCAGCAGTTTGTTCATGGTAAGAGGCCGATCAGATGGATGTAACTATTGTGTGTCAAAGTTATAGCGCCACCAACTGGCAGCAGGAAATGTGTCACTTTCAAAATGCTTTTGACAAAAGTTGGGGGGGTTGTTTTACCTACAGTAGCACAACTCAGTACGTATGTTGATCTCATCGACCCGGACAACTTTCTAATTTAAAGTCATTAGCTCCGACCATCAGGAAGTCAGATATTTTGGTTTGAATGTGGATTTTTTGCAAAATCAGCCTCCAAAAGGCACTAAAAGCCTCAAATCTTCTAAAAATGTAATTTTATACCATTTATTTCTATATAAAAGTATACAAATATCACAACTAAACCCATTTTATTCTGTTTTTAAAAAGAATTTTATTCTAATTTTATTCAAAATTTTAAAACAGTAAAGTAAAAAAAAAAATCAAGTCATACATAGGGCTATACTGCCCTCTTGTGTCCAAAAGGACATCAAAATAATATATAAAACTTTTTACCAGCTAGGCCAATAATGTATTTAAATATACATTTATTAGGTATGTGTCTGAGGATATTTTCCCACCGGTTAATCGACGTGTGTGACACGAGCGGGTGCTTTTGTATCGCTAATATAAAAGTGAAAGAAAAATACGGACGTCCGCACGGACATTTATAATGGTGCACACACAAATCACACACACGTTGGAAAGAATTATGCTTTTAAACAACACTAAACCGCCATTAGATGTCGCCAAGTGACCGTCTTAATGAGCGAGTCATTGATTCATTCGTTTAAATGATTCGTAATCCATAACATACAGATCCATAAACATGGATCCATAAACATCCAATCCATAAACATAAACAGATGTTTATGGATTGATCATTCAATCTTTGAGTCAACCAATTCGTTCAAAATGCTGAATCATTCATTTATGAGAAAACACGTTCCTGTGAGATGCGTTCTTCTGTGATCTTTGTTTAACTATTTCCGCTGCTGAAACAGAACAAAGACAGTCAATATTGCATCTAAAATGTAAATGACTTCATTTTAACTGTTAATAACCTGTTGTATGAAATCAATGTCACAGTTTCAATAGTGATTGTATTCAGGAAAAGTTAGGTACGGAGAGCGAGCGATTTCAACAAAATCAGAACTAAACCCATTTTATTCTTTTATTATTATTATTATTATTATTCAATTTAAGAATTATGTTTGAGTTTAAAAAAAGCCAGAATGTTTTAGTCCAAAAAATAAATAAATCATGCCATGGATTGCTTGAAATTAATTTTTTTTATTATATTTATTTTTTCGTTTTGGCTTTGTTTATAGTTTATTTTTTATTTTTTATTCTTGTTCCGTTCTGAATATCATTACATTTAAAGGATTTGTTGTGGAATATTTTGAGTGTATCATAAAATCAGAATAATTATCTCGATTTAGTGATCCCCTACTTATTATTTTATTTTATTTTTTTCTTTGTTCTAATTAGGTCAGGCAAGTAAAATTATCTGTGTCTTGTCCCTTAAATTTATTTATATATATATATGTATGTATGTGTGTGTGTGTGTATATATATATATATATATATATATATATATATATATATATGTATGTGTGTGTGTGTGTGTATATATATATATATATATATATATATACAGTATATATATATAAATATAGCTGCGAGCAGCGATGGAGGGCCAAAGCCGCCGGCACCGCCACCCTGGCACCAGGATTGCGGTGCCACCGGCTTGGGCCCGTAATCACTGCTCGCAGCTATATTTATTATTATTATTATTTTTCTGTCAACCTTTCGGGCACTTTTGAGACCCTCAACGTGCTCGAAAACTCTTGAAACTTTGCACACGGGTCAGAACCCGCGGCCATCAGGGCCGGGCTGAAGCTGGTACCCGGGCGTGGCAGGGGGGCTCGACAGCGCCCCCTTGAACGGGGTCCGAAAACTTGGTTCATAAATCAGACACGCTTGCATGTAATAATATGAAACTCGGTACACATATAGATCTCATCGGGCCGAACAACTTTCGTACTTTTACTTTTTACGCCAGCCCAACAGGAAGTCGGCTATTATGGGTTGTTTTGAAACGCATGCTGTGGATTTTAATGTACTCCTCCTAGAGAATTCATCCAATCGCCTCCAAACTCGGTCAGCATGAAGTCAAGACATTGAGGATGCTAAATTGCGGACGGATTTTTGATATCTCGAACAGTTTGGCCGTGGCGATGAAACGAATTTATAGCGAGAAAAGATAAACAGGAAGTGTGTTATAACTTCTGCATACATTAACTGATCTTGATGAAACTTCCGCAGTGTGTTCGTTGTAAGAGGCCGATCACATGGATGTGACTATTGTGAGTCAAAGTTATATCGCCACCAACTGGCAGCAGGAAGTGTGTCACTTTCAAAATGCTTTGAAATCACCCTCTTATTTTTACCCGATTTGCTTCAAACTTTATGTGTATAATGTAGACACACGGCAGATGTAGACCTGTGAAAGGTTTATTGATATCTTAAATACTGTTGCCGTGGCAACGCATCAAACTTTAATATTCTTTTCAGATGCTTTTGAGACTCTTAACATACTTGAAATTGGATGAAACTCGACAGACACATCACATTTATTATCCAGTAGACATGTGCAAAGTTTCAGAAACGGGCGTGGT
This sequence comes from Squalius cephalus, assembly GCF_949319135.1. Classification (NCBI taxonomy): domain Eukaryota; kingdom Metazoa; phylum Chordata; class Actinopteri; order Cypriniformes; family Leuciscidae; genus Squalius; species Squalius cephalus. The sequence goes on from NC_137127.1 coordinate 23,333,733, forward strand.
GAGGGGCTCAGTAGCGCCACCTTTAGTCAAAAATGCGGGCTTAGTTTTAAGTAGAGTCACAAAAATCGTTATGTATATTGTTCTCATCAAGCCGGACAACTTTCTAATTTATAGTCATAAGCTGTGACCAACAGGAAGTGAGATATTTTGGTTTGAATGTGATTTTTTGGAGAATTCTCTCCCTCTCTCTCTCTGCCTCTGCGTCTCTGTGTGTGTGAGGGGTGGGGGGATTTGTCTTTTGAGTGAGATTTGTTTAAAATTCCTGTTTTTCAAGGTTTCAGGGGCTTTTGGGGCCTTTAACGTGCTCGAAAACTCTTGAAACTTTGCACACAGGTCAGAACCCACGGCCATCAGGGCCGGGCTGAAGCTGGTACCCGGGCGTGGCAGGGGGGCTCAACAGCGCCCCCTGGAACGGGATCCGAACACTTGTCCATAAATCAAACACACTTGCATGTAATGATATGAAACTCGGTACACATATAGATCTCATCGGGCCGAACAACTTTCGTGCTCTAAATTTTACGCCAGCCCAACAGGAAGTCGGCAATTATGGGTTGTTTGGAGAACGCTTGCTGTGGAATTTGAAACACTTCTCCTAGAGAATGAATTAAATCGCCACCAAACTCGGTGTGCATGAAGTCAAGACGTTGAGGATGCTAAATTGCGGACGGATTTTTGATATCTCAAACGGTTTGGCTGTGGCGAGGACACGAATTTATGGCGAGAAAAGAGAAACACGAAGTGTTATAACTTCTGCACACATTAACTGATCTTGATGAAACTTCAGCAGTGTGTTCGTGGTAAGAGGCCGATCAGATGGATGTGACTATTGTGAGTCAAAGTTATAGCGCCACCAACTGGCAGCAGGAAGTGTGTCACTTTCAAAATGTTTTTGACAAAAGTGGGGGGGTTAGTTTTACCCACAATTACAAAAATCAGTACGTATATTGGTCTCATCGAGCCGGACAACTTTCTAATTTACAGGCATTAGCTGCAACCAACAGGAAGTCAGATATTTTGGTCTGAATATGGATTTTTTTTAAATCAGCCTCTGAGTTTTTAGTTACTCCTCCTAAAAGGTTTATTTTATTCCCACCAAACTTTTTCAACATGATAAAAATATATTAATGATGCTAAATTGTAAACGGATATTGAATATCTCAAACGGTTTTGCTATGGCGAGGGATTAAATTAATGTCAAAAAGGAAGCAGGAAACATCTCATAACTTCTAAAAATGTAATTATACACCATTTATTTTTATATAAAATTATACAAATATTAGAACTAAACCTATTTTATTCTGTTTTTGCAATTCAAGAAGTATGAAAAAGTTAAAAACAGGCTATTTAGTGCTATTTGGTTCAACAAAAAAGCAAACATAGGGCTATACTGCCCTCTTGTGTCCAAAAGGATATCAAAATAGTATATAAAACGTTTTACTAGGTAGGCCTATTGTATTTAAATATAAATTTATTAGGTATATGACTGTGAGGATATTTTCCCATCGGTTAATCGACGTGTGACACGAGCGGGTGCTTTTAAATCGCTAATATAAAAGTGAAA